>NC_072408.2:137389318-137691515 GCF_028858775.2 Pan troglodytes | reverse complement strand
AGTTAATAGTCTTAGACCTCAACGAGTCACCTATATCTCTCCCCTCACTTTCAAGGTCTCTGTCAATTCTAAAAATGTTAATACACAATTCCTCCTAAGAGAGATGAGCTGACCCTATCAAATCTCCCTGATATACTTCACCATTAATACTCCCCTCATCCCAAAAAAGTATCTGAAGTAATTAATGCTAAATGAGATTCTGGATAACCAAGCTGCCATATTCTGAGGGTAGGGCCTGGAAACACATTCTTCAGAAGGTCTTTAAATGGCCGGCTACACTGGAAAACATTATTCCAGATAGGCCAAGCAATGTGGCTCATGTCTGTAATCCCAGCACTTTGAGAGGCTGAGGTGGGTGGATCACCTGAGCTCATGAGTTCCAGACCAGCATGGGCAACATGGTGAATCCCCATCTCTACAAAAAAATACAAAAATTAGTCAGGCATAGTGGCACGTGCCTGTAGTCCCAGCTACTCAGGATGCTGAGGTAAGAGGATGGCTTGAGCTTAGGAGGCGGAAGCTGCACTCCAGGTTGGGCAACAGAGCGAAACCCTGTCTCAAAAAAAAATTACATAAATAAATAACCCAGATAAAGTCTATATATTCACCTGCAGGAATAACTATGGTACAGTTAGCAAGGCAAAAAACCACAACTTTTTGGTTAAAGGATTCTTTTGGGGTAAATTCTTGTGTTTATTTGTACATGCTCAAGGAAAGCAAAAGGCATGGAATGATTCCAGATAATGTGTTATCGGCAACATGAGGTTCCAAGAGAGATGAGTATTTTTTTGATTCCTCTTTTTGGTACAATGAACATTTTCTTTGCAATTTTTAAATCAAACTATTTGAGAAAAATACTCTGCACAACTTAGTACAAACAATTTAACAAGAAATCAGCTAGTCTTGTATAACACTTGTTAAGATCTCCTATCTCCTCTGGTCTAGTATCTGGTGTTTATTGTTTTCTAATACAGTAAAAACATTCACTGATCACCACACCAAAATACATACATGAACCTAAGTTTCCAAATACTGAAACTGCTGTTAACAGCCTATTGTTGTTTTAAATATGACTTATAAGTCCCAGTGTAAGTCACAGTTTTTTCTAAACCATGCCTAGCATGACACAGCATGCAAATGACACAACTTTAATAAAATTTTCTCTGCCACCAAAATGGTGGTCAACTCCCTGAAGTCCACTTGTCTTTTTTTAACCCAAAAATGACCCTATTTGTTGGAACAGACCTGATTTTCTATAACCTTGAAGAGTGAAGTACACAAAACCTCTCAAAAACTGTTCAGCAAGTTACAAATGCCTACCTTGGATATAATAGCCATCTCTCAGTCCACCGAATTTCTCCTGGCCGGCTGTGTCCCATACATTGAACTTAATAGGTCCTCTGTTGGTGTGGAACACTAGGGGATGAACCTCAACACCCAAGGTGGCTGAAACGGAAACGATGCGATTGAGTGGATGAACTTACCCATTTCTCACATATTTCCACAAGCAAGGTTTTCCAGCACATACCTACATACTTCTTCTCAAATTCACCAGTCAAATGACGTTTCACGAAGGTCGTTTTTCCAGTACCACCATCACCAACCAATACAAGCTGTTGAAAAACACATTTTGGAAGTAAACCCTAAACACTTCACCTCTCAAGATCCCAGAGTCACGGAACTTTAACCACTACAGGCTCACTTAAAACAAAGAATGTGGATGCGGGGCCCCATTACAGCCATCGTGGGCCCCAGGAGGAGGGACCCGCGAGTCGCACGCGGTCGGGCTCGGCCGCCTCCCGCCCCGCAGGGTTACCTACTTTGAACTGGACCTGGGGCTCTCCCTGCGCAGCCATCGCGGCGTTCCTGCGGAGGCAGAGGACGGAGGCGAGCGCTCGCGCGGCCCCGCAGCCCATGGCGGCCCCGCTCCCGCGCCCCCAACGCCCCACGTGCCCGCCCCACAAAGGCCTCCCGCCCGCGGCGCCATGGCGGCCAGGCCTGGGAGCGGGAAGGCGGCGGGCGGGGCCGGCATCCGGGGCGGCGGGGCCCGGGGAACGGCGGACGGAGGTGTAGGGATGGGAACGGGACTGGGACCGGGACGGGGATGAGAGCGGAGGATGAAACGGGGGTTCGCGGGGGCTAGCGCCGACCCCACGCCCGTCTCCTGCCCCGGCCCGGCCGGGCCCGCACCACCCACCTACTCAGCCGCCCGCTGCCCCTGGGCCCGCCACCCGCCCCGGCCCTGGCCCCGGCTCCGACTCCTATCCCGCCGCCGCCACCCCTGTCCCCGCCCGGCCCTGCCGGGCCCGCCGGGTCGCGATACCTTCCAGAAGCGTCTCCGCGCCCGTCCGACTGAGGCTGGAAAGATGGCGGAAGCGCAATTCAAACGCCGGAGACGCAGCCGACGCCGGCGCGCGAGCAGGGGCGGGGCCGGCGCGGGGCGGGGTTGCAAGGGGCGGGGCAACGGTGCGGCGCCCGCCCACGTGGCCCGCGCGTGCGCGCACGCACGCAGCGCGGTTCGGTTGGCCGCTCGGGCGGGCGCTGCGCTTAGGGTGGGGCGGGAGGCGAGGTGGACCGCGTGGGAGGGCGAGCCGGGAGCGCGTACGCAAGCCGGCCAGTGGGGACCGCGTGCGCCGACGCCCCGGGCGGGCTCCCGGGCGCGCATGCGCTGAAAGCGAGGCGGCGCGCCCCTGAGCGGGAGACGTTGGGCGCGGCCCGACGGTCGCGGCCCTCCTGCCTCCCGGGTGGGAGGCGGTACTCGCTCGGGCAGACGTGGTCAGGCACGCGGCTTCCAGGCGCTGGCCATCTGTCCTTGTCTGTGCCCCGTGGGGTGGGGGTTCTTGAGGTCCTGGGGCTTAGGGTGGCTCGCGTGCGCGCAGGACGGGTGGGTGACAGAACGAATGAATGAATGAATGGGGTCTAGGCCCGTCCTCCAGAGTCAGCCCGCCGTTCTGTCTCTCCAGATCGTAGCCTTCACGCCCCCAGGACCAGGGCCAGTTGGAGAGCGAGGAAGCAGAGAGGGATGCACCCACCCAGAAAAACGGCTACTTATTTTTTTTAAGAGACGGAGTCTCGCTACTTTGCCCAGGCTGGTCTCGAACTCTCAGGCTCGGGCGATCCTCCCGCCTCAGCCTCCCGAGTAGCCGGGACTACAGGCGCGCACCACATCAGGGGTAATTTTTTAAAAATTTTTTTGAGAGACAGAATCTCACTATGTCTCCCAGGCTGGCCTCAGGGGATCCACCCGCCTCGGCCTCCCAAAGCGTCCGGCTTCTCAAAGCGTTTCATAGGTTGGCAGCTTTGGCCGCTGCATGCTACAGACAAAATGATGAAATACTGTTTGCAGTCTGGACGCGTCTACCAGCCCTAGTTACCAACGGGGACGGAATGAGTAAGTGCTCAGCTTCCCAGCCCCCTGTTGGCCTGAAGCTGTAAGAGCCCAAACAAGCTTGAGCTAGAGGGACCCGACTTCCTGGGCGCCCCTGCCGACATGCAGACAGATAAAGGCCCAAATCAGTGCAGTCAAGCGCCTCAGAAGAGTCCACCATGGGGAGAGAGCCGCAGTGACCGAGGAGTCCTCCCTGCAGTCCTGAGCACACTTGCAGGCGAGTCCGCTAGGAACCCCAGTGACGCAAATTAGGCACAAAGCAGGCGACAACCGGCCTGCTGGGAACGCAAGTCCGAGCTCCCCCAGAACCCTCAGGGGAACGCCAAGCACCTCTCAGACGCTGCTGGCGGGAGAGCAGAATCTAACAGTAAAACGGGAATGCCCATTGCTTGTGACCCCGGATTTCCATTTCTAGGGAGAGGCCCCAGAGTTAAACTCATGCCTCACGCATGTGCACAACATTTAATACTGTATAACATTTAAAAGGAATGACGGTCATCTGTTTCAACAGGGTTAGATAGATGTCAAAAGGATAGTGTTGAGAAAAGAAGAAAGAGGTGATAACAGCTTTATAAAGTCTAGGCCACCTGTAATCCCAGCACTTTGGGAGTCCGAGGTAGGAGGATCCCTTAAACCCAGGAGTTACAGGCTGCAATGGGCAATGATCTCACCATTGCACTCCAGCCTGGGGGACAGAGCAAGACCCTGTTTTCAAAAATTAATACATAAAACCTAACACTATATGTAACTTTATCTAGAGGGATGATATATATAGTATAATGTCATTTATGTAAATTTTTTACAAATACACATAAAACAAAAGCATATTGGCTACTGGATATATGTATTTTGTTTTTTTTTTTAATTGACTGCAAGGATCTATATACCATATCCTGATGGTTATTGCTTCAAGAAAGGGTAGAAAGGAGTGTGATGGAACTGAGAAGAGGAGTCAAAGAAGACTTTAACTTTACCTGCAATGTTCTATTTCTTTCTTTTTTTTTTTTTTTTTGAGGCAAAGCCTCACTCTCGCTCAGGCTGGAGTGCAGTGGTGCGATCTCGGCTCACTGCAACTTCCGCCTCCCAGGTTCAAGTGATTCTCCTGCCTCAGCCTCCTGAGTAGCTGGGATTACAGGCATGCGCCACCACACCCAGCTATTTTTTTTATTTTTATTTTTATTTTTAGTAGAAACAGGGTTTCATTATATTGGAATAGGTAATCGAGTGGTCACTTTGGCAGCACGTATACCAAAATTGGAATGATACGGAGAAGATTAGCAGGGCCCCCACGCAAGGATGACAATTTTTTTTCTTCTTCTTCTTTTTTTTTTTTTTTTTTTTTTGAGACAGATTCTCGCTCTTGTCACCCAGGAACTGGGGAGAGAGGGCATAGAAGAGTTTAACCTTACCTGCAATGTTCCATTTCTTTTTTAAAAAATGGTAATCAGGGCCGGGCACGGTGGCTCACGCCTGTAATCCCAGCACTTTGGGAGGCCAAGGCAGGCAGATCACGAGGTCAGGAGATCGAGACCATCCTGGCTAAAACGGTGAAACCCCGTGTCTACTAAAAATACAAAAAATTAGCCAGGCGTGGTGGCGGGCGCCTGTAGTCCCAGCTACTCGGGAGGCTGAGGCAGGAGAGTGGCGTGAACCCGGGAGGTGGAGCTTACAGTGAGCAGAGATCGCGCCACTGCACTCCAGCCTGGGCGACAGAGCAAAACTCCATCTAATCAGGCTGGATGCAGTGACTCACGCCTGTAATCCGAGCACTTTGGGAGGCCGAGGCAGATGGATCACTTGAGCCCAGGAGTTTAGGACCAGCCTGGGCAACATGGCGAAACCCATGTCTCTAAAAAAAAACAAGAAAGAAAATTAATTTAAAAAATGGTAATCAAAGCAAGGTGACAATATATTAACCATTTGTATAATTCTGGGTGATGAGAACATCAGTGTTTATACCTTTTCGTGTTTTTTCCCCTACAAGAATCCAGTCGAGGATTGCATGTTACACTTTTAACTTGTTTTTCAGGCCTCCTTAGTCTCTAGGTTTTTTTTTAGAGACAGGGTCTCTGTCACACAGGCTGGAGCATAGTGGCCCAATCATAGCTTACTGCAGCTTGGAACTCCTGGGCTCAAGTGATCCTCCCACCTCAGCCTGCTTAGTAGCTGGGACTACAGGCATGTGCCACCAGGCCCAGCTAATTTTTTATTTATTTTATTGTAGCAATGGGGTCTCACTATGTTGCCCCAGCTGATCTCACCTATATACCTATATGTGATTTTATAAAGACGTAATTAGGTGTGTGTGTATATATATGACTTTTTTTCTCTGAAATGTTTGAGGTAAGTGGCAAACAGGATGCCCTTTGATGTGCATTTCTTAAAACCAAGGACATTCTGTTACATAACCACTGTACACTTATCAAAATCAGGCAGTTAACATTGCTCTAATTTGATTATCTAATCTCGACCCTTAACTGTCAGATGTCTCACTAATGCCATTTGTCTGGTTTAGGATCCAGTCCGGGATTGCATGGAACGTTTGCTTGTCAGCCTCCTTAGTCTATTTCCATCTACAAGTCCTTCAGCCTTTCTTTATCTTTCATGACCTTGACACTTTTTGCAGAGTTTTTTTTTTGTTTGTTTGTTTGTTTTTGAGACAGAGTCTCGCTCTGTTGCCAGGCTGGAGTGCACTGGCATGATCTTGGCTCACTGCAATCTCCACCTCCCGAGTTCTGGCGATTCTCCTGCTTCAGCCTCCTGAGTAGCTGGGACTACAGGCGCACGCCACCATACCCACCTAATTTTTGTATTTTTAGTAGAGACGGGGTTTCACGATGTACCATGTTGGTCAGGATGGTCTCGGTCTCTTGACCTTGTGATCTGCCTGCCTCAGCCTCCCAAAGCGCTGGGATTACAGGCATGAGCCACCGCGCCCGGCTGAGTATTTTTTTCCCCCAAGACAGAGTCTTGCTCTGTCGCCCAGGTTGGAGTGCAGTGGTGCGATCTCAGCTCACTGCAACCTCTGCCTCCCGGGTTCAAGTGATTCTCCTGCTTCAGCCTCCTGCGTAGCTGGGATTACAGGTGCCTGCTACCACACCTGGCTAATTTTTGTATTTTTTGTAGAGATGGGTTTTCACCATGTTAGCCAGGCTGGTCTCAAACTCCTGACCTCAGGGGATCCACCCACCTGGGCCCCCTAAAGTGCTGGGATTACAGGCGTGAGCCACCACGCCTGGCCTTGCAGAGTATTTTAGAGGCCAGGTATTTTGTAGACTGTCCTTTCATTTGGATTTATCTGATACTTCCTCATGATTAGATACAGGTTATGCAGTTTGGGTAGGAAAACCACAAAAGTGATGTTGTGTCCTTCTTAGTGTCTCAGATCAGGAGGCACAGGGTGGATTTTGTTTTGTAGTGACAGGGTATTTCTCTGTCACCAGGGTTGGAGTGCAGTGGCGAGATCATGACTCACTGCAACCTTGAGCTCCTGGGGTCAAATGATCCACCCACCTCAGCCCCCCGAGTAGCTGGGAATACAGACATGCACCACCACACCCAGCAATTTATTTTCTTTTTTGTAGAGATGGGGTCTTGCTACATTGCCCAGGCTTATCTCAAACTTCTGGCCACGAACAATTTTCCTGCCTTAACTTCTCAAAGTATTGAGATAACAGGCATGAGCCACTGCATGTGACCCAGAGTGATCTTTTAAAACCATATCAGAGGCCGGGTGTGGTGGCTCACACCTGTAATCCCAGCACTTTGGGAGGCCGAGGTTGGCGGATCATGAGGTCAGGAGATCAAGACCATCCTGGCTAACACGGTGAAACCCCGTCTCTACTAAAAATACAAAAAATTAGCCGGGCGTGGTGGTGGGCGACTGTAGTCCCAGCTACTCGGGAGGCTGAGGCAGGAGAATGGCGTGAACCCGGGAGGCGAAGCTTGCAGTGAGCCGAGATTGCGCCACTACACGCCAGCCTGGGTGACAGAGCGAGACTCCGTCAAAAAAAAAAATCAGATCATCCTCCTCCACTGGTAAAACCTGCAGTAGTTTTCTATCTGTCTCACTTAGATCCATGAAATCTGTAGCCAGGGAGGCACTATGGGCTCTAGCTCATGCCTACCTCTCCCACCTCGTCTCCTGCCTCTCTCCCTGTAACCTCACAAGACTTTCTGTATCTTACCCCAGCCAAATTTATTCCTGCCACAGGGCCTTTGCACTTACTGGTCCCTCTGTTTAAAAGTATCTTCCCTTGGCTGGGCATGGTGGCTCATGCCTGTAATGCCAGCACTTTGGGAGGCCAAGGCGGGCAGATCACTTGAGGTTAGGAGTCCAAACCAGCCTTGCCAATATGGTGAAACCCCGTCTCTACTAAAAATACAAAAATTAGCCAGGTGTAGTGGCACATGCCTGTAATCCCAGCTACTTGGGAGGCTGAGGCAGGAGAATCATTTCAGCCTGAGAGTTGGAGGCTGCAGTGAGCCATAATCGAGCCACTGCCCTCCAGCCTGGGCAACAGAGCAAGACCCTGTCTCAAATAAACAAATAAACAAGATGCTCTTCTCCACGTATCTTAGCCTGGCTGACTCCTTCTCACCTTTCAGTCCCCTGACCACCCCCAGGCTTTCTCCACTTCAGCACCCATTTTCTTTTCTTCAGAGCACATTATTGAGAACATATTGCTTAATTATTTACATGCTCATTTTTCAATCTTTCTTTCCTTCACTAAAATAAGTGGCATACCATGTCATGACATTCAAAGTATCTAGCGCAGAGCCTGTCACATAATGTATGCTTAAACAATATTTATTGAAATATTGAATAAATTACTCTTTTTTTGTTTTGTTTTTTAGAGACACAGTCTTGCTCTGTTGCCCGGGCTGGAGTACAGTGGCATGATCATAGCTCACTGCAGCCTCGAACTCCTGGGCTCAAATGAACCTCTTGTCTTAGCTTCCCAAGTAGCTTGGATTACAGGTGTGTGCCTCCTAGGTGAATGAATGACTCTTGACCCCTTCTGAATACAGAAAGAGGAATGAGACACAGCAGCATTATATTCTAATGAAAATAATAGGCCAGGCATGGTGGCTCACGCCTGTAATCCTAGCACTTTGGGAGGCTGAGGCAGGTGGACTACCCGAGGCCAGAGGTTCGAGACCAGCCTGACCAAAATGGTGAAACCCCATCTCTACCAAAAATACAAAAAATTAGCCAGGCGTGGTGGCGGGTGCCTGTAATCCCAGTTACTCGGGAGGCTGAGGCAGGAGAATTGCTTGAACCCATGAGACACCTGGGAGGCGGAGGTTGCAGTGAGCTGAGATTGAGCCACTGCACTCCAGCCTCGCGACAGAGCAAGACTCTATCAAAAAAAAAAAAAAACAAATAATAAATATGCAGGCCTATTGAATGTTAATAATGGTACTTCATGTTAAAGACTAATCTTTGCATACACTGCACTCCAGCCTGGGTGACAGAGCGTGACCCTGACTCAAAATTTTTTTTAAATTTAAAAATAAAGGCTGGACACAGTGGCTTATGCCTGTAATCCCAGCACTTTGGGAGGCTGAGGTGGGAGGATCACTTGAATCCAGGAGGTCAAGACCAGCTTGGGCAACATAGTGAGACCTCGTCTCTATAATTTTTTAAGGTTTTTTTTTTGAGATGGAGTCTCGTTCTGTTGCCCAGGCTGGAGTGCAATAGTGCGATCTGGGCTCACTGCAAGCCCCGCCTCCCAGGTTCACGCCATTCTCCTGCCTCAGCCTCCCGTGTAGCTGGGACTACAGGTGCCCACCACCACGTCCGGCTAATTTTTTTGTATTTTTAGTAGAGACAGGGTTTCACCGTGTTAGCCAGGATGGTCTCGATCTCCTGACCTCATGATCTGCCTGCCTCAGCCTCCCAAAGTGCTGGGATTACAGGTGTGAGCCACTTTGCCCGGCCCTTAAGGTTTTAATAAAATGTTTAAAAAGAATTGTTTAAAATCTTTTAAAATTTTATTTTATCTTTTTTTTTTTTTTAGACAGAGTCTCACTCTGTCACCCAGGCTGGTGTATAGTGGCATGATCTCAGCTCACTGCAACCTCTGCCTCCTGGGTTCAAGCGATTCTCCTGCCTCAGCCTCTGGAATAGTTAGGACTACAGGCATGTGCCACCATGCCTGGCTAATTTTTGTATTTTTAGTAGAGATGGGGTTTCACCATGTTGGCCAGGCTGGTCTTGAACTCCTGACCTCAGGTGATCCACCCGCCTCGGCCTACCAAAGTGCTGGGATTACAGGCATGAGTCACCGTGTCCAGCCTGTAATTTTTTTTAATTTAAAAAATAAAAAAAAAATTTTAAATAAATATTTAAAAAATAAAAAATAAAGATGAAAATAGTGCTGAGTGTACTCTTTGGTGGCCCATACGAAACAGAACCTTCAAGGGCGTCATCTGACCTGTGCTGGGGGGAGTAACAACGTGCTTTCCATCTGAACTCATTGACAGCGTTTTAAGATTGGATGGTTTTATGTCTGGAAGTTCTTTGATCCCCCTCCATTGAAAAGGTTGATTCTAATTAATGTCTCCTTGAGTGTGGGCTGGACTTAGCAACTTATTTACAACAAGTGGAATATGTCATAATTGACAGTGTGTTACTTTGGAAACTAGGTCACAGAGGCTCTGTGGCTAGAATCACTCACTCTGTGGGGACCTGGTCACCGTATTGTGAGGACAGACACAGCCCTATGGACAGGTTCTTGTGACAAAAATCTGAAGTCCACTGCAAAGAGCCCATATAAACCCGCCAGCCAGCCAGGCGCGGTGGCTCATCCCTGTAATCCCAGCACTTTGGGAGGCCAAAGCAGGAGAATTACTTGAACCTAGGAGTTTGAGTCCAGCCAGGGCAACATAGTGAGGCCCTGTCTCTACAAAAAATAAAAATAAAAAAATTTAGCTAAGCGTAATGGTCTGCGCCTGTAGTCCCAGCTACTCAGGAGTATTGCTTGGGCCCGGGACATCAAGGCTGCGGTGAGCTATGATCCTGCCACTGCCCTCCAGCCTGAGCAACAGAGAGAGACCTGGTCTCAAAAACACAAAGCAAAACACTGGAAAACCTGCCAGCCACATGAGCGCGCCATCCTGAAATAAAATCTTCCAGCACTGGTCCAGCCTTCAGGTGACTGCAGCCTTAGCTGACATCTTACCTGCAAATTTCATGAGACCTGGATCCAGTTAAGTCACATAGAAACTGTGTGAGATAAAAAGGGTTGATTGTTGTTTCAAGCCATTAACTTTGTTAATGTACTTTGTTAATGTACTGAGTACTTTGTTACACAGTAATAGATAACTAATATGAAAGAAAAGGATATTTCACATAAAATCCAGGTATCTGGATTCCTTTGAAAATCATAATAAGATTGGGAGGCATTGAGCCTCCTTTCTTGTGTGGCTACAACCTTCTGGAGGTATATAGCCACTGCCCCCTACAGACGGGGCAAATGCTGCCAGCTGCCATTGCCCCTAGCCCGCCATTCCCTGTTAAATCTCAGACGCAGGCCTCAAGCCATTTGCCCGTTGTCATCTGGTGCTCAGCCTGTTCTGCGTGTTTGCTTATCTGCCTGAGCCCTGAATTGTTTGAGTTGCGAAACTCTACTGAGTCTAAGAGGGATGAAAAATGCACAGATGTATTAGTTCACCCACCTAATATTTATTGAGCATCTGCTGTGTACCAGGCACTCTCCAGGGACTGGGACATTCAGTAAAACAGACAGAAAACGAACCTGAGAATTAAGTAACATCTATGAAATAGTGATAATTACTAAGGTGAAAAATAAAGTAGTTAAAGAAAATACAGGCCGGTCTCACAACTGTAATCCCAGCACTTTGGGAAGCTCAGGTGGGTGGATCACTTGAGGCCAGGAGTTCATGACCAGCCTGGGCTGGTGAAACTCTATCTTTACAGTATATACAAAAATTAGCTGGGCGTGGTGGTGTGTACCTGTAGTCCCGATTACTCGGGAGGCTGAGACAGGAAAGCTGCTTGAGCCTGCAAGGCAGAGGTTGCAGTGAGCTGAGATCCCGCCACTGCACTCTAGCCTGGGTGACAGAGAGTGAGACTCTGTGTAAAAAAGAACATACAGGTGGCTCACCCCTGTAATCCTAGCACTTTGGGAGGCCAAGGCGGGTGGATAATCTGAGGTCAGGAGTTCAAGACCAGCCTGGCCAACATGGTGGAACCCCATCTCTTCTAAAAATACAAAAATTACTCAGGTGTGGTGGCGAGCACCTGTAATCCCAGCTACTCAGGAGGCTGAGGCAGGAGAATTGCTTGAATCCAGGAGGCGGAGGTTGCAGTGAGCCGAGATTGCACCACTGCACTCCAGCCTGGGCAACAGAGGGAGACTCCATCTCAAAACAAACAAACAAACAAACAAACAAAAAACATACAGAAGGTCGAAAGAAGGAGGTGGTTGTGCAGGTCAGGTGCCCAAGAGACCTTCCCTAAGATGGTAATGTTTTGAGAAGGTGAAGGAAGGAGCCATGCAGATATTTGGAGGAAGAGAATTTCAGCAAAAGGGAGGGGCAAGTGCAAAGGCCCCAAGGCGGGAGACTGCCTGGAGCTGTCCTGGGACAGCAAGGAACCCAGCTGGCTGAGGCAGGTGAGCACACGAGAGAAGGAGGAAGGCTCAGCCAGGTGCAGAGAGGCGAACATGCTGGCTTTGTTATTGTGGAAGCTCGGGGTTAGGGTGAGGGCAAGGAGCCTCTGCTGTGGTCTGAATGTTTCCTCCCCCAAAACTCATCTGTTCTGATCCTAACCCTGAAGGTGATGGTACTAGGAGGTGGGGCCTTTGAAAGGTGATTAGGTCAAGAGGGTGGGGCCCTCACGAATAGGATTAGTGCCTTTAACAAAGGGACCCCAGGGAGCTCCCTCACCAATTCCGCCACCTGAGTTCAAGACCAGCCTGGGCAACATGCAAAACTTTGCCAATGAATGAATGTTAAAAATTCTTAATTTTGGCTGGGCACAGTGGCTCACGCCTGTAATCCCAGCACTTTGGGAGGCTGCAGTGGGCAGATCACAAGGTCAAGAGATTGAGACCATCTTGGCCAACATGGTAAAAACCCGTCTCTACTAAAAATACAAAAATTAGCTGGGTGAGGTGGTGCGTGGCTGTAGTCCTAGCTACTCGGGAGGCTGAGGCAGGGGAATCACTTGAACCCGGGAGGTGAAGGTTGTAGTTAGCCGAGATTACACCACTGCACTCCAGCCTGGGTGACAGAGCAAGACTCTGTCTCAAAAAAAAAAAAAAAAATTCTTAATTTTGTGCATGGCACAATATAATTTACAACTTTGTGTGTTTTCATTGCTAGTACTTTTATTTCTGTATATGTTGTTGTTAAATGAACTCTATTATTCACTTATTGGGTGTATTTTTCTGGGTTCTTTGACTATTTCCACATATCGCTGTTTTTGGTAATCTTTTAAAGTATATTTAACAATACATTTATGAATTATATAATCTATAATTCACTTTTTTCAATTTATCAAATCCAATGGAGACTATAGCAGTGAAAAGTCTATGAACAAGAAGGCACCATCTTTGAACAAGACAGTGGGTCCTCAGCAGACACCCTATGTGCTGGTGCCTTGATCTTGGACTTCCCAGCCTCCAGAACTATGAGAAAGGAGTTTCTATTGTTTATAAGCCACTCAGTGTATGGTATTCTGTTATAACAGCCTAAACGGAATAAGACAACTGCCCCCGTTAGGGCCAACAATAATGTCTTTTTTATTTTTTATTTTGAGATGGAATATCGCTTTGTTATCCAGGCTGGTGTGCAGTGGCACAATCTCAGTTCACTGCAACCTCCCCATCCTGGGTTCAAGCGATTTACTTGCCTCAGCCTCCTGAGTAGCTGGGATTACAGGTATCCTACCATGCTTGGCTAATTTTTGTATTTTTAGTAGAGATGGGGTTTCACCATGTTTGCCAGGCTGATCTCGAACTCCTAACCTCAGGTAATTCAACCTCCTCAGCCTCCCAAAGTGCTGGGATTACAGGCGTGAGCCATGGCACCCAGCCAGTAACGTCTTTCATTCAGTGTTACTTGTCACTTTAGGAGAATCTAGTCTAATTAAGGAGGACAGAAAAAAATGTAGGAAAACATAAGAATATAACAGAACTTCTCAAAGGTTGAGAGATGCCTGGGACACTTCACAGACATAGAGTTTCAAAATGTACCTATTACATTTTCCACTATATAGTTAAATTTTCAGTATTATTTTTAGGGTTTCAAAAATTGTGGACCATTTTGAATTCTTGCTTTTATTGACTCTTCTAAGACATACCAACACCCAGTGCAACATAACTGTGCTATTCATAAGATAATTATAGGGTACCATCATCTTCCCAGGGCTGCCATAACAGAACACCACACACCGGTAATTTACAATAACAGAAATTTATTCTTTCACAGTTCAGGAGGGTAGAAGCCTGAAATTGAGGTGTGGGCAGGGCCGTGGCCTTCTGGCGTCTCGAGGGGAGACTCCGTCCCGTGCCTTTCTCTTAGCCTCTGGCGTTGCGGGCAACCCTTGGTTCTCCTTGGCTTATAGACATATCACTCCAGTCACATGGCAGTCTTTTCCCTGAGTGTCTCCCTGTCGCCTGTGAATGTGAGGCGTCTGTGTCTCTGTGTATCTCTGTCTCTGTCTTTCCTTAGAAGGACTCCAGTCACCAGACTAGGGCCCACCCTGATGACCTCATCTTAATTACCTCTGTAAAGACCCTATTTCCAAAACAGGCCACATTCATGGGTACAGGGGAGAAGAACTTCAACACATCTTTGAGAGACACAATTCAACCCACAGCACAGGTTTTAGAAATATGTGTATACTGGCCAGGCACATGGTGGCTCATGCCTGTAATCCCAGCACTTTGGGAGGCCGAGGCGGGTGGATCACTTGAGGTCAGGAGTTCGAGACCATCCTGGCCAACATGGTGAAACCCCATCTGTACTAAAATATAAAACTTAGCTGGGTGTGATGGTGCGCGCCTGTAATCCCAGCTACTCGCGAGGCTGAGTCGGGAGAATTGCTTGAGCATGGGAGGCAGAGGTTGCAGTGACCCAAGCTTGCACCTCTGCACTCCAGCCTGGGCGACAGAGCGAGACCCCACCTCAAAAAAATAAAAATAAATGAATAAACACATGTATATTGGCCGGGCACAGTGGATCACACTTGTAATCACAGCAGTTTGGGAGGCCTAGGTGGGCAGACCACCTGAGGTCAGGAGTTTGAGACCAGCCTGGCCAACATGGTGAAACTCCATCTCTACTAAAAATACAAAAATTAGCCAGATGTTGTGGCATGTTCCTGTAGTCCCAGCTACTCAGGAGGTTGAGGCAAGAGAATCGTTTGAACCCGGGAGGAGGAGGTTGCAGTGAGCCGAGATCGTGCCCCTGCACTCTGGCGTGGGTGATAGAGGGAGACTCCACCTCAAAAAACAAAACAAAATGAAATACATATATGTGTATTTACATACACATGTAAATATATTATATTTGCTTATATATAAATTCAGAATATACTTTGGTAGAATAGTTCAGAACCAGGGCACGAGTTGAAGGCTAGCCGGGTGGCCGCTTTCCCCTGTGGGTCCCCACAGTATGTTTCAGGAGCCTGGTACATGACCTCACCTGGGTGGAGGTGGGGCAGCCGCAGCACTGCTGGCTCATCTGATATGACTCTCTGCCGTACACAAGAGTCACTGCATTGCTGAAGCCCAAGTTATTCAGACCTTCCACTACCAATAGACCTTCAGGCTTTTCTAGCTCGCTTTCCCACGAAAACAATGCAGCAGTTAATAGCCTTAAACATACGTGTTTGCACACTGGGGCTTTTATTTTATGGATCTTTAGATTCCTAAAAGGGAATTGCTAGGCCAAAGAGGTGTGTATTTTTTTTTGTAAGATGTAGTCTTGCTCTGTCACCCAGGCTAGAGTACAGTGGTGCAATCTTGGCTCACTGCAACCTCTGCCTCCTGGGTTCAAGCAATTCTCCTGCCTCAGCCTCCCAAGTAGCTGGGATTACAGGCACCCACCACCATGCCTGGCTAATCTTTTTGTATTTTTAATAGAGATGGGGTTTTGCCATGTTGGCCAGGCTGGTCTTGAACTCCTGACCTCAAGTGATCCTCTTGCCTTGGCCTCCCAAAGTGCTGGGATTACAGGCGTGAGCCACAATGCCTGGCCTTTTTTTCTTTTTTTTTTAATAGAGATCGGGTCTGACTATGTTGCCCAGGCGTCCCTGAAACTCCTGGGATCAGGGGATCCTCCCACCTCAGACTCCTGAGTAGCTAGAACTACAGGCATGAGTCACCATGCCCAACTGAAAGTGTGTGTTTTCTATTTCTGTTTTCACTAGAAGTTGGGAAAATGGTGCCACACCGTGGTTTCAATTTTTAAATTCTATTTAAAATAAATAGAAAATATTTGATTGGTTAATGTGGAAAGTCCCTGGGTGTGGTGGCTCACGCGTGTAATCCCAGTACTTTGGGAGGCCAAGGTGGGAGGATCACTTGAGCCCAGGAGTTCGAGACCAGCCTCTATAAATAAGTAAGTAAATAAATAAACAAGTTAAACAAAAGTCAAGATGTGTGAAGAATTTCATGCTGTTTCCTTCTCATTCACATAAACTGATACATGAAATAATTCTCTGAAAACTGTGGTAGCGAATAATGGCCACAAGGAGGTCCCTGCCCTGGTCGCTGGAAAGTGTCAATGTCCCCTTCCATGGCGAGAGAGAATTTGTATTTGCATGAAAGGTACAGATTTTCAGATGGGGAGATGATCGTGGATTGTGCAACTCTACTCTGTCTAATCAGTTGACTCCTCAAAAGTGGAGCCTGTTTCTGATGGTGGTCAGAGAAAAAGATGCATGGAGAAGGGTCAGAGTGGTGCCACGTTGCTGGCGCTGAAGACGGAGGATGGGTCAGGAGCTAGGACATGTGGGTACCTCTGGAGGCCAGGAAAGGCGAGGAAATGGATTCTTCCTGGGAGCTGGCAGAAAGCAGCCCCCATCACTCCACGGATGCCCGCACCTGATGTCTGACCCCCGCAACTGCAAGATGGCAAATCTGTGTTGCTTTAGGCCACTAACTTTACAGCAATTTCTGACAGCAGGCATATGAACCTGTTACAGCAAGTGACATCGTATTTTGAAAGCTATTTCCAGATAACATATTTGGCCTCATCTTTAAAAAGGATAGCTTATTTCTTTTTTTGAGATGGAGTCTTACTTTGTTGCCCAGGCTGGAGTGCAATGGTGCAATCTCTGCTCACTGCAACCTCTGCCACTTGGGTTCAAGCAATTCTCCTGCCTCAGCCTCCCGAGTAGCTGGGATTACAGGCACCTGCCACCACACCCGGCTAATTTTTGTATTTTTAGTAGAGATGGGGTTTCACCATCTTGGCCAGGCTGGTCTTGAACTCCTGACCTCGTGATCCACCCACCTTGGCCTCCCAAAGTGCTGGGATTACAGGTGTGAGCCACTGCGCCCGGCCTAGGATAGCTTATTTCTAAACTTAAACTTTGCATAATTGTTAGAAATAAATTTTTGGTGCTGCAAAAGAAATAGCACTCGAGCATAAATTTTCTCAGCAAGGCAATTTACTACTATAGAAGGGTGTGTCTCATGGATGGAGCAATGGTGAAAGCACACCTGGACAAGGGAGGGGAAGGAGTTCTTATCCCTGACACAGGTAGCCCCTACTGCTGTGTGGTTCTCCTATTGGCTAGGGTTGGACTGCACAGTCTAAGCTAATTCTGATTGACTATTTTAAAGAGAGCAGGGGTACGAGTCGGAGTGGCAGGGGAGTAGTTTGGTGAGAAGGATGGTTACAGAACAGGTGACTCAGGATGACTAAGAACAGAGCAGGTCACCAAGGATGACTAAGGTCAGAGCAGGGGACAAGGGTGACTAAGGTCAGAGCAGGTGATAGAGGCTAGGAGGGGGTTGTTTATTGAAACTAGGGGCAAGCAGATGAAGAGAACGAGGAAGTTAAACTTTAAAATGAAGAACAAAGAACGAGGGAGCTGAACATATGGATACAATGGTTCTTTGGAGAGGATCTCAGAACTCATTGTACTAAACAATGCACAGACTAAAACCTTTAAAGAGGAATTTATTATATTCTACAATAATGATAAACAAGGCAATTGGATTTTCAGATATCATTAAAGCTTCATACCCACTTAAATTTACATTCCGTATCCAGGATGAGCAGAAGACACAATGAATTCTAAGCCAGCCTTGAACTTACAAGCAGAAGAAACACTGCTGTGGTTGACTGATATTGTCAATTATTTAGGACTGTAAATGGGGGAATGGGGATGAATTTTAAATTTTCCCTATTATTTCGTAAGTCCAGAAAAATGCAATACTTTGAAATCACAGAATTTTGTTTATTTATTTTTAACTGAAAACATTTTTGTAGACACAGGGGTTTCTCCATGTTGCCAAGGCTGGTCTTGAACTCCTGTCCTCAAGAGATCCTTCCAATTCAGACTCCAAAGTGCTGGGATTGCAGGCACGAGCCGCTACTCTCAGCCAGGATTTTAAAATAGGAACCTTGCTGGGTTTGTATCCAAATTGCTGCTGAACAAAAGCCTCCTCCTACGGGTGACAGGAGACTGAATGGGTTAGAATGCTGTATAGAGAAACTGCCTTTGCAGAATTATAAACAACGAGAGAAACCTAACATGACGGACTCCATCTTGCTTCTAACCTCACAGGCTAAATATTTTTTATTTCTTATTCTAGCACAGAGGCCATGATAACTATGAAAGGGATTTAGTTTATGAAACTTGGAGGCAAGGGAAACTGACACCCTCTTGTCTGGAGATTGAAGCCTCATTCATGAGGCAAAGTTAAAAATTATGGTAGTGGCTTGGACTTTGCTAAAGAATAGGCACAGTTGGCTGGGTGTGGTGGCTCACACCTGTAATCCCAGCACTTTGGGAGGCCGAGGCGGGTAGATCATGAGGTCAGGAGCTCGAGACCATCCTGGCTAACACGGTGAAACCCCGTCTCTACTAAAAATACAAAACATTAGCTGGGTGTGGTGGCAGTCGCCTGTAGTCCCAGCTACTCGGGAGGCTGAGGCAGGAGAATGGTGTGAACCTGGGAGGCGGAGCTTGCAGTGAGCTGAGATCACACCACTGCACTCCAGACTGGGAGAGAGAGCGAGACTTTGTCTCAAAAAAAAAAAAAAAAAAGAATAGGCAGAGTTAAAGGATGACCTCCGACCGCTTGACGTCTTTTCCTAGAAGTTGCTGACTGCCCCAGTCACATAACTGGGGGCGGGGGGGTGGTGTGTCACAAAATTTGTAACTTCCCCAACTACTCCTATAGATAACAGCACTATTGTGAATCCTAAAGAACTGGTCTTTGAGGCCGGATGCGGTGGCTCATGCCTGTAATTCCAGCACTTTGGGAGGCTGAGGCAGAAGGATCTCTTGAGTTCAGGAGTTTGAGACCAGCCTGGGCAACAGAGTGAGATCCCCATCTCTACAAACAACAAAATTAGCCAGGTGTAGTGGCATGCGCCTGTAGTCCCAGCTACTTGGGAGGCTGATGGGGGAGGACCACTTGAGCCCAGGAGGTAGAGACTGCAGTGAGCCATGATTGCACCACTGCACTCCAGCCTGGGTAACAGAGTGAGAACATATCTTTAAAAAAAAAGAAAAGAAAAGAAAAAGAAAAAAGACAGCCAGGTGCAGTGGCTCACGCCTGTAATCCCAGCACTTTGGGAGGCTGAGGTGGGCAGATCACCTGAGGTCAGGAGTTTGAGACTAGCCTGGCCAACACGGTGAAACCCCGTCTCTACTAAAAATACAAAAAATTAGCTGGGTGTGATGGTGGGTGCCTATAATTCCAGCTACTTGGGAGGCTGAGACAGGAGAATTGTTTGAACCCAGGTGGCAGAGGTTGCAGTGAGCCGAGATCATGCCACTGCACTCCAGCCTGGGCCACAGACCGAGACTCTGTCTCAAAAAAAAAAAAAAAGAGAATTGGTCTTTGAGATTGTTTTCAGATTTTGCATTTTGGTAGACCAAGAGATGCCACCTAGTCCTGAGAATCCCCTTCCCCTCCTGGGAACGGACTCACCTGTGCAAACACACTCCTGGGATTTCATACCCAGCCAGTCAGTTGTTCCAGTTCCCCAGACCCCTGCCTGTCAAAGTATCTTTTAAAAATCTGAGCCTCCAAGTCGCAGGGAGAGGAGCTTGAGAAGTTTCTCCCAGTTCCCCTTGTGTGGCTGGCCCTCTGATGATTAACTCGTTCTTTGCTGTGGCACCTGCTGTTCTCATTGGCTCCTCCAGGACAGCAGGCAAGAAGAATCCAACAGCCTGCGATACCCACACAGGGTGAGCGCTTATTAAATTAAGCCACGAATGTGATCGGAACCAAAGTATTCACTCTGCAAATGAAGGCTGTGAAGTTCACAAACTTGTAATTTGCCATAACTCACCCACCACATTTACTCACCCATTTACTTTTGAATGGATAAACGTAGTAAGCAAATTTTGCAGTGTAACCTTTTTCTTTATTCATTCAGTCAACAAATATTAAAAACCTCATGTGTGTCGGGTGTGGTGGCTCACACCTGTAATCCCAGCACTTTGGGAGGCTGTGTGTGGCTCACCTGAAGTCAGGAGTTCAAGACCAGCCTGGGCAACATGGCGGAACCGTGTCTCTACTAAAAATACAAAAATCAGCCTGTGTGGTGGTGGGCACCTGTAATCCCAGCTACTCAGGAGGCTGAAGCAGGAGAAACACTTGAACTTGGGAGGCGGAGGTTGCAGTGAGCCAAGATCGTGCACCACTGCACTCCAGTCTGGGTGACAGAGTGATACTTTGTCAAAAACAAACAAACAAAAAACAAACAAACAAAAAACCAGAAAACAAAAAACAGACAAACAAAAAACCTTAAGTGTGCCGGGCACCATTCTAGGTATGGAAGATAATTTGTGAACGAAGCAGACAAAAATCCCTGCCTGTAGGTTTTTGAGGAGGAAGGCAGGTAAGAAACAGCAGACGTCCATGTGTTGAGCAGAGCCTGAGGAGGCTGCAGGTGCAGCGGGAAAAGCGCACAGGGGAGGGGATGGCGAGGGTCTCCCAGGTGGGCAATAACGTGCCTTCGGTCTTCCTCTGGGTTCCCAAAACAGGGCTTCTGAAATCCTTGGAATTTCCAAGTGATGGGGCAATAGCGGCTTTTGTTATTCATAACAGGCCCTTTCACCCGTTCTAGTGTTTATGCTAATGAGGTGACTCCTGGAGGGTCCCAGGTTGCCCCTAGATGGGGACTGGTTGCCAGGGGAACCAACCTTGGGATTAGAGGGTTGGGACTTTCAGCTCCACCCTCGATCTCTGGTGGTTGCAGATTGCATTAATCACCACTGGCCAATGACAGCAATCATGTCTCCCGAATGGGCTCTCCATAAAACCCTGAACGATGGGGCTCTGAGAGCTTCTGGGTTGGTGAACGCCAGGAGGCAGTGAGAGGAGCAGCTGGTAGGGAGAAGGCCTGGACAATGCATTGTTGCCTGGGCAACACAGTGAGACCCCATCTCTACAGAAAAACAAAATTAGCTAGGGGTGGTGGCATGAGCCTGTAGTCCCAGCTACCTGGGAGGCTGAGGTGGGAGGATTGCTTGAGCCCAGGAGGTTGAGGCTGCAGTGAACCACGATTGCACCACTGCACTCCAGCCTGGGTGACAGAATGAGACCTTGTCACACACACACACACACACACACACACACAAAAGGATTCATCTTCAAGATCATTTTCAGATTTAGCATTTCAGTAGGCCAAGAGGTGCTGCCTAGTCTGGTCCTGAGACCCCCTGCACGCCCCTCCCATCCTTACCTGGCCCTGTGCACCTCTTCTTTGTGGCTGTTCCTGAGTTGAAGCCTTTGTAATAAACTGGTAATAGTAAGTAAAGCACTTCCCTGTGTTCTGTGACGCATTCTAGCAAATTATCAAACTTGAGGAGGGAGGGGCTGTAGGAGCCTTCTATTAATGGCCAGTCAGTCAGACGCACTGGAGGTCCCGATCTGTGATTGGCGTCTAAAGTGTGGGGCCGTCTTGTGGGCTGAGTCCCTGACCTGTGGGGTCTGGACCAATTCCAGGTAGTTCAGGGCAGAATGGAATGGAACCGTTGGACACTCTGCTGGGGTCTGGAGAGCTGGAGACTGGGTTGCTGGGGTGGAAAAGCCTGCGAATCTCTTGTCTGAAGTGCTGTGCATAGAGCAGTTCAAAGGGGGTGGCAATTTTTAACCGGATGGTTCTGAAGAAGCCTCACAGAAACGTCATGGAACCAAAACCCCGAAGAAGGCACGGGACAGAGCTGGTCCCTGTGGGGACAGAGCAATTCCTGCAGAGGATGCCAGGGTAGCAGGGATGAGGCCTGAGAGGCGCTGGCTGAGCTCGGAGTGCGCAGGCCCCGCTGCTGCTGTCAGGGTTTTTTTGTTTTTTGTTTTGTTTTGTTTTGTTTTTTTTTGAAACGGAGTCTTGCTCTGTCGCCCAGGCTGGAGTACGGTGTCCCGATCTCGGCTCACTGCAAGCTCCGCCTCCCGGGTTCACGCCATTCTCCTGCCTCGGCCTCCCGAGTAGCTGGGACTACAGGCGCCCGCCACCACGCCCGGCTAATTTTTTTGTATTTTTAGTAGAGATGGGGTTTCACCGTGTTAGCCAGGATGGTCTCGATCTCCTGACCTCGTGATCCACCTGCCTCGGCCTCCCAAAGTGCTGGGATTACAGGCGTGAGCCACCGCGCCCGGCCGCTGTCAGGGTTTTGCTTGGAGGTTGGCACGGAGGAGCCACCTAACCCTCTGCGGGCTCCCTGAGCCCTCTGCTCCGCCCTTGCCCTTCTCCGTTCTCCCTGCGTGGAAAGCATGGCTAGTCTCCTTCCCCCATTCCCATCTGTCTTGGGTCCAGTTCCTGGGAAACAGGAAGTTATTGGGAGGGTTGACACTCAGGGAGGAGAGAAGAAAGTGGGATTGGGAAGTGGGTTTGACCACCAAGGCCTCACTGAGGTGCTCCTGCCCTGAGCTCTGACATCCGCGCGGCCGCTGGAGTTCTCCCACTTCACAGCAGTGGGCATCGCGGCATGCAGCCACCCCCAGGAAGCAGTGCTTAGCCAGGGACTCAGGTGAACGCCGTGGCTCCGGCAACACGCGGAGCAGTGAGCAGGGAGTCCCTGAGGCCCCAGAAGGATCTGGGAGGCCCACAGTGGCATCTCCATGGCATCATCTCAGTGATGCTTTTCCCAGTCGACCTGCCTGAAACTGCACCTGCCCCGACACCCTCTGTCCCCTTTTCCTGCGTCATTTTTCTCTGGAGCACTTCACACCCAGAACTTATTATATGTTTTGGTTTTTTTTGTTTGTTTGTTTGTTTTGTTTTGTTTTGTTTTGTTTTTTTGGGAGATGGGTCCTTGCTCTGTTGTCCAGGCTGGAGTGCAGTGGTGTGATCAGATCTCAGTACAGCCTCCTGGACTCCTGGGCTCAAGCAATACTCCTGCCTCAGCCTCCTGAGTAGCTGGGACTGCAGGCACATGCCACCGCACCTGGCTAATTTAAAAAGTTTTTTTTGTTTTGTTTTTGAGACAGAGTCTCGCTCTGTCACCCAGGCTGGAGTGCAGTGGCGCGATCTCGGCTCACTGAAAGCTCCGCCTCCCGGGTTCACGCCATTCTTCTGCCTCAGCCTCCCGAGTAGCTGGGACTGCAGGCGCCCGCCACCACGCCAGGCTAATTTTTTGTATTTTTGGTAGAGACGGGGTTTCACCGTGTTAGCCAGGATGGTCTCGATCTCCTGACCTCGTGATCCGCCGGCCTCGGCCTCCCAAAGTGCTGGGATTACAGGCGTGAGCCACCGCGCCCAGCCTAAAAAGATTTTTTGTAGATCCCAGCTATGTTGCTCAGGCTGGCCTCGAACACCTGGCCTCAAGTGATCCTTCCACCTTGGCCTCCCAAAACACAGCAGTTACAGGTGTAGCCACTACAGGTGTAGCCACAGTGCCTTGCCTTTCTCTTTTATCTTGTTTGTTTCTTACACACACACACACACACACACGTGTGCACACACATGCACACACACAAATGCACACACATTCTCACACACACATGCACATGAATACACACACACTTCCACCCTTGAATATAAGCTCCGCGAAGGCACGGATTTTATATTCTATATGCTATACAATTCTATATTCCTAGAGCATAGAATGGTATATGGCACATACTGATGTGAACCCAAAAGTCTCTGAGACACAGATCTCAATCAGTTTAGAAAGTTTATTTTGCTGAGCTTAAGAATGCACCCATGACAGCCTCAGGAGGTCCTGATGACTTATGCCCAAGGTGGTTGTGGCACAGCTTGCTTTTATACATTTTTGGGAGACATAAGGCATCAATCAATACATGTAAGAATTACGTCGCTTCGATCTGGAAGGGTGGGACAACTTGAAGTGGTGGAGGGGGAGGCTTCTAGGTCCTATGTAGATTTAAGACTTTTTTGATTGGCAATTGGTTGAAAGAGTTACTGTCCATAGAAAGAAATGTCTGTGTTACAATAAGCGGTTGTGGAGACCAAAGTTTTATCATGCAGATGAAGCCTCCAAGTAGCAGACTTCAGAGAGAATCGATTGTAAATGTTTCAACAGACCTAAGGTCTGTGTTGATGTTAATGCTGTTCCGCTTTTCCTGAATTCCAAAGGGAGGAGGGCATCATGAGGCATGTCCAACCCCACTTCCCATCATGGCCTGAACTGGTTTTTCAGGTTAATTTTGGAATGCCCTTGGCTGAGAAGAGGGGTCCATTCAGATGGTTGGGGGGCTTAGAATTTTATTTTTGGTTTACAGTGGGTACTAAATACACATTTCTACATAAATGAACAAGATTCTCTTTAATTATTTGCTCCAGTTATCTACTGCATAATCGACTACCCCAAAACTTAATGGCATAATACAACAATGATTTATAATTTCTCATGATTCTGTGAAGGAAAAATAAATATTCGGACCCCAATTCACTCTGCCAAAAGAAAAACATTAAGCTGAAAGCTGAGTCATGAATGAAACTGTCTTTCCTTTTGTTCTGAAGCAGACAGCTACAGATCAAAGGTTAAACACCTCCTCAGGTTGCTACTCTGCATTCACCTTATCTACATAAAGTGCAGTGGCTCACACCTGTAATCCTAACACCTTGGGAGGCCAAGGTGGGCAGATCCCTTGAGCTCAGGAGTTCGAGACCAGCCCGGGCAACATGGCAAAAACCCCATCTCTACTAAAAATACAAAAATTAGCTGGGTGTGGTGGTGGGTGCCTATGATTCCAGCTACTTGGGAGGCTGAGGCAAGAGAATCACTTGAACCTGGAGGGTGGAGGTTGCAGTGAGCTGAGTTCACACCACTGCACTCTAGCCTGGGTGATGGAGTGAGACCCTGCCTAAAATATATATACAAAAATAAAAAATAAAGTGCTGATTTACTGGGCACTAGATGAATACATAATTGATGATTCCCCTACTTGCTCCTTTTCTCTCGCAGCATGTGGATGACCACACCCTCCCTTTTCGCCTGAAGCCTGCTTTTCCCCTTTAAACACTGAAGCCCTCAAAATCATCTTTGGAGAAAGGCAGAGGCCACAGATGATTGCTTCTGTGAGTCTGTGTTTATTTTTTCCAGGCATGTCCTTAACCTACATTGATTGAGACCTGTCTCAGATACTTTTTGGTTTACAATTCTGAGGGTCAGGAATATGGGCAGGGCTCAGCTTGTTGGTTCTTCTACTCCAGGTGGTGTTGGTTGGGGTCCACTCACTTGCTACATTAAGCTGGCAGCTGGGTTGCAGTAGAATGCCCAAAATGGCTTCACTCACCAGTGCTTTTGTTTTTTGTTTTTATTTTAATTTTATTTATTTATTTCTTTATTTTTTGAGATGGAGTCTTGCTCTGTCACCCAGGCTGGAGTGCAGTAGCATGATCTCAGCTCACTGCAACCTCTGCCTCACCAGTTCAAGCAATTCTCCTGCCTCAGCCTCCTGAGTAGCTGGAAGTACAGGTACCCACCACCATATCTGGCTGATTTTTAAATTTTATTTAGTAGAGATGGGGTTTCACCATGTTGGCCAGGCTGGTCTTGAACTCCTGACCTCAAGTGATTTGCCTGCCTTAGCCTCCCAAAGTGCTGGGATTACAGGCATGAGCCACCATGCCCAGCCTGTTTTTCTTTTTGAGATGGAGTCTCACTCTGTCACCCAGGCTGGAGTGCAGTAGTGCAGTCTCAGCTCACTGCAACCTCTGCCTCCCGGGTTCAAACAATTCTCCTGCCTCAGTCTCCTGAGTAGCTGGGACTACAGGCTCGTTTTTTTGTATTTTTAGTAGAGATGGGGTTTTACTGTGTTAGCCAGGACGGTCTCGAGCTCCTGACCTCATGATCCACCCGCCTCAGCCTCCCAAAGTGCTGGGATTATAGGTGTGAGGCTCCGTGCCTGGCCCTGTTTTTTGTTTTTAATAGAGACAGGGCCTCACTCTGTTGCCCAGGGTGGAATGCAGTGTCACAATCACAGCTCACTGCAGCCTTGACCTCTTGGGCTCAAGCGATCCTCCCACTTCAGTCTCCCAAGTACCTGGGCCCACAGGTACGCACCACCACGCCTTGCCAGTTTTTTATTTTTTATAGAGACAGGGTCTTGCTATGTTGCTCAGGCTGGTCTTGAACTCCTGGACTTAAGCGATCCTCCCACCTCTGCCTCCCAAAGTGCTGGGATTACAGGTGTAAGCCACCATGCTGGCCTCCCTTGCTCAGTGTTTATTAACTTTCTCAGATTTCCTGTAGGAAGCAGTAAAGAGTATTTTTAAATCTTTTCTTCATTTTATGAAGCAAATTTGTCATCATCTTTTATAAGGCAACATCATTCCTTATAATGAAGGGCTTATGTTCTTAAGGTTTCAGTGCTTTTAAAACAACAGGCCAGGGGTCACGCATGGTGGCTCATGCCTGTAATCCCAGCACTTTGGGAGGCTGAGGCGGGTGGATCACTTGAGCCCAGGAATTCAGGACCAGCCTAGGCAACATAGGGAGACCCTGTCTGCAGAAAAAATAAACAAAATTAGTGGGTCGTGGTGACACACAACCGTAGTCCCAGCTACCTGGGAGGCTGAGATGGGAGGATTGCTTGAGCCAGGGAGGTAGAGGCTACAGTGAGGTGAGATGGTGCCACTGCATCCAGCCTGGGCCACAGAGTGAGACCCTGCCTCAAAACAAAAACAAAAACAAAAACACGATGCTAAGCCCCCCCGTTCCCCCATCTCCCTTTCTGCTGGCTTCTCTGCCTATTTGCTGGAAACCTTATTCTGTATAGTCGAGGTGTTCAGCCAGGCTTGTACACCGAGGAACACAAACACTACGAATATGAATCTAAGAATCCCATACATCTGCAGGCCATGTTGCCAATGTGCTCTAATCTTTAGAGTGTGGGCTCAAACTTCAGTGTGCTTATGAATCACGGCTATAAAAAAAGAACAAGATCATGTCCTTTGCAGCAACGTGGGTGGAACTGGAGGCCACTGTCCTTAGCAAAGGAACGCAGGAACAGACACCAAATAACCACGTGTTCTCTCTTAGAAGTGGGAGCTAAATGGTGAGAACACATGGACACATAGAGGGAAACAACACATACTGTGGCCTTTTGGAGGGTAGAGGGTAGGAGGAGGGAGAGGATCAGGAAAAATAACTAATGGCTACTAGGGTTAGTACCTTGGTAATGTACTAATCTGTACAACAAACCCCCATGACACAAGTTTACCTATATAACAAACTGGCACGTGCACCCCTGAACTTAAAAGTAAAAAAAAAAAAAATCATTTCATTTCTTTTCTTTTCTTTTTTTCTTTGGGACAGAGTCTTGCTCTGTCCAGGTTGGAGTGCAGTGGTGTGATCCCAGCTCACCACAGCCTCCAAGTCCTGGGTTCAAGCTATTCTCCTGTCTCAGACTCCCAAGTCGCTGGGATTACAGGCACCCACCACCATGCCTGGCTAATTTTTGTATTTTTAGTAGAGACGGGGTTTCATCATGCTGCTCAGGCTGGTCTCGAACTCCTGACCTCAACTGATCAGCTGGCCTCCCAAAGTACTGGCATTACAGGCATGAACCACTGGCCAACAACCATTTCTGATGGGTGAGTCAAGTAGGAGAAATAAAACCAATGGTGCAGAGGAAAACCCTAGACTGTACAGAGAAAAGCTGGGGTATGTTAGACTGAATAGAAGATGTGTATATTGCCCATGAGTCTGCAGCCTGTGAACTCTCACATCTGTTTCCTATTGTGATTTCAGAATGCATTCAGCTCTGTTCTAACTCTATATATGCCCTTCTCATTCCCTGGGGACTAACTGAATATTTGATTTATTCAGTTCATGTCCACCAGAAACATAGCTGTGTGGGGTAGGGAAGGCTACCAAGATCAATAAATCACCTTCCTTGCCCTGTTCATTCATTCACTTGTAACATTTCTTGACAAGGGGTACATAATATATTATCTATCCTCCAGCCTATATTCCCTATTCTTCAGGAGCTAAATACCTAATTTTACTAAATGACTGCTAGTTTTCTGTTGCTGCTGTAACAATGATAAAGATGTAGCAACTCTAGGGCCAGGCACAATGGCTCATGTCTGTAATCTCAGCACTTTGGGAGGCCAGGCAGGCGGGTCACTTGAGGTCAGGAGCTCGAGGTCAGCGTGGCCAACATGGTGAAACCCCATCTTTACTTAAAATACAAAAATTAGCCGGGCATGATGGTGGGCGCCTGTAATCCCAGCTACTCAGGAGGCTGAGGCAGGAGAATCAGAGAATCGCTTGAACCTGGGAGACAGAGGTTGCAGTGAGCAAAGATCATGCCACTGCACTCCAGCCTGGGCAACAAAGCCAGACTCTGTCTCAAACAAAATGAAACAAACAAAAAAAAGACGTAGCAACTTTAAATAAGGCACATTTGTTAGCTCCCAATTCAGTAGGTCAGAAGCCTGAGTGGGCTCCACTGGCTCTCTACTCTGGGTTTCACAAGGCTGAAATCAAGGTGCAGCCCCTGGGCTCTTGTTGGGAGGCACAGGGGAGAATTCACTTCCAAGCCCACTCCTATTGCTGGCAGAATGCAGTTCTTCGCAGCTCAAGAACTGAGGTTCCCATTTCTTTGCTGGCTGTGTACTGAGGTCCATCCATAGCTCCTAGAGGTCTCTCTTGGGCCCTTGCATGGGGCCCCTACATTTCAGAGCTAGCAAGAGTACATCAAATCCTTACACTTGGGGTCTGACTTCCCCCTCTGCTACATCTTTTATTCCAGCTGGGGAAAGTGCTCTGCTTTTGAGGGCTTGTGTGATTAGATTGAGCTAACTCCCAATACTCCAGGAAAGTCTATGACCTGTGATTATAGACTTTGCCATCTAAGGTAACACAGTACAGATTCTGAGGATTAGGGTGTACTTCTGTTGGGGTCCATTCTTCAGCCTGTTACAGGTAGACAGGCATGAGTGGGGCAGGAGAGGGCTCTCCCCTGACCCACCAGGAATGTCAGGAGACCATCAGGTGCTGGTTCAACAATGATCACACTGCCTCTCTCAAAATGATAATTCAGCAGCTGGCGCCAGGGAGAGACAATCTCCTGATGGTCTGCAGTGATTATATTAGAGTGTTAATTGAAGGCAAGTGCCAGGGAGAAGCAGAAAGGGCTTCTAATAAAATCTCAGGTATTGGGCAAGGGAGTCTGAGCATTTGCATTAAGAGACAAAATGGCGGAGTATGACCTCCTGTGGGGCTCTCTGCTAGGAAAGGGAAGAAAGTCTCAGATGGGCATGCGTACAGCTTGCTAAACATACTGCGCATGCTCACTTCCCCAGCATGATGAAAGCACTACACATGCGGGCAGCCCACCCTAAGGGAAGAATCATGGGAAAGTGGTGCAAGATGCCAGAGGTGGGCCAGCATAGAAAGTCCTAGAATCACAGTTAAATGGGGCACTTGACCCATTATACATACATATATAGTATATACATATTATACATACAGAATATACATACTATATGTATATGCTGGGCATGGTGGCATGTGCCTGTAAGCTACTCAGGAGGCTGAGGCAGGAGGATTGCTTGAGCCCAGGAGGTCAAGGCTGAAGTGAACTGTGATTGTGCCACTGCACTCCAGCCTAGGCAACAGAGACCCTGGCTAAAAAAAACATACATATATACACACACACATGCACACACACATGCACACTATACATATATAGTATATACATACTATACACACATATAGTATATGCATACTATACACACATATAGTATATGCATACTATACACACATATAGTATATGCATACTATACACACATATAGTATATACATATGATAAATAGCATGTATATCTGTATTATAGTATATACATACGACAAATAGCATGTATACACTGTATTATAGTATATACATATGATAAATAGCAAGTATACACTGTATTATAGTATATACATACGATAAATAGCATGTACATACTGTATTATAGAATATACATATACAGTATATACTGTATATATATATACATATATACATGTATATATATACATGTATATACATATATATGTACATGTATATATATATACATGTATATATATACATATATACATGTATATATGTATATATATATACATGTATATATATATACATGTATATATACATATATATACATGTATATATATATATACATGTATATATATACATATATATACATGTATATATATATATACATGTATATATATACATATATATACATGTATATATGTATATATATACATGTATATATATATACATGTATATATATACATGTATATATGTATATATATATATACAGTATATACTGTATATGTATATTCTATAATACAGTATGTACATGCTATTTATCGTATGTATATACATATATAGTATATACTGCATATATAATATACAGTATATATACATATATGGTATATATACATATACAGTATATATACATATAGTATATACTGCATATATACATATACAGTACATATACATATATAGTATATACTGTATATATACATATACAGTATATACTGTATATACATATACAGTATATACTGTATATATACATATACAGTATATACTGTATATATACATACAGTATATACTGTATATGTACATATACAGTATATATACCATATATAGTATATACTGCATATATAATATACAGTATATATACATATATGGTATATATACATATACAGTATATATACATATAGTATATACTGCATATATACATATACAGTACATATACATATATAGTATATACTGTATATATACATATACAGTATATACTGTGTGTATATATACACATATACAGTATATGCTGTGTATATACATATATAATATATGCTGTGTATATACATATACAGTATATATTGTATATACATATACAGTAGTATATATTATATACACTATATACAGTAGTATATAGTATATACACTATATACAGTAGTATATAGTGTATACACTATATACAGTAGTATATAGTGTATACACTATATACAGTAGTATATAGTATGTATACTATATACAGTAGTATATAGTATGTATACTGTATACAGTAGTATATAGTATGTATACTGTATACAGTAGTATATAGTATGTATACTGTATACAGTAGTATATAGTATGTATACTGTATACAGTAGTATATAGTATGTATACTGTATACAGTAGTATATAGTATGTATACTGTATACAGTAGTATATACACAACATATACTATATATACAGTAGTATATACACAATATATACTATATATGTAGTATATATACGATATATACGTAGCATATATACGATATATACGTAGCATATATACGATATATACTATATATACATAGTATATATGATATATACGATATATACTATATATACATAGTATATACACAATATATACTATATATACGTAGTATACATACAATATATACTATATATACGTAGTATACATACAATATATACGATATATATGTAGTATATATACAATATATACTATATATACATACATACATATGTGTATATATACTACATGTATATACTATATACATATGTGTGTATATACTATATACTATGTAGCATATACATACTATATAGTATATACTATATATGTGTATATGTAGCACATACTATATATGTATATATAGCATGTATATCCTATATGTGTGTGTATATCACTTGTATGTACTATATGGGTGTATATCGCTTGTATGTACTATACGTGTGTATATAGCATGCATATACTATACGTGTGCATATAGCATGCATATACTATACGTGTGCATATAGCATGCATATACTATACGTGTGCATATAGCATGCATATACTATACGTGTGCATATAGCATGCATATACTATACGTGTGCATATAGCATGCATATACTATACGTGTGCATATAGCATGCATATACTATACGTGTGCATATAGCATGCATATACTATACGTGTGCATATAGCATGCATATACTATACGTGTGCATATAGCATGCATATACTATACGTGTGCATATAGCATGCATATACTATACGTGTGCATATAGCATGCATATACTATACGTGTGCATATAGCATGCATATACTATATGTGTGCATATAGTATGCATATACTATATATTTACAGTGGATGTGTGTGTGTATGTGTGTGTGTGTGTATATATATATATATATATTTAGACAGGGTCTCATTCTGTTGCCCAGGCTGGAGTGCAGTGGCACAATCACAGCTCACTTCAGCCTTGACCTCCTGGGCTCAAGCAATCATCCTGCCTCAGCCTCCTGAGTAACCTACAGGCACATGCCACCATGCCCAGCTAATTTTTAAAAACTTTTTGCAGAGACAGTGTTTTGCTATGTTGCCCAGGCTGCGGTCAGATTCTCTCGGGAATGTAACTTCGCCCTTTGTTTCTCTTTTCTTTCTTTCTTTCTTCCTTCTTTTCTTTCTTTCTTCCATATTTCCTTTCTCCTTCCTTCCTTCCTTTCTTTTTCCTTTTTTCTCCTTCCTTTCTTTTTTCCTTCTTCCTCTTCCTCTGCCTCTTTCACGTTTTCTTCTTTAAGTTTTTTAAACATTTATTTATTTATTTATTTATTTATTTTTTAGAAACAGGGTCTTGCTCTGTGGACCTGGCTGGAGAGCAGTTGCATGATCACAGCTTACTGCAGCCTCCAACTCCTGGGCTCAAGCAATCCTCCCACCTCAGCCTCCATGTAGATTTCATTCAATTTTAGTGTTTGGCTGTTATGATGGTGTTTTGAACCCACTGTTGTGATCTAGTTGATGTTTTGACCCCAAAAACACCTTGACTTCATATGTATGTATGTAATATGAACAAAAATGATAAATTACACATTATTATTTATCAGGGGAAATTCAGCCAGATATTGGGCAAAATTCATCCCCAATATTTCACGTAGGTTATTTTCTATTTTCCCTAAGTGTTGGCCGGTCTGAGAAATAAAGGGACAGAGTACAAAAGAGAGAAATTTTAAAGCTGGGTGTCTGGGGGAGACATCACATGTCGGCAGGTTACGTGATGCCCCCTAAGCCATAAAACCAGCAAGTTTTTATAAGCGATTTTCAAAAGGGGAGGGAGTGTACAAATAGGGTGTGGGTCACAGAGATCACATGCTTCACAAGGTAATAGAATATCACAAGGTAAATGGAGGCAGGGTGAGATCACAGGACCACAGGACCGGGGTGAAATTAGAATTGCTAATGAAGTTTCGGGCACACATTGTCATTGATAACATCTTATCAGGAGACAGGGTTTGAGAGCAGACAACTGGTCTGACCAAAATTTATTAGGCGGGAATTTCCTCGTCCTAATAAGCCTGGGAGGGCTACAGGAGACTGGGGCTTATTTCATCCCTACAGCTGCGACCTGTATATACATATAGCTTGTATGTACTATATGTGTGTATATAGCATGTATACACTATATGTGTGTGTATAGTATGTATACACTATATATTTATAGTGCATGTGTGTATGTGTATATATATATATTTTTAGACAGGGTCTCACTCTGTTGCCCAGGCTGGAGTGCAGTGGCACAGTCACAGCTCACTTCAGCCTTAACCTCCTGGGCTCAAGCAATCCTCCTGCCTCAGCCTCCTGAGTAGTCTACAGGCACATGCCACCATGCCCAGCCACCCCCAAAGCGGCCATTTTAGAGGCCTACCCTCAGGGATGCTTTCTCTTTCTCAGGGATGTTCCTTGCTGAGAAAAAGAATTCAGCAATATTTCTCCCATTTGCTTTTGAAAGAAGAGAAATATGGCTCTGTTCCGCCCGGCTCACCGGCAGTCAGAGTTTAAGGTTATCTCTCTTGTTCCCTGAACATTGCTGTTATCCTGTTCTTTTTTCGAGGTGCCCAGATTTCATATTGTTCAAACACACATGCTCTACAAACAATTTGTGCAGTTAACAAAATCATCACAGGGTCCTGAGGCGACATACATCCTCCTCAGCTTACGAAGATGATGGGATTAAGAGATTAAAGACAGGCCTAGGAAATCACAAGGGTATTGACTGGGGAAGTGATAAGTGTCCATGAAATCTTCACAATTTATGTTTAGAGATTGCAGTAAAGACAGGCGTAAGAAATTATAAAATTATTAATTTGGGGAACTAATAAATGTCCATGAAATCTTCATAATTTATGTTCTTCTGCCATGGCTTCGGCCAGTCCCTCCATTGAGGGTCCCTGAATTCCCACAACGATTATTCACAACTTCATTTTTTTTCTCTGGCAGGATAAGGAAAGTTTTGAGGTTGGGCATGGCGGGCTCATGCCTGTGGTCCCTGTGCTTTTGGAGGCTGAGGTGGGAGGATTACTTGAGCCCAGGAGTTCAAGGCGGCAGTGGACTATGACCATGCCACTGCACTCCAGTCTGGGAGACAGAATAAGACTCTGTCTCAAACAAACAAACAAACAAACAAACAAACAGTTTTGGTTGCCAATTCAACACCATCCAGCTGCTGCCAATATTATCATATGTTTTTGAAAAATCCATTGGGAGAGAGGGAGAAACGAGGGAGGGCCCAGTATTTACCAGAGAGGGAGAATTAAAATGGTGGTGGCAGAGGCAAGAAGGCCGAAAGAAAAGCGCTTGCCTGTTGCGGGGTCCAGGAGGCATTCTGGTGGGGAAGTTCAGGATATGGACAGAAAAAACATATCTTTTTTTTTTTTTTGGTGACGGAGTCTCGCTTTACTGTCCAGGCTGGAGTGCAGTGGTGCGATCTTGGCTCACTGCAAGCTCCACCTCCCGGGTTCAAGCAATTTGCATGCATCAGCCTCCTGAGTAGCTGGGATTACAGGTGCCCGCCACCACACTCACCTGGACAACTGGCCGTCAAGACCTTCCATCGGGTAACAGAACCACATCACACCTAGAACCAAGTCCAAAACGTCCTGTTTTTTAATGTGTAGCCTGTTGCTCTCAAGCAGATTTCTTAGCGCTGCCTTCTGGTCAGACCAAAGCCACCTCCTCCAGGAGGCAGTAAAGACTTTAACCTTGTTTAAAAACAAGTCTGGCCTTGCCTTCTCCTCCTGGAAGGCAATCTTTGTTTGCCTGGGAGTCTTTGGCTAGCCAGAGAGTAACAGTGTGATTTATGGTGGGGGCTTAGGGTTACATGGATATCACTTAACCAAGAGGCTGAGATCAACCATGAAAGCAATCAAACAATCAATCAATCATGCACATGCAATGGAGCCCAGTAAACGTTCTGCACACTGTGGCTCAAGTGAGCTTCCCTGGCTGGCAGTACTTCGTGTGTAAGGCCACACATCAGTGCAGGGCAAGTCATGAGGCCTGACTACACAGGGAGAGGACCACGGGAGGACCTTGAAGCTCCACGCTGTAAGAAGGGCTCCCCCTCTGCCCTTCTTCCTTGGCTGATGTTAATCCGTATCATTTTCCTGCTAAGAAACCATAGTTGTGAGTACAGTAGTTTTTAGTGTATTCTGTGATTCCTTCTAGCAAATTATGGAACTTGAAGGTGGTTTTGGAAACCGCCAGAATTTGCCGTTGGTGTCAGAGGTGATAATGGTCTTGGGGACTGTTCCCCCAACCTGTGTAGTTCACCTAAGCTCCTGCACCTTCATGACGACCTCTCTGCCAGTTCCGTGCCCATGCCCTTACTTTCTTTTCTCATCTATCATTTATTTGTCTGTGTCTGTATTGCCTGTTTCTCCTGCCAGAATGGCATCCCAGGGCTGGGCCTGCGGACGCTCTTCCCGTTACCGCCCCCTGCCGTGTTATGCTCCGTAAGCATCATGTGTGGTACACGATCTCTTCTCCTTCATTCACACCCGAGGCTGCGCGTGGACCCTTAAAGAGAAGGTTCGGCATATGTATTACCCAAAGCTGCACCTAGCACATTCCGGGAGCTTTGCTCTTTTGTCACTATTCGTTGAATGCTCTATATTTTGATAAATAAAACAATGAGTGTGAAAGCATAAAAGCAGATCAAGGGACAAACAGCACGCGTAGCGGAACTGCCAGCCTGGGGCTCGGCCGGACCCCGCCCCTCCCCGCCTAGGCCCCGCCCCCAGGCCCCGCCCCTCCGGGCTCCCGCTGGAAAGCGCTGCCGCCGTGTGGGTGGGTGCGGGGCGCGGCGCGGGCCGGGCATGCGCAGAGCGCGCGGGGCGCGGTTGCCGTGGCAGCGCCGGCTCCAGGGAGGGCTGCTGGCGCCGGGCCGGGACCGCGGGGCCTGAGGCGGAGACCGGAGAGCCCCCGGCCCGGCCGGAGGCAGCTCGGGACAGGCTTGAGCGGCGGGGCGCGCTGCCCGGCCGGCGGGGATGCGGGACCGGCTGCCAGACCTGACGGCGGTGAGCGGCAGCCGCGGGTAGCGGTTCAGGCCCGGCCGGGGCGGCGTCTGGAGGGCGGGCGGGGGCTCGGGGCGTCTTGGGCGGGGCTCCGGGTGGGTCCCCAGGGCGGGGATCTCCGGCGTTCTGGGGCGGGGGCTGCGGGCAGGGTCTCAGGGAGTCCTGAGCGGGGACTGCTGGTGGGGTCCCCAGGGCGGGGGTCCCGGGAGTCCTAGGGTGGGGGCTGCGGGCGGGGTCCCCAGGGCGGGGGTCTCTGGAAGTCCTAGGGGTGGGGGCTCCGGGCGGGGTCCCCAGGACGAGGGTCTCGGGGAGTCCTAGGGTGGGGCTCCGGGCGGGGTCCCCAGGGCTTCCTGGGCGGAGTCCTCAGGGCGGGTTGGGGCAGGAGGAGGGAGCGGGGAAGGTCCCGGCCTCGACCCCCTCTTCGAGCGTGGCCCCCTGTCCGTCACTCCGCTTGGCGGATTGTATCTGGCGCTTACCCAGCCGGAGCCCACTGGCCTAACTGTGGTCCGCCCCACGGGGTCCCCGCAGCTGGCGTCAGCCCCGGGGAGCAGGCCGGGTCCTCTTGGTCGCTGCTTTATCCCTGGGGCTTCACAAAGGACTGTGCACCAAGCGGGAGGCAACAGATGGGTGTGAAATGTGGGCACCTTAGAGTGCTGGGTGCTTGGGGTGGGGCGAGCGCGAACAACAGCTCGTGTCTGATCTCCCAGTAGTTTGCTTTGGAAACTGGGACCGTGTGTTGACTCTGAACGCACCTTATGCGCCCAGCAGCCGGGCACACAGCAAGTTACTGTTTACTTTAGCAAGGGAAAAGCAGGTCACTAAAAATTTTGGAAGGATTTCGATGCATTCTACACGTGTAAAGGTGACAGGACTGTGCATGGTGCAGTGACAGCGGAATGATAGTGATGGTCGTGCACTTTCCAAGCTTGTCTAACCCAGGACGGCTTAGGCCAGCAGAAGTAGTTATGACTTTTTCTCTTTACAATACAGGTACTAATTCATGCTACGTGTGTGCACAGATAGAGCCTCTGGTCTCTAAATTGTTGGCAGCCTCAGAACAGGGGTGCTAAGGCCCACAGCCCTACGACACCCACTGCATGTAATGAATTATTCTCTCTCCTCTGCTGCTAGAATGGAGCTGTTATGTACCCCCGAGTGGGAGAATAGAGAAAAGAGCCACTTAAATCATTATCTGTGTTCTGTGGTTCAGATGAGGAGCTCTGGTTGAGAAAGGCAATGATTTCATCCTTAGGATCATGGAAATGATGCTTTATATTCATTCCAAGGAAGTTTCTTCACGGTGATTTTTCCTTTTTTATTAATGGACAAATATTCCCTGTGTTCCGCAGATCAATATCATCTTAAACACAGCAAATTATAGTTGTGTTGTCTTGCCCGATGGATTATCTTTCAGTGCCGTGTAGTAGGAGCTCAGGTATTTATTTAATGAAGAAAAGCCGTGGCTCACGCCTGTAATCCCAGCAGTCTGGGAGATCAGGGTGGGGGCATCACTTGAGCCCAGGTATTGGAGACCAGCTTGGGCAACACAGGGAGACTCTGTTTCTCGAAAAAAATTAAAAAATTAGCAGGAGGCCAGTCGCAGTGGCTCATGCCTGTAATCCCAGCACTTTGGGAGGCCGAGTTGGGTGGACCACTTGAGGTCAGGAGTTGGAGACTAGCCTGGCCAACATGGCAAAACCCCGTTTCTACTAAAATAGCCGGATGTCATGGCGCACACCTGTAGTCCCAGCTACTCTGGAGGCTGCGGCAGGAGCATCGCTTGAACCCAGGAGGCGGAGGTTGCAGAAAGCCGAGATTGTGCCACTGTACTCCAGTCTGGGCAACAGAAAGAGACTCTTTCAGAAAAACCAACAAAACAAAGCACGCACAAAAAAACTATCCAGGTGTGACTCGCACCTGTAGTTCTTGGTACTCAGGAGGCTAAGCTAGGAGGATTCCTTGAGCCCAGGAGATAGAGGCTGCAGTGAGCCATGATTGTGCCATGCCACTGCACTCCCGCCTGGGTGACAGAGTGAGACATTGTCTCAAAAAAAAAAAAAAAAAAAGCTCAATGTCATTGAACGTGAGAGCTGTGACTATTTTGGCAAAATACAGCCAAATTTATATGTTGGGGAATCGTGAGAAAGTACCTTTTCTTGGCTTGAATAGCAAAAAGCAAATAAGGCAATTATTTGTCACTCAGTTTCTATATATCCAAACCCTTCCTGAAACAGTAGAACATGTCAATCAGTTTTGTTCTAGAACGGCAGAGCTAGAAGTCAGCTCATCTACTTCAATACCATCCTGCTTTAGACACAGCCACTGAGCAGTCAGAGAGTATATCCGTGGAAATTTCCACTCATGGAGTTTCTCATCTTGGGCAAATAATTTTTAAATCTCTCAAAACTTTTTCTTGTACGTGAAATGGGGACAGTGGTATCTCTCTTGTCCACCTCATAGAGGGAGTTATGAAGCATAAAATTATCTAATGTGTGAAGCTCTGGGAGAAGGTGGGAGGGAGCAAGTGCTATGTAATTATAAGTGTGATTAATGTTTACCAGATTTTTTGTTTTTAGGGAGTTATAAAAAGCAGCCTTCTGGCTGGGCACAGTGGCTTTCACTTGTAGTCCCAGCACTTTGGGAGGCTGAGGCGGGCAGATCATTTGAGCTCAAGAGTTCAAGACCAGCCTGGGCAACATGGCAAAACCCTGTCTTTACAAAAAACATACAAAAACTCAGCCAGGTGTAGTGGTGCATGCCTGTGGTTCCAGCTACTCAGGAGGCTGAGGTGGGAAGATTGCTTGAGTCCAGGAGGCGGAGGTTGCAGTGAGCCAAGATTTTGCCACTGCCCTCCAGCCTGGGCAACAGACAGATTGAGACCCTGTCTCAAAAAAAGAGAAAAGAACAACCTTCTCCCTAGTATAAAATAGTAAGTTAAAACTGAATTTGAAGTTTAATAACTTTTAATATTTAAAAACCCATCTTAAAGTTACCAGATACAAGTTTAATTCCCCTCCCCTGCCCCGCCCCAGGAAATGTGTCCTTTCCCAGTAGTTCTTAGAGTAGTTGAATGTGTACTCACAACCGTGCTTGTAAATGGCTGGTGTTTTTTTCTAGGTAAAGTTGAATATTTTGTTGGTTAAAATGCCTCATCAACAATGTCCGATTAACAAAGTATTTGTGATGCTTCCACGAAGTTTCTTTTCTTAGCTGCTGATGCTTGTTCCTGTGAAGAACGTGCCTCTGACAGTTACGTGGAAAGGGCTTAAAGAGTAATCTGCTCAATACAATCTGTACTGACAGATGTAGTTTCTAACCAGTGATGCTGTTTTTGAGCAACCAGTCATTTGGGCATAGAAAGTTTGCGTGACTTGGTCCAGATCTCTGACACTCTCAATCCAGAAAGATATTTCTGATTTACAGAAAGTAAAAGACTCGCCCATCCAGCAGGTACTTGAATGTCAGGCCTCTAGCAGATCATGTGCTGGGTGCAGAGAGACACAGCAGTGAACTGAGCGTGGGTGCGGATGCATGCAGCCTGGGAAGGAAGAGTGACCGAGGTGTAATGAAATTCACTGTAGGACGTAAGCAAAATGGAATAGCTATTCTATAAGATAACCACCCCAAACGTATTTTGATTACTTTTTTAAAAAAGTTTATGAACATTGATGTATTTATATTTGATACATATATATGATATATCTATTTATTATAGTGAAGAATAGAGAAACCACACATTTCATCTGTGGGAATTGTTTGCATGATAATAAACAATAAATACACAGTAGCTGTGTGGTGTTCTTAGTAGACCTAAAAGAAATGAGAACGTTATTTTTCATCCTGGTTTCAAGGTGATGAATTGCAAATCTCTTTTTTTTTCTTTGATACAGGATCTCACTGTGTCGCCCAGGCTGGAGTGCAGGGGCACGATCATTACTCATTGCACCCTTGACCTCCCAGGCGCAAGCCCTCCTCCCGCCTCAGCTTCCTGAGTAGCTAGGACCACAGGCGCGTGCCGCTGCACCCAGCAAACTTCTGTATTTTTTGTAGAGATGGGGTTGCGCTGTGTTGCCCAGGCTGGTCTTCAACTCTTGAGCTCAAGCAATCTGCCCACCTTAGGCTCCCAAAGTGCTGGGATTTCAGGCGTGAGCCACCGTGCCCGGCCTGCAAATATAATTTCTTAAAGGGCGGAAAACACTGCTCAGATATTTTTAAAAGTTATTTTTTGACAGCTCATGTTTGCCCACGTAGTGCAGAATGTTGTACAGTGAAGATGCAGGTTCCAATTCATAAAATAAGAAGATTAAAAAACTTCACTGGAACTTAAAATACTAAGAGTTTAATATATGAACATAATTTTATATATGCATATATTTATAGTTTAGAATGTCATAACTTATGCAGTCCTGCCAAATTTTTATATTTTGTGTGTTCTCATACAAACAGTTCCTACAGTTGGAGTCTATAGTTTCTCTATTCTTAATTACAATAGGTTTACTCATTTGTATATCTAAACATGTCCTTTAGTTTGAAGAGCAAAATCTATATGTTTTCACAGATTAATCACTTCTTGTTTTTAACTTGAGGTCTATTCTGAATTTAAGGAGCAGCAACTCTAAGAAATAACTGATCCATAGAAGAGCTCCCTAGGAGCCCAGATCTATCGCCTTGTGGTGGCAGGATTTGCTCCTGCCTCCGGACTGATACGCCCCCTCCTCCCTGCCCTTGCAGGTGCTGCTCCCTTTGTCTGAACCACTGGACTTCTCCCTCTGCGCCTTCTCTCTTGCCTTGTACCTTTTTTTTTTTTTTTTTTTTTTGAGACAGAGTGTCGCTTTCTTGCCCAGGGTGGAGTGCAATGGTGCAATCTCAGTTCACTGCATCCTCCGCCTCTAGGGTTCAAGGAATTCTCCCGCCTCAGCCTCCCATGACACCCAGCTGATTTTTGTATTTTTAGTAGAAGTGGAGTTTCACCACATTGGCCAGGCTGTGATCCACCCGCCTTGGCCTCCCAAAGTGCTGGGATTACAGGTGTGAGCCACCATATGTAGCCTCGCACCTTTTTTAGTCTCAGGTTAGGCATCACCGGGAAGCCTTCCTGCCTCCCTTTCCTCGCATGTTCCCACAGATGGCCCATCTTGTCTTGGGGCATTCTGGACACAGATGCAGTCCTGTTTTTTCCTGCACCCTTCCCCCAGTGCTTCAGCCTTTTCAGGACAGATGCATACTGTCATTTGTGCTCTGAAGCCTCAGTATTCTGCATGGTGCCTGATCCAGAGCACCTGCCAGGTATTTATTGAATCAGTGTGTTTCCATTTGAAAATGCCCATGGTAAGAAAAATGTAGATGCCACTGGAATCTGTTGTCTTCAAGGCCTTTTGGTTAAAAGGGACAGAAACCCATCAGCTAAAGCAGAAAAGGGAGATTTATTAAAAGGCAGAATGGGCTGGGTGGGGTGGCTCACGCCTGTAATCCCACTACTTTGGGAGTCCAAGGTGGAAGGATCACTTGAGGTCAGGAGTTCCAGATCAGCCTGGCCAACAGGGGGAAACCTCGTCTCTACTAAAGATGCAAAAATTAATTGGGGGTGGTGGTAGGTGCCTGTAATCTCTGCTATTTGGGAAGCTGAGGTGAGAGAATAGCTGGAACCTGGGAAGTGGAGGTTGCAGTAAGCCAAGATCCTGCCGCTGCACTCTAGCCTGGCTAACAGAGTGAGAATCCATCTCAAAAAAAAAAAAAAAAAGGTAGAGTGATTTCTCCCAGGCTTTGAGGGCACGTAGTACCATCGGCCCTCATGAGGGATGGAGTTAGGACGGAGCGAGCCACTGAGGTCCTTCCCGTCCTTGTGTCGTGGCCGTTTTGTGTTCGCGGGGTCTTAGTCTGTGTGTGTGTCTCTGTTTCCGTTTGTTGACGTTTGTCATTTGTGTGTACTTTCCCACTCTCCTCCCCCTTGTCTGTGTCTGCCCTTCTCTTGCTCTTCATTCATTCATTCACTCGTTTGTTGACCTGGTCGTCACTGACTGGCGGCTGGGTGCCAGGCACTGCTGTGGGCAGGATGCCTGGGTTGTGAAAAGACAGAAGTCCTTGCTCTTGTGGAACCTGCAGCTGGGAGATAGACAGCAGCTGAGCAGATGAATCAAGTGTCTTTCGCAGTCCTTGCTGTGAAGGAATAAGCAGGGCGAGGGTGTGGGTGTGGCTGCCTTGGCCGGGTGGGTCAGGGGGCCACCCCGTGAGCTGAGCTGTGGATAAGAAAGCGGCTGTGGACAGGGCTGGGGGAGGGTGCCCTGGGCAGAAGGCACAGCAAGTCCAGAGGCCCAGAGTTGGGAACGAGGTCATGCAAGGGACAGAAAGATGCTGTCGGTAGTGAGTGGATGGTCAGCAGTGGGCGGAGGTGAGATGTGAGTGAGCTGAGGAGGTTGGCTGGAGCGAGATCCTGAGGGTTTCTCTTCGTCTCCACGGCCTGGTGTAAGGGGCTGCCCCTGCCCCCAAGTTTAAATGCTCTCTAGTTCACGCTCTCTAGGCTTCATCATGTCAGTTCTGATCCTCATTCCTGGGGCGAGATCATGCGGTGGGCCCTTGGTAGCTCAAGATTAGCCTGGCAGTGTCTCATGTCCACGTGCCATGCTGGGGGCATCCAATTTATTGCAAGTGCTTTGGAGAGCAATTTGGCATTGTTTAGTGAAGCTGAAGACGCTTAAACCCCATGGCTCGGTGGTCCTCTCTCTGCATGTGTGTGTATGTTCCAGAAAACCATCCTGACATGCATGTGCAGCCTTGTAACTGTGGTTCGTTATATTGTTGGTAATGGAAAAATATTAGGCACGATAGGAGCCTGGATGGCTACCTCATGGCTGTTTATATAATGGAGTGTACGCAGCAGTAAGATGAATGTATGAGGTTGAACCATATGGTGTGGTTTCACCTAACACTAGAGCAATATATGCTGAGTGGAGAAATCTGAATGTATAGCTGAGAGGAAAAAAAAAATGATTAAATTGCAGAGGCAGGCCGGGTGTAGTCGCTCATGCCTGTAATACCAGCACGTGGGGAGACCAAGGTGGGAGGATTGGTTGGGCCCAGAAGTTCAAGGCCAGCCTGGGCCACATGGCCAGACCTCATCTCTAAAAAAATATGTGTGCCTGTAGTCCCAGTTACTCAGGAGGCTGAGGCGAAGGGATCACCTGAGCCCAGGAGGTTGAAGCTGTTGTGAACTGTGATCACGCTACTGCACTCCAGCCTGGGTGACAGAGCAAGACCCTGATTCCAAAAAAAAAAAAAAAAAAAAAAAAATTGCAGAAGTGTAATACTATTTACATAAAGTCTAAATGCCTGTTAAAAAGTATTTATATAATAATAATGGAAACAAGTGTTAGTAAAAATACAAAAAAATAAAAAAGTATAACATTTTATTATAGGTATAAAAGTGTAATTCACCATACAAAATATGAGAAAGTAGGTTACGTTTAGCACCATATTTACAAACTGGCCCAGAGTCAGCATTTACATATTTATTTATTTGTTTTTTGAGACAAAGTCCCTCTCTATCGCCAGGCTGGAGTGGCACCATCACTGCTCGCTACAGCCTCAATCTCCTGGGCTCAAGGGATCCTCACAAGTGTGAGCCACCACGCCTGGCTAATTTTTGTATTTTTTGTACCAAAAATGGGGTATCACCATGTTGCCCAGGCTGGTCTCAAACTCTGGAGCTTAAGTGATCCTCCCAGTTAAGCCTCCCAAAGTGCTGGGATTACAGGCATGAGCTGCCGCACCCGGCCAGCTTTTACCTATGTTTAATTACAAGTATTCTTTTCTTTTTTTACCCAAGTGATTTAATTGTGAAAAGTAAGTCAAAGTATTCTAGCAACAAAGTACTAAAACCACTGTGTATATGTCAAGGTTTATAATATATTTGCCCACAATTATTATTTGTATGGAAGGTCCTTAGCATGTGTGTGTGAACAACAGGCAGAAGAAAGCCAGGATTCTGTCCAGCTTTGGATTCTGCCATTTGTGGTAGTTCAGCTTCTATTGAATTATAAATGATGATCATTCCAATGGCAAATTACTCTTCTCTGTTAAATAGTCTCTAAACCAGGAAGCTACCTGCTACCTGTTCCTGACAATAGTATTCACACAGGGAGAGTTGTGATTTTACTATAATGCTACTTTTAAGGAGACTTCTGTTAACATTTAACCGAAATGGAATGTTGATATTTAAATGTTTATCCTGTACTTCGACACTTGGGAAATCAAGTATGTCATATAGAGAGTATTCCCTGGCTTTTAGTAAATGTTTGCCACAAGCAGTTTGGTTATTTACAATAAATACCCTCTCATAATCATGGCTGTTGTACAGCTGTTGCACTATCTCAGCCTGAAAGACTGAACATGGACATTCATTGAAGACAAGAATAATGTAGCTTAGGGATAAAGCCAAAAAGATTGCTTTGGTCATTTCGTTTTGTTTTGTTTTTTTGAATGGAAAAGCAAAGACAGTATTATTGGGTCTGTTTCCTGTTATCTAATCAGTTTTGAGACTTCCAGGTAGAAATAAGACATATAAGTCAAGGCTTAAGAATAAGAAATAAGACAATAGAGGAAACATATTCCAGTCATGTGGATCTTTCCTGGTCTACAGGGAGAGAAACAAATTGTTTACCAGCAAGCGAATGACTTGGAACAAAAATCCACCCGTGCCGTGGGTTCAGAGTGGAGGAGGATTGACGCCACGCCACTGTGGGGGGTGCATCGCGCAGCATGGGACGGTCACCATGGGAAAGCAGCTTGCTTTCACAGGGAAGCGTGGCGCTGGGGAGCATTGAGATGGGTGCAGCCTCTTTCCTGGAGCTGCAGGTGCAGCCTCCACAGTAGCATCTGCCTCATGGGATTTGCCTCATGATGGTCTTGTGGTGTTGGGGGTAGGGAGTAGTGGGAAGTGGTGGGTGTCCACCTGAAACAAGACAGGCTGTGGCTTGACCATTGTTGAGCCTGGGTGATGGCGACACTGAGGGCTCACCATAGTATTCCTTCTACTTTTGTATATGTTTACAGTTTCCCAAACAAACAAAAATGAGTGAGTTTGAATCTAGAACCTAAAGTTCCTGGCAGAGCAGGGAGGTGTGAGATGCCCTGAGAGCCATGTGGCACCTCCAGGGTGGGGTGAAGCACTTTTATGGCCCGGGGCTCAGGGCCACAAGGGCCGTCTGCAGCTCACTTTCAGCTCTCCACCCCTCCTCCCCTCCCCCTCCATGGGTATTTGGGTGAATGCACAGTCAGTCAATGACTTAAAGCGGTGATGCTTCACTCCATCATTCCTGGCCCTGCGCCTCTGAGACCGCACAGCTGAGAAGACAAGGCAGATAGCCATAGGGAAGCAGTGAGACCCCGTGCCCAGCTAGTGGGATTTAGTGCCCAAGTGAGCACTTGGAGACAGGGAGGGAGCAGGCTGTGGGCCTGAGAGGCGGGGCTGGCACGCACAGGGGAGTAGATCCTCTTTCTAAGAGAGGGGGTCCCCCGCAAGGGGAGTCTGTGGGACCTGGCCACCAGGCCTGGCCTGCATGGCTGGTGGGGCTCCGCAGCACAGCTCCTCCCCGCATCCCATCTTCCCCCAGGGTAGAGTGTGCTTGTTAGAGCAGGGTGTGTGGAATCACAGTCACAGGCCGTTTTCTGCTCTGCCGTCCCTGCGAGTGATCCCTGCACTGTGTTTCAGCCTCCTCACTGGCAACATGGGGACCATAAAATTAATGAGAACATGTGTGTAGAGTATTTCAAATTGCCAACTCTTGTGAGCTGGAAGTAAAGGACGGCTCTTACTCTTTTTAAGAGGGTCAACATGGTAATAGTACAGTTGTTAAGATGGGAAGTTTTGTAAAGTCAGACCTGGCGTCAGCTACTGGTTCGGCACCGCTTAGCTCTGAGACCATAACCATTGAGCATGTGTTCTACTCTGAAATAGCGATGCCAGCACCTGCCTCATGGTGGGGACTAGGGGGTGTGGTACCAGGAAGATTGACAGATAACGCACCTGGTCTGACTCCTGCAGACCCTGGGCACCGGCACTCAGTATCCTTCAGCCATTCTGTTTTGGTTTTTAGAGTGGTGTGGGATCCTGGAGAAGAGTGTTAAACTATGTGGGTCTGTCTTAATGTTAGTTTCTGCTGCTTGTCGGTTGATTGCCATTTTGTCTTTTCTTTTTTTTTTTTTTTTTGAGACAGAGTCTTGCTCTGTCACCCAGGCTGGAGTGCAGTGGCGCGATCTCGGCTCACTGCAAGCTCCACCTCCTGGGTTCATGCCATTCTCCTGCCTCAGCCTCCCGAGTAGCTGGGACTACAGGTGCCCACTACCGTGCCCGGCTAATTTTTTTTGTATTTTTAGTAGAGACAGGGTTTCACCATGTTAGCCAGGATGGTCTCAATCTCCTGATCTCATGATCCACCCGCCTCGGCCTCCCAAAGTTCTGGGATTACAGGTGTGAGCCACCGCGCCTGGCCCATTTTGTCTTGAAGTGCTGCTTTGCTTAGAATTATGAGTGTACAGGCTGGGCGAAGTGGCTCATGCCTGTAATCCCAGCAATTTGGGAGGGTGAGGCGGGCGGATTGCATGAGCTCAGGAGTTCGAAACCAGCCTGGCCAACATGGTGAAATCCTGTCTCTACTAAAAATACAAAAAAAAAAAAAAAAAAAAAAGCCAGGTGTGGTGGCAGGTGCATGTAATCCTAGCTATTCAGGAGGTTGGGGCACAAGCATTACTTGAACCCGGAAGGCAGAGGTTGCAGTGAGCCGAGATCCTGCCACTGCACACTCCACACTCCAGCCTGGGCGACAGAGTGAGACTTTGTTTCCAAAAAAAAAGAGTAGGGACTAGAAATAATTTTATTAATAAAAGCCTTTATTGGTTTATATATTAATATTACCCATGAAAGTAGTGTTACCTTATAAAACACTGATAAATATCTTATCCTTAGGGTCTTCTGATGGAGATGGGACAATGCTATCTCTATTTCATGGACAAGAGGCAGAGACTGAGACAAGCTAATGGGCTGCTGGGGAGGAGGCTAGAGCCCAGGTCTTCAGCTCCTGATCAATGGTCGTTCTTCTGGGTGGTGCTGGGGTTTCTTTTGTTTCGTTTTGTTTTCAGAGACAGGGTCACTGCAGCCCCAACCTGCCAGGTTCAGGTAGTCCTCCCACCTCAGCCTCCTAAGTAGCTGGGACCACAGGCATGGGCCACTAGGCCCAGCTAATTTTTTGTAGAGACAGGGTTTCACCATGTTGCCCAGGCCGGTCTTGAATTCCTGGACTTAAGCATTCTGCCCCCCTCAGCCTCCTAAAGTGCTGGGATTACAGGCGTGAGCCACTGCGGCTGGCCAGTGTTTTTAGTGTTTATGGAAAATATGCAACACAAGCAGTTTCACTTCTTGAGGGTAAAACTGGCCTGTGTTATATTGACTTACATAGTGAGAACTAAATGATTCTAAGCAGCTTAGTTCTGAGAAAGCCACCCCTTGTTTCTCTCCAGGTCTTCCACCTTCTGGCTGCTTCAGCCAGGATCTGTTGTGTTGAAAATGTTGCGGAGTTCAGTTGGAGTAGATAGTGGTGGCTGCTAGTCTGTTACAATTTGGTGCTGTAGTGAGTTGAGATCTTGTGGGTATTGAACTGTTTTTGTATTTCAGTTCGCTATTTGTGCCTACATAAAAATTTTAAAAAACTGAATTTTCCATTTTTCATTGTAGTGTAGGAAGAATGATGATGGAGACACAGTTGTTGTGGTTGAGAAAGATCATTTCATGGATGATTTCTTCCATCAGGTAAGAGCGTTTAATGAAACCCAATCATAGCCTGCCTACCTGTCCTCCCTCCCTCCCCCCACCCCTCCCTCTCTCCTTTCTCCCTCCCTCTCCCTTTCCTCCCCTCCCCTCCCCACCCCTCCCTCCCTCCCTTCCTTTCTTCCTCCCTTCTTTCTTTTTCTTTTTCTTGTTTTTGGAGACAGAGTCTCGCTCTGTTGCCCAGGCTGGAGTGCAGTGGCACAATCTCGGCTCACTGCAACCTCTGCCTCCCAGGTTCAAGTGATTCTCTTGCGTCAGCCTCCCAAGTAGCTGGGACCACAGGTGTGTGCCACCACGCCCAGCTAATTTTTTTTTTTGCACTTTTAGTAGAGACGGGGTTTCACCATGTTGCCTAGGCTGGTTTCAAACTCCTGAGCTCAGGCAATCCGCCCGCCTCAGCTTCCCAAAGTGCTAGGATGACAGGTGTGAGCCCTTGCGCCTGGTGGCTTTCTTCTTTAAGGATTTATATCAATATGATTGTGCATTTATCATATTTGAAATAATACTTAAGCTAATATTTTTAAAAGTTGTTGTTTGAATTACGTAAGTTCTCTGGAATTTTTAGTATGATCACAATGTTAATAATGAGAAAAATGCAAATCATCGTTCTGATGCAGTCCGGGAGGGAACTGGGTGCGGATGGTGGAGCTGTGCACGTGGCCTCCGTGTGGGCTGGGGCCGGGCCTGCAGCGCCCTCTGCTGGTGGGCGGCCACTTCTCCCACCCGGTGCTGGCTGCTGCAGGAGCGCCTCCTCCTTGCAGGCTGCCTTTTGGAGGTCCTGCGGCGCCCCTTAAGAGAGTTTTACGGGCGGTGGGGGCGCCAGCAGCGCGGAAGGCGGGCACGCGGGCCATGGCTCCCTGGGCGGAGGCCGAGCACTCGGCGCTGAACCCGCTGCGCGCGGTGTGGCTCACGCTGACCGCCGCCTTCCTGCTGACCCTACTGCTGCAGCTCCTGCCGCCCGGCCTGCTCCCGGGCTGCGCGATCTTCCAGGACCTGATCCGCTATGGGAAAACCAAGTGTGGGGAGCCGTCGCGCCCCGCCGCCTGCCGAGCCTTTGATGTCCCCAAGAGATATTTTTCCCACTTTTATATCATCTCAGTGCTGTGGAATGGCTTCCTGCTTTGGTGCCTTACTCAATCTCTGTTCCTGGGAGCACCTTTTCCAAGCTGGCTTCATGGTTTGCTCAGAATTCTCGGGGCGGCACAGTTCCAGGGAGGGGAGCTGGCACTGTCTGCATTCTTAGTGCTAGTATTTCTGTGGCTGCACAGCTTACGAAGACTCTTCGAGTGCCTCTACGTCAGTGTCTTCTCCAATGTCATGATTCACGTCGTGCAGTACTGTTTTGGACTTGTCTATTATGTCCTTGTTGGCCTAACTGTGCTGAGCCAAGTGCCAATGGATGGCAGGAATGCCTACATAACAGGGAAAAATCTATTGATGCAAGCACGGTGGTTCCATATTCTTGGGATGATGATGTTCATCTGGTCATCTGCCCATCAGTATAAGTGCCATGTTATTCTCGGCAATCTCAGGAAAAATAAAGCAGGAGTGGTCATTCACTGTAACCACACGATCCCATTTGGAGACTGGTTTGAATATGTTTCTTCCCCTAACTACTTAGCAGAGCTGATGATCTACGTTTCCATGGCTGTCACCTTTGGGTTCCACAACTTAACTTGGTGGCTAGTGGTGACAAATGTCTTCTTTAATCAGGCCCTGTCTGCCTTTCTCAGCCACCAATTCTACAAAAGCAAATTTGTCTCTTACCCGAAGCATAGGAAAGCTTTCCTACCATTTTTGTTTTAAGTTAACCTCAGTCATGAAGAATGCAAACCAGGTGATGGTTTCAATGCCTAAGGACAGTGAAGTCTGGAGCCCAAAGTACAGTTTCAGCAAAGCTGTTTGAAACTCTCCGTTCCATTTCTATACCCCACAAGTTTTCACTGAATGAGCATGGCAGTGCCACTCAAGAAAATGAATCTCCAAAGTATCTTCAAAGAATAAATACTAATGGCAGATCTGCGAAAAAAAAAAAAAAAAAAAAAAAAGAGAGTTTTACAAAGGCCTTCCTGCAAGACTGGCAGTGTCTCAGAACGAGGCCTCCTTGGTTCTTCAGGAAGTGGTGGTTCCGGCAGCAGAGGTGGCGCCTGGCTGCCGGGGCAGGGGTCAGGTGTGCGTGGCTCCCACCAGCACTGCCATCCGTCCACTGGTGGGTGTGAGTCCTAAGGCAAGTGCCTAGAGCAGAGGGCTCAGGGTCTGAAATCGGTGACTGATCAGCTGTATATGAGCTCAGGTAGAAGACTCAGAGGAAAGTCACAGGTGACCCAGTGGCTGATATTTTAAAACGTGGTGGCCTGGCGGTGCTGGGATCCTATCTGAGGTGTGAGGCCTCCCCCTCCTGCTTATCTCCCCAGCTCAGCTCTTGGGCTTAGGCCCTGCTGAAATTCTCAGACCTAAGAATTATCTGATCTAATGTTGCTTAATTTCAAATTTTTGAAATTGAGTCACAGAACAAATATATTGACCTTGTAAAACATGAAGAAACGAAAACACATGTCCAGTGGGTTTTTTAATGACGGAACCTTCATTGCAGGACTCGTCTTGATTATGCTGAGTCTCATGGGATAGTTTCACTCAGCAGCCTCATCTGGCCTAGCAGTGCCTGGATTTGAACATTTTAATAGGTTTATAAAAGCATATGGAAAGTTACTAGTTTTTCAGATTCAGCCAGAATTTCTTGAATATCTCACGTAAGCCTAGTCACTGGTTTTCTAGTATTTGTTAGTCGCTACTGTTATTTAAAGGAAAAAACCGTGAGATTAAATTGTTAGCTACAAGGAACTTCCTTTAAGGTATGAAGGAGTTAAGATGCTGGGATTTCCTGATTTCACTTCTTGGAAATGAGACTTTTTAAATTGTCTTTAGCCTTCCTGCCCCCTTTGTCAAATTACTATTTTTCTGATTTTATTCCTTTTACTTGGTTGCTTAACTCTTCCATGTAAGTTCTTTGTAAAAATGTATTTATTTTAAAGAATCTCCTGCCATTAAGTGTTGCATTTAATAGAAAAGTTACATAGTGCAGGCCGGGCGCAGTGGCTCATGCCTGTGCTCCCAGCACTTTGGGAGTCCGAGGTGGGTGGATCACCTGAGGTCAGGAGTTCCAGACCAGCCAGGCCAATGTGCCAAAACCCTGTCTCTACTAAAAATACAAAAATTAGCCAGGCATGATGGCAAGTGCCTGTAATCCCAGCTGCTTGGGAGGCTGTGGTGGGAGAATCGCTGGAACCTGGGAGGCGGAGGTTGCAGTGAGCTGAGATTGTGCCACTGCACCCCGGCTTGGGGCAACAGCTTGGGCGACAAAAAAAAAAAAAAAAAAAAAAAAAGAACAGAAAAGTTACATTGTGCAATTCACTGAGTGCCATTAAGCTGTGGTCTTTGTCTATCTGGTGCCAGTCTGTCTTTGCTGCTGGCGTCTCAGGGGCATGTGGGAAACAGGTTACTCGTACTTTAGGAAGGCTTGCCCAGTGCTTGCCTCATTGGGTTCTAACTTAAGCTCAAGCTTTCATTTGTTAAATAGTCAATTTATTTTGCACTTAATTTCTGTGAAATGACTTCCTAGACAAATACAGAAGCAAATAATGTTTGGTAATATAAACTCATTCTGATCTTCAATATCACATAGAATTTTGCAAGAGAAATGAATTTCACATGGTGAGTGTTTGGTTAACACTAAAACAGTGCTCTGAAGGGTGGCCAGGGAGTCTTGTTTCTGTGAAGATGATTTATAATGTAGCCAAAGGACCCCTGTGCTATGTTATTCCCGGACATAAAATGGTAGCTGGCACCATTCTCTCTCAGTGCCTGTCTAGGTACAGGGTGTATAGCCCTGCGGTCTCCTGTTCCTCTGGAGCCATACGGGGGCTTGGAGTTAGCAGCGGTGTATATTGCAGAACTCTCCAAGAGTTAAAATAATGTTTTTTTCTTTTACTTTCTAACATATGTGTATTACTTTAGAAATGGTAATTTTTCTTTCTTTTTTTGAGACGGAGCCTCGCTCTGTCACCCAGGGTAGAGTGCAGTGGTGTGATCTTGGCTCACTGCAGCCTCCTCCTTCTGGGTTCAAGCAATTCTCTTGTCTCAGCCTCGAGTAGCTGGTGCTACAGGCACACCACCACGCCCGGCTAATTTTGTATTTTTAGTAGAGACGGCATTTTGCCACGCTGGCCAGGCTGGTTTTGAACTTTTGACCTCAAGTGATCTACCCGCCTCGGCCTCCCAAAATGCTGGGATTACAGGGGTGAGCCACTGCTCCTGGCCTGCATGATTCTTTAATACTTAGACTTTTCAAATCTGGTCCAGGGCTTGGGTTAGGAGTCCCTGGGGTCCCTTAGACCCTTTCAAGAGGATTCTGTGGTCAAAGCTCTTTTCAAAGTAATGCTAAGATGATCATTGCCATTTTCATTCTCTTATGACTGCACAATGATGGAGTTTCTCAGAGCCAACACACCAAACCCAGAAATATCTGTGATGATCAGGGTGCTGTCTGTTAAGCTGGACATTAGATTTACAAAAAGTGCAAATCACTGCCTCTGTTTCCACCGATTTTTTGGAGATCTGTTTTTCACAGAAATGTGTTATTTATGTTGATACGTGTGTCAGTTTCCTGCTGCTGCTGTAACAAAATCACCGCAATCACTGTGCTTCAACAACACGTTGATCACCTCCTCCTAGTTCTAGGGCCTGGAGAAGCTCAGGTGCTGGCAGGGCAGAGCTGCAAGCCTCCTGGAGCTGCCTTCCTCTCCATCTTCCGCAGGCGGCCTGTGTTCTTGGTTTTCCTCCCTCTTGAAAGCCATCACTCCAGCTGCTGTTTTCATGATCAAGTGTCCTTTTTCCAACGTTGGCTCCCTTGCCTCGTCTTATAAGGACTCCTGTGGTTACGTTGGGCCCACCCAGATAATCCAGGGTAGTCTCCCATCTCAAGACTCAATTTGATCACATCTGCAAAGTTCCCTTTGCTATGCAAGGTGACATATTCACAGGCTCTGGGATTAGGGTGTGGATTGTGCCACAACATGTAATGGTTAATAATTACTTCTTCCTTTTTTTGTTTTTAAGAGCAGGGTCTTGCTCTGTTGCCCAGGCTGTAGTGTAGTGGTGCAGTCACAGCTCACTACAGCCTCAACTTCCTGGGCCCAAGTGATCTTCCTGCCTCAGCCTCCTGAGTGGCTGGGACTGCAGGCATGCACCATTGTGCCCGGCTAATTTTCTTTTTTTTAAAAGTTTTTGTAGAGATGGGGGTCTCTCTATGTTGCCCAGGCTAGTCTTGAGCTCTTGGCCACAAGTGATCCTTCTGCCTTGGCTCCCAAAGTGCTGGGATTACAGGCATGAGCCACTGTGCCTGGCCTATAATTACTATTTTAAAATGAGGAAGGAGGTAGGAGCTGGCAGCAGAGCATCTTGCTCCAGGGCTCACCTTGCTGCTTCTGTAGCTGGATCTCCATCTACTGCTGTCTTCTAAGAACAGTTGCGACTTTAACCCATTTATGCGTAGTGTTCCATTATTGGAACGCTAAGCTTTTGCGAGTTATTTATATCCTACCGCTCAGGGTCATCACCAAGGTCTGATTTTTCACACACACACATTGCAGCCTCTGGCATAAATGGGTTAATGAGGACCAAACTGGAGAATTCAGGATCATTTCCCGTCTCCAGATCCTTAGTTTCGTCACATCTGCAAAGTATCTTTTGCCCTATAAGGTAACTCCCAGGCCCAGGGATCAGGACCTGAACATCTTTGGGGTCATTATTCAGCCTACCGTAGAGGTTTTTGAAGATAATGTTATGACTCCATCTAGATAAATCTTGCTAATGATATGTTACATTTTGAAACAAATATTGAATTTAAACATTTAGAGGTCAAAGATAACAATTATGAAGCCTTGGCTGTATGAGCTATAGATACCTCCTCCCATAAGAGTATTATTATTATTATTTTCTTCTTTATTTTCTTCTTTTTTTTTGAGACAGAGTCTTGCTCTGTTGCCCAGGCTGGAGTGCAGTGGTGTGATCTTGGTTCACTGCAACCTCTGCCTCCCGATTCAAGCGATTCTTGAGCCTCAGCTTCCTGAGTAGCTGGGATCACAGGTGTGTGCCACCTCACTTGGCTAATTTTTGTACGTTTAGTAGAGAAGAGGTTTCTCTATGTTGGCCAGGCTGGTCCTGAACTCCTGGCCTCAAGTGATCCGTCTGCCTTGGCCTCCCACAGTGCTGGGATTACAGGTGTGAGCCACTGTGCCTGCATGTTTTATGGGCTTACTTCCTGGTTATACTGAGAATGGGTATTAGTAGTAGTATGCTTCTAATTGGCCCATCTGTGTCATGCTTGGGACTTGACTAGAAATTTTTACAACCTGATAGGTTTTTCCGGTGAATGTTGATTGGTACTGCTTTAGGTATGAAGGTAGAAATATTCATAGGATATATCTTTATTTTTTGAATTTAACGATACCAGTGTGAGAATGGGAGAGGCTTTTATTTCTTATGTGGTAATTATTTATTTCCCTCCTTTATTCTTCCCCTTTTAGGGGATGAAAAGTGGTCACAGATTTGAGTTTGCCATGCTGTAATGACTCTCTCTCTCTCCTAGGTGGAGGAGATTAGAAACAGTATTGATAAAATAACTCAATATGTTGAAGAAGTAAAGAAAAACCACAGCATCATTCTTTCTGCACCAAACCCGGAAGGAAGTAAGTTGTTGTTCACAACAAAACGTTTGTCTGTCTGTGTGTCCCTCTGGCTGTCTGCGGCACAGGCCTCAACTCTGGCCTCACGGGAGATTCAGGGGAGTTTGTATGAAATGCTGACACCCTAGAGAGTCTGAGGCGTTTGGCCTGGGGCGAGCCAGGGCATCTGTATGTTTTTTTTTTCTTAAAGCTGCCTGTATGATTCTAGTGATCAGCCGGGGTGAGGCCCACTGATGGATCATGTCCTAAAGAATGCACGAAAGTGGCTTCGCAGAACTTAGGAGCCAAGATTAGACCACAGTTCAGCAAGACAGCATTTTCTGTTCAGAGGGCAGTGAATCAGGGATTGATTTGGAAAACAGTACTTGTAAGAGCAGAGTGAAATAGGAAGACACACTGAGGCGACTCTGAAAGTCTTGAGGAGCTTTTGTATGGACTGTGCTGCGCTCAGTGGCTGTGGGGGATGGCACGGAAGAAACGGTTTTCTTTCTTTACCTGCTTATCCAAGTTCTCCCTGCCTCACATTTGCTTCCTTTTGAATCTGAGGCACACAGGAGAGTGAAAGGAGCTCAGTGGAAGCAGCTGGAGAACCTGGATTTTTGTCTCAATTTGCTTCCCCGTGTTATTTGCATCTCCTCATTGGGAGAAAAGACATGATTTTAAATTAACTCAGCGTTAGGGGCGCGGGAGCTGTAGAGAAGAGTTTCATTGCTCTGGAATGATAAATATTGAAAGCTTTACAGGGGACATGGATCTGAGCAAGCCAGAGATTACAAATAGGAGTCCACACATCATGGTGGGGGGAGTTACTGTGTTAACAACGTTGAGTCTTTGAATCCATGAAAATGGCCCCTACCTCCACGACACAGGCCGCCTTTAATGCCGGTCTGTGCCGTGCTGTGGGTTCCGAGGAGGGTCGCGCACATCTTTCGTTGTATTTATTCCTAGGTAGTCAATGTTTTGATGTTAATGCAAGTCGTATGTACTTTAGTTTTTATTTATCTATTTTTTTTTTATTTTGAGACGGAGTCTCTGTCACACAGGCTGGAGTGCAGTGGCACAGTCTCGGCTCACTGCACCCTCCGCCTCCCGGGTTCAAGCGATTCTCCTGCCTTGGCCTCCTGAGTAGCTGAGACTACAGGTGCCCACCACCACGCCCAGCTAATTTTTGTATTTTTAGTAGAGATGGGATTTCACCATATTGGCCAGGCTGGTCTTGAACTCTTGACTTTTGTGATCCACCTGCCTCGGCCTCCCAAAGTGCTGGGATTTCAGGCATGAGCCACCGTGCCCAGCCGTATCTACTTTAAATGTCATTTTCTCTGTTTGTTGTTGGTATATAGAAATACAATGATTTTTGCATATTGGCCTTGTACCCCTTGCCTAATCAGTTATTAATTCTGATATTCTCTGTAGCTTATGTTGGATTGTCTCTGTACCCAATCATGTAATTGTGAATAAATAGTGACCGTTTTTTCCTTGCAGCTCTTATGCTTGTTAGTTTTAACTGACTTATTTAGCTGACCTCCAGTACAGTATTGAATAGAAGTGGTGATGGGGGCACATGTATTCTTGGTCTTGGAGGAAAGTTGCCAGCAAATACATTTTTTGTTGGAATATTACTTAGTGTAGCCGTACGTTGAAAAAATAAGAAAGTAGTATTAAATTGAAAAAGTGCATTTTAAAATTTTGTGTATCTTGTAAAATAATATTCTGAGCCTCTGTTTATGCCCTCTCAGTGACTCAGAAGTGTGTTTCCCAAAATGTTTCTGGAGCCGCCGTCTCACGAGCTAGTCCGTGCAGCCAGGGTGCTGCCTGCGGCCAGATCTTTCCGGGGACCTCTTCGTGCCGTCGCCCAGCCCCTCTTGGGAAGTTGCAGTACCCGTAGAATAATCAAGGCTCTGAGAAGTCTTCCTAGAAGGAAGCCTGTTTAGCTTTGTTTAGTGTTTCACACATTTATTTGCCCGTAGGACCTTTTATGTAACATCTGTTAACATCATGCTTAATGCTTAGGGAAATTATATTTGAATAAGTATCCGCATTTTTTTTGAATAATTTACCTCCAAAACATTTTTGCTGCCAAGTCATAGCAGAGAGAACTATTTTTTTAGTAAATTTAGAACTGTTACTGTTTCATGATAGTCCCTTTTGGGCTCTGAAGAAAACCATTGCTTTTTTGTGTTTTGTTTTGTGGCAGAATGTGAACCAAAATGTAGGCAGCAGCCTCCAGCCGCTTCCTTGGTCAGTCTTTAAAAAGCAAAATGCAGTGATTCCTCTCTCCCAGTGATGGGCCCGGGGTAACGCAGAGAGGGACAGGCTCTTGGCCTTCCCGCCTTGTTCCTAAAGGAAGAGGGGAGGGTGGGAGGGAGGAAGGGGGACTACTGTGCTCCGCCTCCCGCGTGTCTCCCTATTCTCGGGCAGGCGCTCTGCTTAGGTCCCGGTGAGCAGGGCGATCCCCGGGCTGCTGCCCTCCCGGAGGTCCCCCCGTCAACCTCAGGACCCGGGGCAGGGCTGGGCACGGCGGCCGCCAGGTGGCGCCAGAGGCAGCCGGTCCTGGGCGGGTCCCCGGTCCTAGCACCGCCCGCGCCGCGCCACCTGCAGCCGCGGATCCCAGGGCAGAGAGGTGGACGAAGGACCTTTTACCTGCATTTTTCTTTTTTCACTTTCTACTTTTGTATTATTTCTTTTTTCTTTTGTATTAAAAGAGCGTCTTTGCAAAACGTAGAAATTTCAGGCCCTCCAAGACGCGGATCCAGCCCTGCAGGAGCATGAAGTGTGTGTGATTCTGGTTTGGGTTTTAGTGACGACGAGGCTGGGATTCCCCCTGCAGGACGGCGGGGATTTGATTCGCTCCTGCAGTCAGCCGTCAGCCTGGCTTGCACCCTGTGTTCAGGTGCGGTCGTCCTGCGGCTGCGCACGCTCCCGTTTTCTCTGCTTCCTGTTCCCTCAGCCGTTCCCTGGGGCTCCGCTCCGAATGCGCTGAGACAGCGTCTGCACCGTCTCCATCTCCAGCGCCGCCTGCTCCCGTGCATTCTGTGCTTTTCTGCGGGAAATCAGACTCATGGAGACCCGGCTCCTTGTGCGGAGGCCCCTGAGGGCCTGGAGGAAGCCGCGCCTCTGTGGCTCTGGATTCAGATCCTGTCCCACCGGTTATCCCTGTGTGGCCTTGGACGCATCACTTAACCTCTCCCGGGGCAGTTCCCACACGTGTGAAATGAGCTAGTGGTGGCATCTGCCTTCCAGTGCTGTTGTGATTCTTCCTCCCCCGCCCTCTCCCCTCCACCCTCCAGAGGAGTCTCCCTGTGTCGACCAGGCGAGAGTGCAGCTGCGTGATCTCAGCCCACTGCCACTGCAGGCTCAGCCTCCTGGGCTCAGACAGTCCTCCCGCTGCAGCCTCCCGAGTAGCTGGGATTACAGGTTTATGCCACCACGCCCAGATAATTTATATATATATATATATATATATATATATATATATATATATATATATATATTTTTTTTTTTTTTTTTTTGTAGAAACAGCGTTTCTCACTGTGTTACCCCTCTCCTGTCCCCTCCCCTGCAGGGCATGGGGACAGCTCATGGGGCCTTCTCCCTTCAGAAACGAAGCCGCGCGTACTCCCCGTAAGGAGCTGCGTGGCCAGGCTCCGGCATCCCCTCCCACTGCAGGGCCTTCCTGGGGAGTCTCGGCTCCGGGACCCCTGCCCTGCCTCAGCCCAGCTGCCCCCACCACAGGCTGGGACCACCCCACCCGAGGCCTTCCTGCCCTTGCGGTTCCTCTCCCCTTCCTTCTTACCTCCTTCAGTGAAGATTCGCTATTATCTGAAATTATCCTCAGTTTAGTATTATTCTCGAAGGATATTTTCACTGAGTAGAAGATTCTAGTTTAGAAGTTGTTTTCTTTCACCACTCTGAAGATTTAAAACATATTTTTCCAGTGTCTTTTGACTTTACTTTTTTTTTTTTTGTCAGCTAATTAGAGCTTTTAAGATATTTGGTTTTTGGTCTTTGGTTTTAGCAGTTTTACTGTGAAGTTTTGAGATGTGGTTTTCGTTTTCTTTTTCCCTCTTCTTATAAGGCTTCTTGAGTCTTTGGACTGACGTTTTCTGGCTGTGTTTTGAAAAACTTTGGCCATTACTTCTTCAAATAGCATCCTTGCTCCGTTTTCTGTCATCTCTCTTTGCGGCTGGAATTGTATGTCTTTAGAGCGTTTCAGTGTATCCTTTCTGTCTCTCCTCTTTTGTTCTCTATTTTTCATCATTTTTTCTCTATATATTTTATTTTGAAAATGTTTTCCCTGACTTATCGTTTGATTTCTCTTCAGCGATTGTCTTTCAGGTCAGGGAATCTTTCTTCATCTATGGAATTATTTTTGGATTGGTTTTAACTCCTAGAATTCCACTTGGTTCCTTTTAATACTGTCCTATTCTCTGACAAAATTTATGATCTTACATTTTATCTCTTTGAATGTAATTGTTTTAACGTCTGTGTCTTGTAACTTCATTAGCTGGTGCCTCTGTGGATGGGTTAGTGTTGTCTGTTTTTGTTGGGTTTTCATTCATGTGTGTTTTTTTTTTCTTTGTTTGCCTGGTTATTTTTGATTGAGTTTTGAGCTTTGTATTGGAATTATTTGCAGTAATAATTTGAGTCCTGAATGGTATTTTCTTTTTAAAGAGATGATTTATTTTTATTTCTGGCAGATGGCTAGAAGCACCAGCAATTCTGGATCTAATTTTAGGGATTGAGATGATTTAGACTGAGGCTTCAGCCCCTGCGAGGGCCAGCTTCCCACCTGACTGTTCCTCCTAGGGCATTGCCTCTCCAAGTCAGCACAGTTTTCTCAGCTTCTCTGTAGCTCAGCTGCCTTTTATGGAGTTGGCACATGCCCCCAGGTAAAAGTGGCTGCAAAGGTGGGGCCCACGTCTTTGGGTTTTCTTCTTCTGAGTCTTCTTTCCTGCCTTGTTAGGTTTCTTTTGTTTTTATTTCTTTTTTTATTATTTTATTTTATTTATTTTCGCACCTTGTTAGGTTTCTAATGGCTTTACACAGATTTAAAAAGAGTATTGTGTCTACCCTTTCTTATTGTTCTCAGCAGCAGGATTGAGCTGAATCACCTAGGCCGCTGGAAGAGGAGGTTCCTGATCCCCGTCTGATCTCTGATTTGAAATACCACCTTTATCAAATGTGACTTTATGGCCTGCGTCTGCAGCTTGCGGGATCAGACAGGCAGTGCCTCTTTTGTTTTGCTGATGAGTTGCTCAAGCCCCATGGGCCTGTAGTGGCAGCAAGTTCACTCCGTCATGAGTGCCCCCCACCCCTGCTGTGTAAAGGCCAAGGGCTTTCTTTCCCCAGGGGAGTGAGTCCTGCTGTGGCCCGCCAGCTCAAGAGGGAGACTCTCATCCACTGGCAGGCCCAGCTCTCAGATCTTGTGGTTTCTGTGGCTGCGCGGTGGCTCAAGACCGTCTCCCGAGTCTAGTCGTCCTCAGCTGTGCTCAGGCGCTGGCTGGGCCGGACCCCTGCACAAATGCCCTTGCTGTGTGTACGTTTTAGCTTCGACTCCTATACTCAGCCCTCATTCCCCAGGCACAGTGGCCAGGCCTTGGGGGTGTTTGCATCAGCCTCACGCACCACAGGAGCCAGCACCCCTGCCACAAACTATGGACCTGCCACCCTCTTTATTCATAGCAAGTCTCTCTTATTCCTGTCAAATGCCCCATTTTATAAGGCATTTTGTGTTCCCTTTACTATTCTAAAATGAAGTTCATAGATGATATAGCCTACCTACCTCCATGATTTAAAAAAAAATATAATATCCAAACTAATATGAAGGAGACATAAAATGGAAGTAACTTACATATTGAAGTACAAATTGTATTGTGCAGGCTCAGGCACAACAGCAGAAAATAAAATTGAGGCGCTTGCCCCCCTACAAACAAGTGCTGTGACTGTCACAGCCAAGGCTGCAAGCTGATGAGGTGCTGTGATTCAGCTGCCGTTAGCAGGCTTCCCTGTGCTTTTCCTGAGGCAGTAGGTGTCACTGAAATAGACTGAAGTACAGCTTTCTTGCCATGCAGAGCGGTGACACGGCAGTTGCATTCCTGAAAATCCACTGGATATTGAAACGATGCAGATGAAAACAGGGCTTATTTATAAGCTGGAGTCAGGTTCTGGGCTCAGGAAAACAGGTCTTTTCTCCTGCCTGAGTGAGCAGCGTGCATCTGGCAGTTATGCAGGCCAGTGGGTGATGTGCTGACGTAATGAGGTTCGAGGGTGGCACATCTCACACGCGCACGAACACCCCGTCGTCACGCTCAGGAACTACAGGAGGATGGAGGCCAGTTCTTTGTTGTGTGGTGCTGGCTGGTGCCATTCCTGGCTCCTGTCTTCTGGATGCCAGTGGCTCTCCCTTTTTTATGATGACTGGAAATACCCCACAAATTTCAGAATACCCCTTGGGGTGGTAGAAAGATTCCCCTGAGAATCTCCCTTTAGAAACATGTTCACAGAGGAGAATCACGAAATGACCCCTTTGTGTCTAGTTTCTCTTTTTTTCTAGTTTCATCCATTATCAGAATAATTTTTCTTTGTTTTTTCTTTTTCTTTCCTTTTTTAAATAGAGATGGCATGTTGCTAGTTGCCCAGGTTGGCCTTAAACTCCTAGGCTTAAGTGATCCTCCCGCCTCAGCCTCTGAAGTAGCTGGGACTACAGGTGCACGCCACTGTGCCCTGCTTAAAAATAATCTTTTTAGGCTGGATGCAGTGGCTCACGCCTGTAATCCCAGCACTTTGGGAGGCTGAGGTGGGCGGATCACGAGGTCAGGAGCTCGAGACCAGCCTGGCCAATATGGCAAAACCCCATCTCTACTAAAAATACAAAAATTAGCTGGGTGTGGTGGCGGAGGCCTGTAATCCCAAGCTACTTGGGAGGCTGAGGCAGGAGAATCGCTTGAACCCAGGAGGCGGAAGTTGCAACGAGTCGAGATTGTGCCACTGCACTCCAGCCTGGGTGACAAGAGCAAGACTCTGTCTCAAAAAAAAAAAAAAAAAAAAAGTCTTTCTAATGCATCTTTGCTGATGTCTTTCTTTGCTGAGAAACCTTCAGTGCTGACTGGTGCCCTCAGTAAAAGCCCCAAACTCAGCTGGGCCTGCACACTCCTGCCCAGGCAGCCTGTAGTTGGCCTCCTCCCACGCCAGTCACTACAGCCCACCGTCCCGCTGCTCTGTGCCATAGACCCTTCTTCTGCCTGGAATGGAAGCCACCAGTCTCTCCACTCCCAGGTCAGATGTCCCCTCCTGTGGGACAGCTGCAGTAGACGCTTCTCCTCCTCGCTGCCCATGGCATTTTGTGAAACCTGTCTCGTCCGTTGTTAGTTTCTGCGTGGCATTGGCACTTCCTGGGTTTGTCTTACCTGTTTTTTACCGAGTTGTTAGATCCCTGGTGATCTTGTTAGCCTCCTTAGATGACACGGGCCTTCGCACACAGAAAGTACTCAGTAGGTATTACTGGTGCGTGACCTGTCACCTCTGGAGATCACTCAGTCTCTGATCTGGCTCTGAAACCCTGGACGAGCCAGGCTGCGTCTGATGACTGTAGCTGAGCATGGAAAGAAGACTTAGCACACACTTGTGTGCAGTGGGTACTCGGGGCACCCTGCGTATGCTCAGCTGAGGGGGTGCCAGGAAGAGAATGGGCATCTCTGAAAGCTTTCATTCTTGGCCAAGTTGTCTACGGCAGAAACATTTGCCTTTTCCCCGGCTGATGCGTGTGAGATTGAGTGAGAGAGGCAAGTGCAGGACTCTCTAAAACGACAACAGGACTCCAGAGACGGGGCGGGGCCCTTCCTGTTTCAGCAACTTCTGCCCAAAGGAGAGAGAAACCCCCTTCCGGTCACTTCAGCCACTGGACTGGCAAATGTGAGTGTGCGGCATGGAGCAGACATCCTGCCACCCTCCCTGGGCTCTGGGGCAGCTAGGCATGAAAGCAGAGGCCGCTATGACGCCCTGGGTGGCCTTAGGTCTCAGCACTGCCCTGGAGTGTCAGCTACTGCTCTGCTGGCCTCCCTCCGTGTTAGGAGGCCGGCCCCTGCCTCCATTGCCCGCTGCTTGCAGCCCTGAGTGTCTGAGAAGCCAGGCCAGGGCGACCGGCCCAGCAGCGCTGAAGTGGTGGCTGTGATTATTCGGGCGTTTTGGGGAGACAGCTGACAGCACAAGAGAAAAGCACACACACGGGAGACTTTGTTGAGATCATCGTTACGTCTCCGTTTTCCTTTCCCAGGTCTAGGTGTTAGCAGTGGATTTAGGCAGCAGTTTCATTCATGGGTATAGACCAGCAAGTCTCAAACTTGTGTCACCTGGAGGGTTTGCTAACTCAGATTGCTAGGCCACTGTCCCCACCTCAGTTTCTGAGTAGGTCCAGGGTGGGCCCCAGGGATTTGTGTTTCTACTAAGCTGCCACCTGATATTTATGAAAGCTGCTGTCTAGGGACCCACCTTGAGAACCACTGGTATAAGCGGTAGTTTTTCTTACAGAAAAAAAGTGAATATTTACTAAGGATACTGTTTCACTTAAATTTATTGGATATCATTTATGTTGGATATTATAGCTCAGATGCTGTATTTTATTTTTTTATTTTAAATTTTTATAGAAATAAAAGAAGAGCTTGAAGATCTGAACAAAGAAATCAAGAAAACTGCGAATAAAATTCGAGCCAAGTTAAAGGGTAAGTTTAAAGTTTTATGTTTAATTATTGATGTTGGGAGTGTGGGTATTTGTTATTTTTTTCTTTATTGGTTTTTGTTCTTTTACCTTTTTAAAAATTAAAATAGTGACTGCTTTAAAATAAATTATTTGTATGTAATTCAGAGTACTAATTCATATTCAAAAAGGTTATGTGTTTGCTTATAAACTGTTACACTGTTACATTTTTTATGACATTTCAGGCTAAGTTGCAGATGTTTGGGAAGGTGAATTGCCAGGCTCTTCTTGAATGGACCCTTTAATTATTGCTCATTTCTTTCCAACTTTCTGTAGAATTTATTCGATGATGTTTGGCATTCCACTTTAGCAGCAGTAGTTTTTTGGGAGGCTTATAGCTTTGTCATGTAAAACAGGGGACTTAAACAGAGGTTGCTTTTTCTCGATTTGGTAGAAAACATGTTGTATTTGATTTTTGCAGAATGGCATCAAGATCAAAAACAATCTCTGTGCAGATGATAAAATACTTTTATTACGGCAGGTTTCAGATGTGTGCAGAAGCAGAGAGAGGCGACCACAAGCCGACCCCCCAGCTCCACAGTTCTCCATGAGCTCCCACCCCCACCTGCTCCCAGACTATTCTGAAGCCCATCCCAGGCATCTGAGATTTCATCAGTGTGTATTTCAAAAACAGAAGCTTCCCCAAAAGCACAACCACAATTATATCTAAACCCAAATTCATTATAATTACTTAATAGTACAGAATATCCAGGCAGAATTTCCCCAGTGGTCTTACGATTTTTTTTTTTTTTAAACAGTTTGCTTGAATTGAGTCCCAAATAAGGACCAAACCCTGGCTTTTAAAAATGAGATTCTCCCTTCATGATTTTTCTCTCTGCACTTTTTCCTTTGGTTGGTGAAACCAGGTCATTTGTCCTACAGAATCTGCCATGCTGCAGATTTTGCTGATTTTACCTCTGCAGCACATTTAATAGGCTCTGCCGTCCTCTGAATTTGCTGTAAGTTGGTAGTTAAATTCTCCAAGCTTTATCTGATTCAGGTGTTTTTTGTGGGTTTTTAAAATGTAAAGATGCAGCATCTGATTACAGATTTTATGTCCTCATGGTTACGTTAAGATGTTAATGGTGGCCGGGCACGGTGGCTCACGCCTATAATCCCAGCACTTTGGGAGGCCGAGGCGGGTGGATCACAAGGTCGGGAGATCGAGACTTATCCTGGGTAACATGGTGAAACCCTGTCTCTACTAAAAATACAAAAAATTAGCTGGGCGCAGTGGTGGGCGCCTGTAGTCCCAGCTACTCAGGAGGCTGAGGCAGGAGAATGGCGTGAACCCGGGAGGCAGAGCTTGCAGTGAGCCGAGATCACGCCACTGCACTCCAGCCTGGGCGACAGAGCAAGATTCCATCTCAAAAAAAAAAAAAAAAAAAAAAAAAAAAGATGTTAATGGTGACGTTAACATTTTTTCTTGGCTCTAAGTAAGTTCAGTAAAATTTTAAATAAGATGTAACATTCTTTTCTATTCTGTGATATTGTCAAAAATGGATGATTATTTCCAAGATCCATAATTCATTAGAAGTTGCAAGCAGTAATATCCTGATTTTTTTTTTTTTTTTGAGACAGAGTCTCACTCTGTCACCCAGGTTGAAGTGCAGTGGCACAATCTCGGCTCACTGCAACCTCCACCTCCCGGACTCAAGCGACTCTCCTGCCTCAGCCTCCTGAGTAGCTGGGACTACAGGCGCCCGCCACCACGCCTGGCTAATTTTTGTATTTTTAGTAGAGATGGGGTTTCGCCATGTTGGCCAGGCTGGTCTCAAACTCCTGACCTCAAATGATCCGCCAGTCTCAGCCTCCCAAAGTGCTGGGATTACAAGCATGAATATCCTGATTTTATTCTTCCTTCTTTGTTTAGTTGCTGGAATAGTTATTTAAAAAGAAACCTTTCCCCTTCAACTCTTGAATTGGGTAGTTTGGAGAATTTAACTATGAGCCCACAGTAAATACAGAGGACAGCAGAGCTTACTGAATGTGTCGCAGGGTGAAATCAGCAAAATGTGCAGTGTAGCAGGTTCTGTAGGACGAATGACCTGGCTTCTCCAACCAAGGGAGCCAAAGCACATTCTGGGTCACAGATCATGGAGGACAGAGAGGATCAGCGTTGGACTCTCTCTCTGTCTCTGGTATAATTTTCATAGGTCAGTTCCCTGGAGTCCTCCAGAGATGACCAGGGAGAGTCTCTGTTGCTGCTTGTCGTCCATCATCGTGAACACATGGATTTAAACACATCTGATGTTTTCATTGCTGCATTATCCTTAATGCTCAGATGGTCTCTTTGGCTAGTAGGGTGGACTCTTGAGTCCTTTTGGTAGGCCCCTCATTGTCTGTGACAGCTTTTCCACTTTTTGCTGTGACAAAAGTCCCCATGCTCATTTCACCCCTTTCCTCCCTGGGCCTGGCATCAGCCATTTCCCCAGAAAGCCCTGCTCCTGTGTCTGAAGAATGTGATCTAGACACCGAGGTCAGCATGCTGGGGAATGTATTGCTATACATGACGATGACCTGACCATTCTTTCCTAGGCTTTTTCAGTGGACTGGGCTAAGATTTTTTTAAAAGATAAAATGAATCATGATTTGTTACTGAGAATCCAAATTAAATTAAGAATAAAGGAAGGACTAAAAATTTTTTTGAAAGGATTTTTACTTAATAAGGGCAATATTACATCTTTATTTCCTTTCAACTATGCCCCAAATTCTGGTTCTCACTGACACATAATTATTCACTTGCTATTCATAGTACACACAGAACAGACTCAAAATAATTATGCCAGCATCTACTGTCAAGAGTATGATTACTTAAAGGTTTATTTTTTTATTTTTTGTGTCATTCTTTTTGTCTATAGGTATATCCCACTGGGCTATATAATCAAATTACTTTTTGTTGTTGTTGTTGTTGTTTGACCTGGGGTCTTGCTGTGCTGGCCAGGCTGGAGTGCAGTGACTGTTCACCAGTGTGATCATAGTGCACTACAGCCTCGAACTCCTAGGCTGAAGTGATCCCCCCAGCACTTGTGACTACAGGTACACGCCGCTGTGTCCAGCTACAAATTACTGGGTTTTAAAGTTGCTTTGAATAGTTTTTCCTCTGTGTGTTTGTTTATTTTTTTGAGATGGAGTTTTGCTCTTGTCGCCCAGGCTGGAGTGCAATGGCACTATCTCGGCTCACTGCAACCTCCGCCTCCTGAGTTCAAGCAATTCTCCTGCCTCAGCCTCCCGAGTAGCTGGGATTACAGGCACCCGCCACCACACCCAGCTAATTTTTGTATTTGTAGTAGAGACAGGGTTTCACCATGTTGGCCACGCTGGTCTCGAACCCCTGGCCTCAAGTGATCCGCCTGCCTTAGCCTCCCAAAGTGCTAGGATTACAGGCGTGAGCCACTGCACCCGGCTCCTCTGTATGGTTATATCATTAACTTGACTTACTGTTAGGTTTGCTTTATTTTTCCTTTGAAGTTTAGGGATTAATTTTTTTAAATTTAATTTTGCATTAAGTTTTGTGAAGTATTTATGTCATTCTGACGTCAAATATATAAAACATATTCGGAGTCTAGCTTCTTTCTTCATCGTCCCCTTGTTTCTCCTTTCCCTTTAGTGGTACCCAGTTTTAAAGTTTGTTGGTTATGTTTCCATTTTTTTGTATGTATGTTTTCCATGTATTTGTATATATGTGTGTATATATATCTGTGTGTATCTGTGTATATATGTGTGTATGTATATATATCTGTGTGTATCTACATATACATGTTTTCTCTTGATGGGGTTGGGCGCAGTGGCTCGCACCTGTAATGCCAGCACTTTGGGATGCCAAGGCAGGCGGATCAGTTGAGCTCATGAGTTCGAGACCAGCCTGGGCAACATGGCAAAATCCCGTCTGTACAAAACATACAAAAATTAGCTGGATGTGGTGGCACACGCCTGTAATTCCAGCTACTCGGGAGGCTGCGGTGGGAGGACTGCTTGAGCCTGGGAGGCAGAGGTTGCAGTGAGACAAGATTGTGCCCCTGCACTGCAGCCCGGGTGATAGAGCCAGACCTTGTCTCAGAAAATAATTTCCTATTGAGGGATTGTCTTTTTAGTAGATTGTTTTAAAAGGTCACTTGTTCATTAGCTTTAGTTCTATAAAGATACTTCAAAGATAAGAAATAAAAGGAATTTGAAGTCAGGCTTAGAACATTTTCATTTTTAAATTTGGAAGGTAATTATTTCCTATTTGTTCCTAGCTATTGAACAAAGTTTTGATCAGGATGAGAGTGGGAACCGGACTTCAGTGGATCTTCGGATACGAAGAACCCAGGTTTGCTATCAGCCTCGTTTAGATTAAAGTAATGTCGCAGAATAAGTGTTTTTACTTTCTTCTTGCAGACTCTGAATAATTTCATCTTTACTGTCATGCTTATCCTCATAGTATTTCTGCACAAAAATAATATAGTATTGTAAAACAAAAGTATCTGAGACAGAGGTTTATTTTGCCAAAGTTGAGGACACACTTGGAAAAAAGAAATACAAATTAGAGTAGGATCTGTGGTTTGTGCCTTTCCTGAAGAGGGTTTTGAGGACTTCAGTATTTAAAGGGGAAAGAGCGGGCAGGAGAGGAAGGAGGAAAGGGGAAAAAAAAGAGAAAAAGCGGGGGTAGGCAGCCGGGTGGCCACACTGCTGTGAGGCTTTGCTCAGGGCTCACTGCGTTCACATTTCACATGTGGGAAGAGAGGAGTGGGGGTTGATTCTGCACTCCTCCCGTGCCCAGATCCGCCTCTTACGTGGGCCAGTGTGAGCCTGAGGTGAGGGAGGAGCTATACATGCATTTCTCAGGGGGGGCCGAGGGTGACTTCTAGTCTTGTCTTTGTCCTGTACCTGTGAAGATAAGCGGCTAATGTACATTGTCAGGGTGAGATTCTGCAGAACTCTGTTTTAGTTTTTGGTAGGGGGGATATGGATTCTGAAAGATTCTGGGACCTACGAGGAATTTCCTCGTGAGCACTTTGTGCAGGAGGCTGCTGGGGCGATGTGCAGCCTTCTGTCACTGCAGCCATCTGTTTGGGAAGAGGAGGGAGGGCAGTGTTTTGCATGACTCAGTTCCCAAGCTTAACTGTCCCTTTGGGATAGTGAGTGTGAGGTCCTGCGATTTTATTTTCCTTTCACAGTATTTATAGAAATCTCTTTATTGTGAAGAAAAATCTATTCGGTCCATCAACAGAGTTCTATTCCAAAGAGTAGGGAATTATCCAAATGATTTTAGTGTTTGTGGTAAGGCCGCCACGTTTTAGTGGTTTGTGGTACAGCCCAGAGGAAGACAGAGCCCTGAGGCCTCGAGGGCACGAGGCGATGAAGCACGCGGGCTCTGGGGTCCGCCTGCCTGGGTCCCCTCATGGGCACAAGGCGATGAAGCACGCGGGCTCTGGGGTCCGCCTGCCTGGGTCCCCTCATGGGCACAAGGCGATGAAGCACGCGGGCTCTGGGGTCCGCTTGCCTGGGTCCCCTCATGGGCACAAGGCGATGAAGCACGCGGGCTCTGGGGTCCACCTGCCTGGGTCCCAGTGCTGATCCGTGTTTATCAGAAAAGCCTGTGACCTTGGGCTAATGACCTCAAAGTCATGGTTTTCTTTAAGTAGGGTTGTGACCGGCATAGTAGGGCTCTTGTAAAAATTAGGTAAGATCATGCACGCAAAGTTCTTAGCACAGATGCTGCCATGGGGACTTTGCCATTATCATTTTCCATTTGCAGGAGCAGAATAACATGTAGTTTGAGTTTCCAAAATGCATGTCTTGCATGTCACTTTCAGTAGAAGGCATGGCCCTCAGATACGAATGTAGTTTTCCTGTGTTGTTAGCATTCGGTGCTGTCTCGGAAGTTTGTGGAAGCCATGGCGGAGTACAATGAGGCACAGACTCTGTTTCGGGAGCGGAGCAAGGGCCGCATCCAGCGCCAGCTGGAGATAAGTGAGTAATGGAGACTCCGTCTTTGTTAAAATCATGTTTTTCTCCCTTAAGGTCTCACTTCAAATGACTTTAACTTCAGAAAAGGAAATCCATGTCTATTTTCACCAATACTGTAAAACCCAAAGACCACTCGTAGCTTCCTATGCCGTGAGTCGGGCAAACCTGTTCTTCCTGTCTTCAGGAAGTCCTAAGCGGTGGGGTTTACCTTGCTCATTGCTGTTGCTTTTAGAGTTTCAGGGAGATTGGGAGAGTGCTCAGTCATTTCCTCTTTGAGTGTTTCTGTGTCCTCAGTCCCGTCCTGCCCTGGTTCGGGGGCATCTTCATGGCTCCTCACATCTCTCCTTGTCTGTGAGCAGAGGCAGTGGCCCTATTGCCCCAGACTCTTTTCGGGGGTGTCTGTGGGGACAGTCAGCTGTGGCAGTGGAGATGGCGCCTTCTTCGGGGACAGACGGGTCTGTTTCAGGGATAAAGGTTGGTCAGGTTTGCAGACTCCCCATTGTGAAAGATTGGGGTTCCCAAGCTCGGGTCCTTCAGCTGTGACACAAACCCACTGTGAGGACGTCCCACTGCAGCTGCTCTGCCTCTCCCCATGAGACTGGGGGCCGTGGACAGCTGCTCATGAGCCTCAGGTTGCCTGCTGTGCTGTGAGTAGGAAATCCCTTTGTCCCTGACCTGGGGCCTTGGACCTTCTGCCGGCCTCCACGGAGCCCTGGCAGGCCAGCGTGTCAGCTCGCAGGTCAGAGGAAGCCTCAGGCCCATCCCGGCTCCCAACGCCGCACATCCCCCTCAGAGAATGTTGTCATATGCCCGCCAGGCCGCTTGACCTTGTCCCACAGCTCAGCGAGGCTCCTCATGTTTTAGATACTCTTTTCCAGTGTGATTGGTTTTGGTCAGTTTCTCTTGCTTGTCTGATCTGCCTTTAACCTCCTCTGGTGTATGTTTCATCGGAGACACTGGTTTCTGTTGCTAGTTCTGCTGGGTGTTTTACCTGTCTCCTGTGTTGCTCCCCACTGTACACCTGGGACGCACTTGTAGTAACTTGAACCGTCTTTGTCTGCCAACTCCAGTGTCCTGTCTGCTCTGGTTGGTTGATTTCCTTCCTTTCTGTGGCTTGTGTTTTCCTGCTTCTTTGCGAGCCTGGTAAGTTTCGAGTGTGTGCCAGACATTGTGAACATTACTTTGTTGGGTGCTGAGTATTTCTGTATTTTGAGTATTTTTGTAAATCTCCTTGGGCTTTGTTTTAGAATGTAGTTAAATCATATGAGCATGGTTTAGCCTTTGGGATCTTGCATTTAGAGGGAGCAGAGCAGCTTTATTTGAGGGCCTGTCGTTCCTCACTCCTGAGGCAAGACCCTTCTGAGCACCTGCTCTGATGGCCGTGAACCTCATGGCACCCTCGTCTGCCTGGCAGCGTGTTCCCTCTGGCATGCTGGTCAGCACTCCAGTGAGCATGCGGGGTCTGTGCAGCTCGCTCTCTGCATCTCTCTCGTCTCTCATACTCCATCTTGCAAATCCAGTTGCCTTGGTCTCCCCTGAGCTCTGTGCCTTTGCCTTAGGACCTCCCCTGGGCTCCACCTGGGCCCTTTCTGCTCTGTGGCTGACACGAGAGTTCCGTCTGAGGGCAGCAGCAGGCTCACCTGGCTTGTTTCCATCTGTTGGGAATCAGTGTGTGGCCTGATGCTCAGTGTCTTGGAAATCATTGTTTTGTAGATTTTGGTGGGTTTGTTGTTATTTCAAGTGGCAGGGAAAATACGGTCCCTGTTGCTCCATCCTGGCAGAAATGCTCAATCATGATGTCGACTAGACTGCTTTTCTATGAAAAAGTTTTTACAAACCACTTTGACTTCAGGGATCTGTTAGTACTTTTTAAAGTGAAAGTCATCATTACAGGCAGCCGGTTGCACTGTGAGGATTTATGCTCTGGGACTCTGTGGTGAGCGCTTTTCTAGCACAGAGTTCCCCAGCCTGGGGTTGAAGGCCCCGCACCATCTCTCCTGCAGGTCCATCCTGTCTTCACTCCCCATGTGAATCCGGTGGTGTGATCAGATCACCTAAGTCTCTTCTCTCTTTCCCACATTATTCTATCTCAGCCCACAGAATTCATTTCCAGTTTCTTCTCTTGCAATCATACTCTATCGAATGCAGTACTGTTTGTGAAAGTGCCTTATAAGCAATGAAGTATCATATACATGTTGGGAGTTTTTTTTAGTAATTCCTTTAAGTCTGTTAAATTCTAAACCCTCCATGTGGCTATTCCGAAGTGAGCAGGTCTATGCAAACTCACCCCCAAAGGCTGAGCGAGCTGAGACGCCAAAGAAAGAGGCTAACAAATCCAGTTTCTCAGAAGGAAACATTGGCTAGGGACGTACGAACAGAAGCCCCCGAGAGACAGAGACGGTGGACCCCACAGCCGCCTGCCCTCAGAAAGTGTTCTTTATACAGCAGGCTTTCAGGGTAGAACGTGTGCAGCCGGCCCTGTCTTCTGACTTGCTTGACAAGACTTGCGACCACTGGTCAGGCTGGATGAGCATCTTGATGAGAGGTTGCCTGTGCCGGAGGCATCGTCTTCAGACCTCGTTGCAGAACAGCTTGGCATGCACGAGTCGAGCATCGGTCATCACGGTGGTTTTGCTTCAGGATGGCGTCACTCTGGCCACACAGCGGGCTGTCTTCATACGGTGGCCTTCTCCAAATCCTCGCACCTAAAACCATTTGTCCCCTTTCTTTCTTCCTTCCGTCAGCCCTGTCATCAGGCAGGTTTCTTACCTTGTGTCACAGGATATCTTTTCCTGTGCTGTATGCTTTGTTTCTTCAAATGGCAAGTGAGTTTCTTCTTGGACCAGGGCATGTTACATAGGTCCACAGTGCTTTCTCTGGAATGGTTGGGGCTGTATGTGTTTCAGAGTTCAGAATTTTTCAGATTTTAGGAAGATAGTACAATGTATAAGAGGTGTATTATGTAATCCCCAGGTGGGGTCTAGGACTGCACCCTGTAATCAGGCACATTCACACAGCTCTCCAGTGAAATGTGAGTATTCACAGTAAGGGGGAGGAGTTAAGATTATAAATAGCCATGACTCAGTTTAGGTCAGATTTTGCCGCTCGTTGAATTTTGACATCGAGCTTAAGGAAAACCCAGTTTTCATAATGTTGTGGATTTCAGCATTCTGGATAAGGAATTACGAATGTACACTGCATTTCACATGCCGTAACCCCAGGCTGTTTCTCAGACTCAGCAGTTAGCCGGTGGGAAGAGCTTTGTGAACATGAGACATGAACTGTAACTTTTAGTTTTTAGTTTTTTTTTTTTTTTTTTTGAGAGAGAGCCTCACGCTGTCACCCAGGCTGGAGTGCAGTGTTGTGATAACCACTTATTGTGGCCTTGAACTCCTGGATCCAAGGGATCCTCCCACCTCAGCCTCTCGAGTAGCTGGGACCACAGAAGCACACCACCATACCTGGCTAATTTTATTTTTTGTAGAGACGAGGTTTTCACTATGTTGCCCAAGCTGAAATTTCTAGTTTTGATGATTATATTTTACATTATTTAGAACAAGTTTCATGTTTTTAAAAAAGCAAAGCAAAACTCAGAGAATCTCCTTATTGAGCTATTTTGAATAGATTTTTAAGTTTTATTTTATTTTTTGTAGAGATAGGGTCTTGCTGTGTTGCCCAGGCTAGTCTCAAACTCCTAGCCTCAAGCAATCCTTCCACCTTGGTCTCCCAACACACTGGGATTATACATGTAAACCACCATGTGTGCTCTCAAATAGATTTTTAAGTGATTGAGAATTACCTCCCAAAAAATAGTGTAAGTAAACAAATTTTGCAATTTACTAACTTTAAAACTTTTTTCATTAAATGACATCTCAACAACTTTATTGAGAAGTAAATCTCTTAATATGTGAATGATATTTGGAGCATACAATTAATTCAGTGGTTTTTGGTGTATTTCCACACACAATCAATTTAAAACACTTTTATCAACCCAAAAAGAAACTTCACACCCACCACCAGTCATTCCCCATTTCCTCTTCTCCTAGCCCAAGGCAACTGCATTCTAGTTTTTAGTCCTGTACATTTTCCCATTTTGGATGTTTCGTATAAATGGAATTATACACTATGTGTTCTGTGACTGACTTCTTTCCTGTAACACAGATTTTCCAAGGTTTCACCATGGGTGGGCAGGGTGTGGTGGCTCACATGTATACTAATCCCAGCATGTTGGTTGGGAAGCCAAGGTGGAAGGATCGCTTGAGGCCAGGAGTTCAAGACCAGCTTGACAACATAGCAAAACCCCATCTCTGTAAAAAAAATAAAAATAAACCAGGCATGGGTGTGTGCCTATAATCACAGTCACTTGGGAGGCTGGAGCAGGAGGATTGCTTGAGCCTAGGAGGTCAAAGCGGCAGTGAGCTGAGATTGCACCACTACACTCCAGTCTGGGTGACAGAGTGAGACCGTATCTTTGTTAAAAAAATAAAAAGGGCTGGGTACGGTGGCTCACACCTGCAATCCGAGCACTTTGGGAGGCTGAGGTGGGCAGATCACTTGAGGTCAGGAGTTCGAGACCAGCCTGGCCAAAATGGTGAAACCCCGCCTGTACCAAAAAATACAAAAATTAGCCGGGCGTGGTGGCGCACGCGTGTAGTCCCCACCACTCAGGGGTCAGAGGCATGAGAATTGCTTGAACCCGGGAGGAAGAGGTTGCAGTGAGCTGCGATGGTGCCCCTGCACTCCAGGCTGGGCAACAGAGTGAGACCCTGTCTCAACAAAGCAACAAAAACCAAAAGCGTCCTTTGTTTTTGTGGCTGAGTCGTATGTCAGTGTGCAGCTAGACCGCAGTTAGCGCCGTCAGGCATCGGGGGACGGACGTTTGCGTTGTTTCCACTTTTTGGCAATTATGAATAATGCTGCTTATTAGATGACATTTGAATTATGACATTTATTCATTTACTTTTGTCTTCTGTGGCACAAACTATGAAAAATAGTAATTAACAATTAGGTTTCCAAAACCTGTGTACGTGTTTCTTCGAAGTCATTACATATTTAACTCAAAAGGAAAGCATTAACTTCCAAACATGGAAAGTGTTCAGGCATCTGACTCTCATTACGTGGACTTTATTGATCCTCATTTAATACATGCTACATTCAGCTCAACCCCCTTTTACATGAGGCGGAGTTAAACTCTTAGGGAAACCAGTGTGCCGAGACATTGTTTACCGATTTCCTTTCTGCAGTTGTTTCTCACTAATATTAAAATGAAATTTTATTGTTTATAACATTTACAAAGTTTCTCGGAGTATTTTTATTTCTTCTTGCTCCTCAATCTTAGGTTCACTTCTCATTGTCAATATCTGCTTAAGAAAAGGTTAAAAAAATTACTGAAAAATGCTAACAACTGTGATTGTAGTTGCTAACTTATGGTTGCAAACGGCTTTGTTTTTAAATTGTGCTGCATTCTGAGTGGGGCTGTGGTTGCGGGTCTTTCAGCTGGGAGAACCACCACAGACGACGAGCTAGAAGAGATGCTGGAGAGCGGGAAGCCATCCATCTTCACTTCCGACGTGAGTGGGGGTGCGGCCCTGTGGCTCCATGTCCTCTTCTGTAGACAGAGCTTTTTAAAAACCCTTTAACTTCCAAACCCATCATAAGTTTATTAATATTATCTTTTATTTTTGTTTTTCCAAGATTATATCAGATTCACAAATTACTAGACAAGCTCTCAATGAAATCGAGTCACGTCACAAGGACATCATGAAGCTGGAGACCAGCATCCGAGAGTTGCATGAGATGTTCATGGACATGGCTATGTTTGTGGAGACTCAGGTAGTTACAGACTCTTGCATTCTCCAAGAGAGATGTCAGTCATGTTAAAATCTTACTGCATCCCACTCTGTCTAGTGGATGTATCTAGGAAAGCTGTTATTTTGGATCCACCAAATTCAAGTTAATTGCAGTGTTATATGTGATGCTGAAATGCTGGAAGCAGCTTTAACAGTTGAACTGTTAACAGGAAGGGACTGGTTCAGTTGATTAAATTATGGAGTGTTCATAGGTCAGCCTTTTAGGCAACCATAGGCAACCTAAACTTTGTTCATGGAGAATTCTTACTGAAATATGCAGATGTTTGTGCTAGAATTAAGAGAAAAGGGAGATACAAAGATCTTCTATGTATGCCCGTACATATGTATGAGTACATAAACACAAACACGTGGCACAAGCTTGGCTCCATAAAACAGTATCCACAGAAGGAAAGGCGTATATCAAACGGTGTAATGGCAGTGAGACTATGGGAATTTTAATCTTCTCTAAAAGTATTTATTTTCAGATTTTCTATAAGAAGCATATATTACAGTAATAACTAGGAGAAATGTCTGAAAGAATCAACCCCAAGTGGGGATACAATCTATGACACAGATGCAAGCTTGTGCCTGTTACATGGGGTTTCCCATCTGCCCAGTAACACAGATAGGGAGTGAGAGCAGGTGTGGAAAGGCCCTTCTGAGTGAACCGAAGAGTTAATGCAATTCTTAATAAATAGAAAACTCCTCTGGGAGGCTGAGGTGGGAGGATTGTTTGTGCCCATGGGTTCAAGGCTGTGGTGAGCTATGATCATGCCACTACACTCCAGCCTGGGTGACAGAGTGAGACCCTGTCTCCAAAAAAAAAAAAAAAAAAAAACCACACATATATATGTATGTATGTATATATTGAACTCTCCATGTAAAGTACGGGATGGATCACAGATCACATGCTCTGTGATGTGCATGGGTATGTTCACACTCGCTCTTTGTCTTTGAATAAGGTCCTCTCGTTATTTTTCAAATACCATGGAGATAAGACTCTGTTGCTGGTTAGGATTCAGCTGACCACCAGGTGAAGCGGAAGCATTTATATCAAACCATCCTAAGTAAATGGTTTCCTCACTTGTCCTGAGCCTGGTTTCGGATCTCTTTTGGCTGGAGTCATCCCCTAAGTAGGTTCACATCTGATGGGCTTATTTTCTGAGACTGCCTGGATTGTGTAAGGATAGGAATCCATCCACACACAGGATTGTTCCTGCCTGCTTCAGCAACCTTGTTAAGAAACACTGTATTTTGAGGAACTTTATAATGAGAATGTGTGTGAAAAACTCAGGCACCACGCCTATTTTTTTTTTTTTTTTGAGACAGGGTCTTGCTCTGTTGCCCAGGTTGGAGTGCAGTGGTACAATCTTGGCTCACTGCAACCTCTGCCTCCTGGGCTCAAGCAGTTCTCCTACCTCAGCCTCCCGAGTAGCTGGGACCACAGGTTTGCACCACTACGCCCGGCTAATGTTTGTATGTATAAGCATTTGCTAGAGGAAACCAACAGCTACACAGAGGGCAGGGATGGGACGATCTTACTCCTTTTTGATTTTGGGGGCCCCATTGCCATTCATTATATGATAAGTGGAGTGTGGGGAGTCTGATTACCATTGGTTACTTATTTCCAGGAAGCATTCCAAAGGAAACCAGCTGGACAGAAAGAACGAGAGATGATTTCTGTAATTACTAAAGCTTTTGTAGTACCTTAGACTTCAATTGTAATTGCTCTATACCAAATGCATTGCATTAAGCTCCATTAGAAAAATGGCTGTATCCCTGGCTTTGTTTCACTGTTTCCTTTTAGAAGTCTGTTGGTATTGCATTATATTGACTCATCTAATGCAAATGTATGCATAGTCAGAGATTACTAGTAAGTTGAAGTTTGTGACTGAGTGAGTTAACTCTCCGTCATTCTTCAATGCTTTACGATTCACTGCTGCAGGTTGTGTCTGTGGACAGAAAACCAGGTAATACGTTTCCTCCCTCACACTTTGCTGAATTTACCTCTGTTTACATTTTGCTCATTAATGTAGTCAGCTGAGTGTCAGATGTGAGCTATGCTCAGTTTACTGATTTAAAGAAGTAGTTACAATTTTCTACTTTGTGGAAAAGATGTCATTCTTTGTATATTGTCTGTCTGTGCATAATGGTAAAATACTAGTTCAACCAAAAGCTGGCTGCCTCCCTTCACCCTGCCCATCTGTCGAAAGTGTCTGCGTGTTAAAGGTATCTCAGAATTGACTTGAGGTGCCTTTAATTATCAACATGGTGGCCCATTCCTTTTCATTCTTTTTAAAATATAAATTGAGTTTTGATTGCTTTGCACTGGCACATGTATAATGGCCTCATCTTTTATCTTTCTGTAAATGTGAAAAAAACCCTCAGTATCCATTACATGCACATCGTGTTTATATAAAACCTTTGTTCTATGGTTGTCTTAAAGATACATGATTAAGCCATTTGAAAATGTCTTCTAAGTTTGAAACTTTTTGTTTTAAGGGTGAAATGATCAACAACATAGAAAGAAACGTTATGAATGCCACAGACTATGTAGAACACGCTAAAGAAGAAACAAAAAAAGCTATCAAATATCAGAGCAAGGCAAGAAGGGTGAGTTTGGCTTCGAAGAATTAAGCTGCATTTTTCTCTTCATTTGGTTTCAAGTTGTAATACATTGATGTAAGCCTGCCTAAAAGGTATTCCAAGAAATAATTAATTAATAAATGTTTTGTTTTAAAATGGAAATAATTTTTTTTGCTAAAAATTTAAAAGGTTTATTAGATGAATTATTTGTAGTTCATCTTTTGTGTTCTAAGTAATTGAAACCCTAGGGCTGGGTGTGGTGGCATGCCTGTAATCCCAGCACTTTTTTTTTTTTTTTTTTAATTGGAGTTTTGCTCTTGTTGCCCAGGCTAGTAGAGTGCAATGGAGTGATCTTGGCTCACTGCAACCTCCACCTCCCGGGTTCAAGTGATTCTCCTGCCTCAGTCTCCTGAGTAGCAGGGATTACAGGCACCCGCCACCACGCCAGGCTAATTTTGTATTTTCAGTAGAGAGAGGGTTTCACCATGTTGGCCAGGCTGGTCTTGAACTCGTGACCTCAAGTGATCCACCCATCTCGGCCTTCCAAAGTGCTGGGATTACAGGCGTGAGCCACGGTGCCCGGCACCAAATTGTTGGCTACACATTTGATGCAGTGAACATTTATTTTTAATTTAGGTTATTCATGAATTCTTGGTTTGGAGGAAAGAAGAGAATTATTTGAGACTGTGGACCTGCAGTCTTAGGTAGCACCCACTTAAAGGGATCCTCAAAAGAAGGGAACCCCTTTCACTCAAGATGCACAGACTTTGCATTAAAAAGGGTTCAGGGAACCCTGTGTGATTTTTTTTTGTTACGGGGCAAAAATTTAAAACTTACTCTCCTAACTTAGGCATTTTATGATAGTGCCCCTGACACTGGAGAGATTATGGGTTTTCCACATTGTCACCTCCTTGTGCTAATACACAGAGATGCTGATTTTCACCGTGTTAGGAAAAAATGGAGTGAGACGGTGTGTGTGGATGCACCTCCAGGCGATGGCCCTGAGACGCACCCCCGGGCTACAGGCTCAGCCGCCAGGGCACACCCTCACTCACACCCCCGGGCTGCAGGCTCAGCCGCCAGGGCACACCCTCCGCTTTTCCTGGGTATGTCTCAGTATGCTCGTCATCTCTGAAATGCCAGACATGGTTTCTCATGTTATTTCATTTATTGCTTTGAAAAAATTGGCCCCTAATGTAAACTGAGGTGAAGAGATACCTGTATAAAGTGCTTAACTTAGTTCCAGGCCTAAGTCAGCTTTCATTAAAAACAGGCAGTCCTGTTCCTTTTCTCCATGACCTGAACACGTCAGTCTGGTGAAAACGATAGTGAAAGTTCATTGGTTTTACAAAGGGGGAAGGTGGTGGGTGTGATACGTTTTCATTCTCCTCTGTGGATGAGCAAGCCTGGCTCTGTGAGGTGCTTGGGGTCTGTGCGGTAGCTGGCGTATAAACTCGTCAGAGACGTGATGCCTGTTTCAGAAATGACACTGTCTTTTTGATTAGATGCCTGCTAATGGAACCCTCCTGGCTTGTCTCCCTGTCCCCTTGCCGCTTAAATGCTTTGCTGCTGCCCCTGGCTCAGGTGTGGGTTGTCCCCACTCCGAGTGTCCTGCATTTATTCCCGGGGAGCCATGTGGCCCTCAGAGGGAGGCCAGGCAACGTTTGTAGAAGGGTTTTTTTTTTCTGTGTGCTATGTCAGGAGCAGTGAAGAAGTAACTGCCAAGAACATAAAAGAAGGAGCGAAAGGCCGAGTACTGAGTGTGTCGGGGCTTCGTGACGAGGCAGTGGGGCTCTCCGTCACTGAGCTAGCAGGCCCGCACCTCTGTACATGCGGAAAACTAACTGCATGTCTCAGTCATCAGAAATGTGGCAAAATGACATGGTCATGCTGTCCCCATGGATGAAACCTGAAATAACAGTTACATAGCAGCTTATCGCCAAGTAGTATGACCTTATTAAGTCACTCTCTCAAGAGGTCGCCCAACAGTATTAAGCAGTGTCCTGTAACTTAGCTTCTAAAGTGAGTTCTGATGGGTTGTTTTGCTTTATTTTATTTTATTTTTTTGAGATGGAGTCTTGCTCTGTTGCCCAGGCTGGAGTGCAGTGACACGATCCTGGCTCTCTGCAACCTCTGCCTCCTGGGTTCAAGTGATTCTCCTGCCACAGCCTCCTGAGTAGCTGGGATTGCAGACCCACGCCCGGCTGGTTTTTGTATTTTTAGTAGAGACAGGGTTTCGCCATGCTGGCCAGGCTGGTCTCAAACTCCTGACCTCAGGTGATCCATCCGCCTCGGACTCCCAAAGTGCTGAGATTATAGGCGTGAGCCACCACACCTGGCCAGGTCGTTTTATTTTAAATGAAGGATGTCTTTTAATGTGGCAATATGAAATTAACCATGCATGATATAATCAGCTTGCTTTTCTTTGACAGAAAAAGTGGATAATTATTGCTGTGTCAGTGGTTCTGGTTGCCATAATCACTCTAATTATTGGCTTGTCAGTTGGCAAATGATGGTGTGGATAACGTCAGTGTGCATGCTTCTCTGCCAGGGTGGGAGTAAGTAACTCATCAACTAATTTACTTATTAACTTTTGCAATTAACCAATAATAGTGTTTGCTTAATTGTAATAGACATAAAACTAATAAAAGCTTGCCAGCCACGCAGTACAGATAATGCCATCTAGTGATACATCTCCCTGTGTGCTGATTCTAGTGCCCAGCCACTGTGTTTATGAGAACAAGCATAGGCTGGCTGGTAACTCATTTTTAAACCAAGGTTACCTTCTTATCCCGTTTTTAAAAGTTTTTTTGAGACAGGGTCTTGCTGTGTCACCCAGGCTGGAATGCAGTGGCGTGATCATGGCTCACTGCAGCCTCGACCTCCTGGGCTCAAACTGTCCTCCTACCTCAGCCTCCCGAGTAGCTGGGACTACAGACGTGCACCAGCACACTCGGCTAATTTTTAAAAAAATTATTTTTAGTAGAGATGAGAACTCTCTGTATTGCCCAGGCTGGTCTCGAATTCCTGGCCCTCAGCCTCCCAAAGTGCTGGGATTATACATAGACATGAGCCACTGTACTCAGCCTGAATCTTCTGTTTTTGATCTAAGGAGACCATTAGCTCTTTACATGCAGTGAGTCCTTCATTAAATGTCATAGAAATATCAGTGAAGATTAATTCTCAGTTGTAATGTTTTGTCTCCTGAGTTTTAGCTTTTAGAGTAATTGCAACACTGAAAGGTACTTTATAAAATACACTAACGCATCATTTTACTATGGAATCGAGGGCATGGATGAACGCTGAGAAAAACATTGACTGAAAGGAACATCCTTCGACCTTTCTATAGGCAGCATCTATTTTATTTAAAAATATTTCCTTTAATATTAAAAGGAAAATTACGTATTATATTTAGTTAGCATGCCTGTTAATTCTTAAAGAATTCTGAATATAAAAGGTATCAGTTTATTTAAATAATCAAGGTGTGAGTGTCACCTTTCCTAAACTTCAGCGGGCTTTGTGGTTTCCCCCTGGTTTTCTTGCGCATTGGGAGCCATCCTTGCACTGGCCCTGAAGTGGCAATGCTGTCGGTGTGTTACAGGTGGACACAGCAGTGATTTCTCTGTAAATGTTTGGCACAATTCTTGTATTAGACAGTTGTGAACTGTTCCCAGGTGTCTATAGAGTGTGGCAAGTCATCCCCAGTGAATTTATTCTTGGGTTATGGAAGTGACTGCAGACTTGATAGTCACCCAAGGCTTTTTAAAAAGTTAACATACAGCAGAAAGGAATCACGAGCATGGTTAAGTCTCACTATTGCTTTGTAATCTTTAAGATTTATTCCTTCAACATGGCAACACCCTGTCTCTACAGAAAAAAAAAAATCCAAAAACTAATTGGGCATGGTGGCACACGTGCCTATAGTCCCAGCTACGCCAGAGGCTGAGGCAGGAGGATCACCTGAGCCTGGGGAGGTCGAGGCTAGAGTGAGTCTAGATCGCACCACGGCACTCCAGCCTGGGTGACAGAGCGAGACCATCTCAAAACAAGAGATTGATATCTTAATGTGAGCATCTGTTACGCTCACCATGCAGTTACCAGATGAGAAGCTTTCCAGTTAGTCTTCTGACATTTATGCAAAAGCCGCAAAATTACACCTGCAATTACTCTGTAAGGAGCTCTGGGATGCTGCGTTGTTAACATTCCATTATTTGGCAGTGAGAACTCTCTTACGGTCTATTTTTATTAGGCAGGATGTTTGTGTAGGATGTTTATTAGGCAAGATGTTCTATTTTTTTCTTCTTAGCTTTGCTGAAAATATTGTACGTGATTTTTCTTCATTGTTATAGTAGTATTTTTCAATATTTTCATGATTCTAACATGTACTTTCTGAGTTTTTTCCTAGTAGCTATAATATGGTTAGTTTAATGTGGTTACACTAAAGATAAAATTACAATTTGTAGCGCGGACACAGTGAAATGCCCGACTTTTCACGGGCACTACTTGGCATTAAGGTTGACTATAAGAAGGTTCCTCTCAGTGTGACCCCTGGGGAGTGGGGCTTGAAGTCCTGTGCCCTGGGCCTGGCTGGCCATTTCACCCTAGTGTCTGTAAATAAGAATGAACATAGAAGGATCCTCATTCATAAAAAGCAGACCAAAATGAATACCAGCAGTTATCTTTGCATAGGAAGGCAGTGGTTAATGTCCTTAACTTCACTTTTAAAATATTAACATAGCCTTTCATCCTTTAGCAGTTGGCCTTCCTGGGGCTGGCTGCTGCCCCTCCCTGCAGGGTGTGCCAGGTGCAGGCCTGTCACCCCGGAGCATGGGTGGGATGCGCTGCTTTAAGGAGACAGGTGGAGTCTTACAGGTATTCGGTGAGAGGGCCCTGGCCCAGACCTGGAGCTGGACTCCCCAGGGTGTGCCCTCTCCACTCTCACTGTCACCAGGAGATTAGATGACTCCTGAGTCCTGTACCCTAGACTCCATGTAGTTGACAGTCATCCCGAAAGCCAGATGTGGCAGGAAAGTGCACACACATCGAGCACCCAGACACGTGGCAGGCAGCACAACAGCAGCAGGAGATGAGAGCACGCTGCGTGGAGCTGACTCCAGGTGGCCCAGCTGCCAGCACACTCACTTGCTGAGCGGGAGGGCGCGCGCCTCCCTCTGGAGGGAGGGAAGGCATCACAGAGAAAAGGAAGAAGAGGTTTCTCTAGGAAGGTGCTGAGAGTGGGGCGTAGGAGCGCATATAGAGGATGAGAGAGTGGCTGGGGCTTTGCAGGAAATGTGCATGATGTTAAAGGGGAACCAGAGTTTGAGGGAGGGGCCCTCCTGCAGGCAGCTCTCCCCGGTCCTGAGGAGTCACTGGGAGGCTCGCCGGGGCCTGCCATGCGCCTCTTGATAACCCTGTATAACTGACTGAGCCGGCAGTCTTGGAGCTGTCCAGGCTCAGCAAACAGGATTTCTTAGGTAAAAGCACTCGTACATTTGGAACTGTAATTAAAATGATGGATCTCTGCTGTTCAAAAAGAGAACTCAAAGTCCTACAGCATGGTGCCTTCTGTCGTGTCTTCCTTTCCTTCCCTCAGACAAGCTTCCTGGAGGAGACTCCATTTATTAAGCCAAAAGTGGTCTCGCTTTGCCTTGTGTGAGGATACTTGTTAATTTTAAAAAAGTTAAATGCTGTGTCGCACCCTGCTTCCAGACCATCAGTGCAGTAGAAGAATGAATGAATGTCTTGTTGATTTCTTACACATTTGTCATATTTAAATGTAAAAAATGGATAAGGCCAGGTGCAGTGGCTCATGCCTGTAATCCCAACACTTCGGAAGGCCAAGGCAGGAAGATCGCTTGAGCCCAAGAATTCGAGACTAGTCTGGGCAACATAGCAAGACCCCATCTCCTAAAAACATATTTTTTAATTAGCCTGGCATGGTGGTGCATGCCTGTCATCCTAGCTCCTTGGGACACTGAGGTGGGAGGATTGCTTGAGTCCAGGAGGATGTGTTTGCAGTGAGCCATGTCTGCACCACTGCTCTCCAGCCTGGGCGACAGTGACACCTCCTTTCAGAAAAGAAAGAAAAAATAGGATTTTTCAGCCAACAAGAAATTCGTTTAAAGTTTTAAAAATATGTGTAATTCATCCAATTAAAAGCAATCCTGGAGTTTTATTATGATTAAAAGAAAGTGTCGGCTGGGCCTGGTGCCTCACGTCTGTAATCCCAGCATTTTGGGAGGCTGAGGCGGGTGGATCACGAAGTCAAGAGATCGAGACTGTCCTGGCCAACATGCTGAAACCCCGTCTCTACTACAAATACAAAAATTAGCTGGGTGTGGTGGCGGGTTCCTGTAGTCCCAGCTACTGGGGAGGCTGAGGCAGGAGAATCACTTGAACCCGGAAGGCAGAGGTTGCTGTGAGCCAAGATCACATTCTTTCCTATGACATGGAGGAGTCCTTTCTTGATAATGGATGTATTTTTTAAACTATCCCAAATCCCAGAAGGATTAGTTAGCAAATGCCATTGTTGATTTCTTTGATACATTGCAAATTAATGTTTTTCTTTATCTTGCAGAAAATGATGTTCATTGTTATTTGTGTAATTGTTTTGCTTGTGATCCTTGGAATTATCCTAGCAACAACATTGTCATAGCAACCATATCCCAAGAGCCATTTATCCTTGAGACTCAGACCACATCTGCAACCAAATCAGCATCCTGTCATTTCGTGAATGAATCTCAGACGCTGTAACCCGGCATTGAGTGCTGACCTTGTAATGTATGAGTTCACGGAAGAAGCACAACCGAACATCTCGTTCAGTGAAAGCGCCGTAAGCACAGTGGGTGTGATGCGTGACCCTGAATGACACACTACAGAATGTGAGCAGTGTGAGGCTTCTCTCACTGGCCTTGAAATAAGAAAATATTGAACATTTTAATATTAAAAATATTTCAGTGTTAACAAATGTGCATGAAGTTTAATTAGGAAGGAATGCTTTATGTTATGAAGCTTTTTTTTTTTTTTGAGACGGAGTCTCGCTTTGTCATCCAGGCTGGAGTGCAGTGGTGCGATCTCAGCTCACTGCAACCTCAGCCTCCCGGGTTCAAGCAATTCTCCTGCCTCAGCCTCCCGAGTAGCTGGGATTACAGGCATGGGCCACCACGCCCAGCTAATTTTTTGTGTTTTCTTTTTAGTAGAGACGGGGTTTTACCATGCTGGCCAGGCTGGCCTCAAACTCCTGACCTTGTGATCCACCCACCTCAGCCTCCCAAAGTGCTGGGATTACAGGCGTGAGCCACCCGGCAGGCCGTTCTGAAGCTTTGAGATCTCAGGTCTAAGGCTTCCTTTCCCTCCCTCTCCCAGCTAGTATGTGCTAATTAAGAGACCTTTTATACTGTTTTGTTTATTGCCTGTTTGAAGAAATAATTTTTATCACGTTTTTGTAAGATATCTATAATTTTAAATGTTTATAAATTGCTTAATTTATTAGCATCTTAATGTACCCCATTTTTATATACTGAATGTGGCCTTTTGAGTGAAATAGGAAGCTTCATGGTGTTGGAGCCACCTTTGTACAGTTGTTTAAAGTTTCCCATTGTCATAGAAGACATTGGTTGCAAAGCCCCTCAAAGCCCTCAAGTGCCTTCTGTGAGTTTAAATGTGCTGGTGCCCTCGAGAAAAGCCTCGGCCTCAGCTCCGTTTCCGCCTGTTCCCTCCCCCAGGATAATGAATGGTTACTTCACTGTAAAGACCGTGGTCTCTTTTCACTAAATAGATTCGAGTTTCCCAGTTTACATGAATGAAGTCTGAATTTAAGACGGTGATGAAACTGAGGTTCAGTACTCTCGGGACTCGAGGAAATTATTCCTGAGACATGGAGTAATTCTTACAAATTTAAACTATTGTACAGATCACATACATGTTGTTAAGTACCTAATGTTTTGCTGAACTTTAAAAGTTAATTTCCAAAATGTATAGGGATTCATGATAATTAAACCTTTTTATTGCTCTTTTTTTAGTAGAAGAATATCACTTATTTTTAGACTTGTAAAATGTATGAACTGGTGAGCGGACATCTGTTAAGAGAGTCACTAGTCAGAATGCTAAAGGAGTGCATGCAGGATGCCCCAAGTATCGTGAACGCTTGTTACTCCTGTATGTGGTAGTGTAAGCATGTGACTTTTAACACCATTTGGCTTGAAACTAATGTAGGGATGCCTGATTCCAAACAGGTGTGGAGAATATTGAACGGCTCAGAAGCCGCGTCCCTTACTTAACACAATTCCGAATCTCCCTCATCCATGACGCGTCCATTGGATCACTCGCTGGTGGTCACTGTGTGGCAGTTACTAGGGGAATTCTGCCTCTGACTGTTTTTTTTCTTTTGGTCTTTAAACACCCTGTTGTGGGATGTGCTCACTGATTTGTGGCTATGTTGAAGGTATCACTTGTCATGAGGGTTTTCAATATTTCAGGATCATGCTGGTGGCAAAAGGACTCCATGCCTCTGTGGAATCATGTCCACGGGGGGACCTGCCTCCCGTGATGTCCCACCTTTCCTTCAAGGTCTGTCATATGAGTCCTCCCCTTTTACAACACTTATTATGGTATTTTTCAAGTTATTCTTCTTAGATTTGCAGTACCTGCTGAAATTTGTGTTTTTATAGTTGAAGTTAGGAAAATGCTATTTGATTTGTATTTAGATATTTACATCACTTGTCCAATGACGTGTATGTCTAAGCCTCATGTACCGATTTGAAGTCAGACTTAAAAATGTATTTACAGATTCACTTGAGACTTTTTAATCGGTTCTTCAAATATTTCATGTTTACATTAAAAATTTCCAGAGAAGCATAAAAGTATTCACTTTCCTGCCTTGTCATTTCTGGAAAGATTTTGGGGAGATATTTTATTGCATATTCATTAATAAATTGTTCTATTAGGAAAATTGCTCTTGTGGCTGTTACTGTGTGTCATGATGTAATTTTTGGAGTATTTGGTAATTTGTTGATGATTAGTGTATATTATAAGCTTCTGTGGTTCACGGCTCAGTTGTCAGTACCATGTATTAAGGGACTTGCTGGAATTCTTGCTGTTTCTAACAGATACCAAGTCAGTGAATTTGGGCTCTATCTCAAAGTCACTCTGTTTGAATTCTTTTGTCAATTTGACACATTCCATTTGTTAATGGGGGGATCTCCCCGCCCCCCACTATGTTCTGAGTTATCCTCTATACTTAATCCTCAGAGTTTTTCTTATTAAGTAGAATTTCTTTACTTCCTCAACTGAATTCTGATCATATTGGAAAGTGACAGTTGAAAACCACAATTGAAAAAAAAGAGAAGATAGAACTGGAGAAAACTAATTCATGGAGACAGAGCCCTAGATGTTAATTTTAATCTATTTCTCTATTTCTCCCAGAATGAATTTCCTTCCAAATCAGTCTTGACGTGTACAGTCAATAATTTATTTATACTTTTTAAAGACACTGTAATCCTATAGTATTTATTGCCTAAATGACTTTTTATGAATGTCTTCAGCAAATCTACACTCACATCCTTTCATGAGTTTAAAAAGTGGATTAAACCGAGGTGGAATTCAAACTGGAAAGGTTGCATGTCCACTAGAGGAGCAGAAAAACTGCTGGCCTCGTGGAGAGTCCCACTCAGCCCCGGGAAGGGGTAGGGCTGGGTCCCCCACACCGTGGCCAGTGCGCAGACCCCTCCTCCCGCCCCTGCCCGCGCTCCCTGACTCCTACGCTCTGCTAAATGCAAACGCGAGTGCCGCAGGCGTGGGTCTGTGGCCGGTGCCTGCACCTGCGGAGTTGCCGAGGTTTTCCTCCCTCGGAGCGCTGGCCGGCTCCTTATTTTAGTTGCCACAACAACACTCACTGTTAAAGGCGAGCCCTAAAGGAAAGAACAGACCATACAGCGGCGCACACAGCTTCTCAAATGAATAGAAACCAGGCCCTCGGCGCAGCTGAGGAAGAGCCTAAAGCGGATTTTCCTAGTTGGTTTCACATGGAACCAAATGGACCTGGTACCACGCAACCTTTTGTTAAGTTCTGCTTTGAAGATTTTGTTAAAATTCGTCTGTGTGCGGTGTGGGAGGGGTGGAGCGTCACACCGGGTTTAAGGCAAGAACATTTAGACATCCAGAGGCAGGAGCCCTCCGGAGACGGGTCTGATTGTCCTGGCGTCAGAGGAGCTATGGAAATGCACGCCAGGCTCTAAATGACTGGCAGGTGGCAGGCTGTGATGTGGACAGCCCTGTTTCATTGTTTTCCATTTGAGCAGTAAGAGAAATTCAAGGCGGCACATGGCCCTCCTCTTCTGACTCACAGTCTTTGAACAAGAGAGTGCAGATTCCTAAGCCTGAGAAAACAGGGCCTCTGGCTTCTTGGCAGGGAGAGGTTCCAGAGAGCGCAGGGGAGGCCCTGCCTCCTTGGGTGGGGTGACCTGGGCCTCCTGGGACCTCAGTTCCCTGCCTGTGAAAAAGACGGACGGAGGTAGAGAATCCCAGGGTGCCTTTCCAGGACTAAAGACGGTGCCTTCTTTATGTAAATTCCATCCTTCGCAAGTTCACTGTGGAGCGCTCTCCCGGGGCCCAGTCTCCAGGCGCAGAACACCCAGCCAGGTGGTAGCTCTCCTTTGCAAATTGTACTTTTTAATGTGTCGTTGAGTTTGCTAAAGCAGGTTGCCCTGTGAGTAGAGTACAAGGCTGGTCGTCAGGCGGGGAGAGTGACCATGTTTTGAAATTGTTGAATTTCCTGAGCATGCACCAGGCTCAGTGTCTTGGAGCAGTGCGGGAAGGCTGGTGTTGCGGCGGCCTGAAGAAGCACAGCTGCAGATACTAACGCAGGCCTGGTGAGCAGGAAGCCGGGGCGTGGCTCAGGCGGAGGGGAGAGGCCGGGGCAGGTCGGGCCCGGCCATGGGGGCCAGGCTCTGAGCTGGAGAGCAAGGTAAGGAGGAGTGGGCAGACAGCGAGGGTTGCACTGAAGTGGCGGGAGACTGGGGCTCTGTGACGGCCTGGGGGTGAGGCCGTGGAACACGGGGTGGTGTGGGCAGCGGACTCTCCAGCTGCTTCCTTTCCCCCTGTGTGGCGTGGGCAGCTGGGTCTCTTAGGACTCAAAGCCCCCCCAAAAGCTCATGTCTACAAGCTGGTGTGGCCTTGGGTCAAGTAGGGCCAGGTGCCATGGGACCAAGACATGGCCCATGCAGCTCCCAACATTCCCTGTGTCCTTCCGTGCTCCCGCTAGGAATTAGGACCCAGACGCGGAAACACTCAAGTGCAGAGCCCTGCCCTGGGCGCGGGTGGTGGGCCCAGTGTGGGGAGGGAGGGCCTCTTTCTCTGGCAGGCCAGCAGCAGGCCTGGAGGGAAGTATTGTCTGCCATTCCTTCGTCGTGTTTGAAAAAGTGCTTTACTGAGGTATAATCTACCATACATTCATCCATCATAACTGTGTAATTATATGATTTTAGTAATTAATAGAGTTGTGTAACCATCACAACCCTCTTTTTTGGGAACATTTCCATCACCCCAAAACTACCGTTACGCCCATTTGCTGTTAATCCCAGCTCCCACCCCGGCGCTAGGCCACCCCCGGCGATGCTTTCTCTCCATCGGTTTGTCTTTCTGGATGTTTCGTGAAAGTAGGGTCAGGTATGAGAGTCTTCTGCATCTGGCTTCTTTCACTCGCAGCGTCACCGAGGCTGTCCCTTTGAAGCATGCGTGGGTAGTCGGTCCCCTTTTGCTGCTGAGCGTCCTTTATTGTAGGGGGACACTTTGTCCCTTTGCCACCTCACGGACATGGAACTGTTGCCTTTTTTTTTATTATTATTATTTTTGAGACGGAGTCTCGCTCTGTCGCCCAGGCTGGAGTACAGTGGCGTGATCTCGGCTCACTGCAAGCTCCACCTCCCAGGTTCACACCATTCTCCTGCCTCAGCCTCCCAAGTACCTGGGACCACGCCAGGCTATTTTTTTGTATTTTTGGTAGAGACGGGGTTTCACCGTGTTAGCCAGGATGGTCTTGATCTCCTGACCTCGTGATCCGCCCGCCTCGGACTTCCAAAGTGCTGGGATTACAGGCGTGAGCCACCGCGCCTGGCCGCCAGTTTTACTATGATGAATAATGCTACTATGAACATCTGTGTACATATATTTATATGGACTTATGTTTTCATTTTCCTTAGTAGCTTTCTGGGAATAGAAATACTGGGTCATATGTAAATTTATATTTAACATTTTAAGGAACAACTGAACTTTCCAAATGCTGTGTCATTTTACTTCCAAGTAAAAGGGAATGTATAAGGATTCCAGTTTCTCCACATCCTCACCAACTCTTGGTATTGTGTTATGTTTTTAAACCTATCTGTGCTAATGGGTGTGGAGTGGTGTCTCACTTTGGTTTTCATTTGCATTTTCCTACTGATGAACAATGTTGACATCTTTTCATGTGTTTATTAGCCATTCATAGATCTTTTAAAGTAAGATATTAAATCTTTTGCACATTTTAAATTTGGCTGTCTTATTTTTGAGTTTTATTTAATTTTAATTTTTTTTTTTTTTGAGACAGGGTCCTGCTGTGTTACCCAGGCTGGAGTGTAGTGGCACAGTCATGGCTCACTGCAACCTCGACCTTCTGGGCTCAAGCGATCCTCCCGCCTCAGCCTCCTGAGTAGCTGGGACTACAGGTGCGTGGCACCATGTCTGGCTATTTTTAAATTTTTTTGTAGAGATAGGGTCTCACTATGTTGCCCAGGCTGTCTTGAACTCCAGGGCTCAAGTGATCTTCCTACCCCAGCCTCCTAAAGTGTTGGGATAATAGGTGTAAGCCACTGTACCTGGCTTATTTTTGAATTTTAAGAGTTCTTTATATATTCTGGATAAAGTTATTGTCTTATGCAATCTTATATCTTTTAAAGAAGTTAAGAAAATAAAGGAGAACGTATATTTGCAGAGTGTTTTATGTTAACATAGTGACCATTTCTGGTGCTCTTCATTTCTACCTGCAGGCTTGGATCACTCTCTAGAGTAGTTTTCTTCCAGCCTCAAGGACTTCCTTTGGTATCTCTTGTAAAGCAAGTCTGTTAGCAACGCATTCTCTGTCTTTTTTTCATCTGGGAATTTTTCAATTTCACCTTCAGTTCAGAAGGATAGTTTTGCTGGATATTGAATTCTTGGTTTACAGTTTTTTTTGTTTTGTTTTTTTCTTTCAGCCCTTGAGGATCTTATACTACCACTCTCCAGCCTCCTCTGTCTCATGCATGAATTTGGCTGTTAATCATATTGATGCTCCTTTATATGTGATCAGTCATTTTTCTCTTGCTGCTGTCAAGATTTTGTCTTGTCTTTTAGAAGTTTAGGTGTAGATATCTGCATATTCTGTTTTTCATCACATTTTGGAAGCTCTGGGCCACTATTTGCTGAAATGCTTTTTCTGCGCCTTTGTCTTCTTTCCTCCTGCCACTCCCACTGTGTGTATTCTGGGATGTTGGATGCTGGCCTATATGTCTCTGAGGTTCTGTTTGTTTTTCTTCAGTGTTTTTTCTGTCTTTTCTTAATAATGGGTAACCTGTGCTGATCTAACTTCGAGTTCACAGATTCATTCCTGTACCTTCTTGGGTCTACTGTTGAGCTCTTTTAGTGAGTGTTTTCATTTTGGTGATTACTTTTCAACTCTAGAATTTTAGTTTGGCTCCTTTTAAAAAATAATTTCTGCATAGTTGAGAATCTCTATTTGTTGATTTATTATTATTTTAATTATGTAAATATAGTTTTCTTTAGTTCTTTGTATTTTAATTTTTTTACCTGCTACCTTAAACTATTAAGCGTTATTAGTTCTTTTTAAAATTAAGTTTCTTTTTGTTTTCAAGACAAGGTCGCACTCTGTTACCCAGGCTGGAGTACAGTGGCCCAATCACTCTCACTGCAGCCTCAACCTCCCTGGGCTCAGATGATCCCCACTCCCCCAGCCTTAGCCTTCCAAGTAGCTGGGACCACAGGTGCATGCCACCATGCCTGGCTATTTTTAAAATGCTTTTTGTAGAGACAGAGTTTTGCCATGTTGCCCAGGCTAGTCTCGAACTCCTGGGCTCATGTGATCCTCCCGCTTCAGCCTCCCAAAGTGGTGGGATTACAGGCATGAGCCATCATTTTAAAAATGTTTTTTAGAGATGGGGTCTTGTTATGTTACCTAGGCTGGCCTCCAACTCCTGGGCTCAAGTGACTTTCCTACCTTGGTCTCCCGAAATGTTGTGAGTACAAGCGTGAGCCACCACACCTGGTCTTCTTTAGTTCTTTGATCCTGTTTATAACAGCTGCTTTGAAGTCTTTGCTAAATCAGAAACCTGGAGACACGGAGAGAGAGTTTCTATTCGCTGCTTTTTTATGCTTTCATGGATGAGTTCCACTTTCATGTTTCTTTGCATGTATCATTTGTTTAAAGCTGGATGTTTTTAGTAGTGTAGTAATTCTGGAATTGGATCCCCGAAGATGATTGTTGTTGCTGCGTTTTTGATTGTTCATTTTCAATTCCTTTCTTCGTTGGTAACTTGCCTAGGCTCAAGCTGTGAAACCTGTCTCTGGTACGTAGGCGTTGATGTCCCTCATCAGTTTTTAAATTTATTGTTTCTATTTTACGTCTGCTTCCCAGGGGTTGTCCCCTTGTCTACATATGTCAGCGGTCAGCCAATAGCTGACAGAGGTTGAGCTGCATGCCCTTGAGCCTCTGCTGATGCACCTGTGTGAGGGTGGGGAGCGTCTTCAGAGGGGAGCCTGTTTTTGAGTCCGCCTAGGCCCTTACTTTCTCCTGTACCCCCATGGTCGACGAGGGAGTAGGCGTGAGCCTGTTCTTCTCTATCTGTATCCCCTTTCCCGCCACCTTCAGCCTCCTCTTGCTTTGTGCCCAGGTGCCAGGCCTGAGGGCCGCATCCACCCCTCATCTGCTCTCGGATTCCTGAGGCTCTGCGGTGGGAAGAACAAGCAGCAGGCGGGGCGGAGGGCGCGCCTTCACTGCCAGCTTGCTTTGGACCCACGCCCCGGGCTTGGTCACTGCCTGACCACAGTTCCCACCAGGAAGAGACCCACCTTCCCTGGCCTCCGAATATTCTGTTTCTCTCTGGTCCCTTCTGGCCTAGGGTGGTGGGGACTTCCTGCTGTCGCTGGTCTCTGGGTCCTTCACCATCTGTCCTTTGTTGCTTATCTCTGCCCCCATCTCTGAGAGTAGCCCTTCCAGTCAGGCCTTTTCATGTAAATCGTCCTTCTCACTGGCTTGTTTTCTGCGGGGATGCTGAGGACTCAGGGGTGGTCCCAGGTGTCGGCCCAGGCAGACAGGTCAGTGGTGAGATCATTTGCTAGGAGGAGAAAACGCAGGGGAAAGTGTGTTTGCTGGTGAATAATCAAGAGTTGTGCTTTGTAAATGGTAAACCTGGACATAGAAGTCAAAAATTAAATCAGCCATTGAAGATATGAGGCTAGAGCTCGGGAAGGAGGCGCTGATGACGGAAAATCAGGGAAGCATCTGTGTAGATGGTGCCCCAAACCACAGACTAGAGGAGACCAACCCGGGAGAACGTGGGAAGAGAGAAGGGGCTCAGGACTGGGAGCTGGGGCATTGCAGAACTAGAGGCCTGGAGGAAGACGAGGGTTCAGCAGAGGAGCCTGAGGTGGAACTGAGGGGAGGGCAAGGATGGGAAAGAGTACGGGGTCCTCAAGTCCAAGTGAAAAAAAAGGTTCAAGAAGGAGGGAGTGGTCAGTCAGGGAAGCTGCCCCTGGAAAGGCCAGGAAGAGGGGGCCACCGGGTTTGGCAACACTGACCTCGCTGGTGACCTGGACAGGTGTGGTTTCAGAGGGAGCTGGGGACGGAAGCCTGAATGAAGTGGACTCAGCAGAGATGGGAGGCGAGGCCGTGCCCTGCTGAGGTGGGAGGCGAGGCCGTGCCCTGCAGAGATGGGAGGCGAGGCCGTGCCCTCCTGAGATGGGAGGCGAGGCCGTGCCCTGCAGAGATGGGAAGCGAGGCCGTGCCCTGCTGAGGTGGGAGGCGAGGCCGTGCCCTGCAGAGATGGGAGGTGAGGTCGTGCCCTGCTGAGGTGGGAGGTGAGGCCGTGCCCTGCAGAGATGGGAGGCGAGGCCGTGCCCTGCAGAGATGGGAGGCGAGGCCGTGCCCTCCTGAGATGGGAGGCGAGGCCGTGCCCTGCAGAGATGGGAGGCGAGGCCGTGCCCTGCTGAGATGGGAGGCGAGGCCGTGGTGCTGAGGTGGGAGGCGAGGCCGTGCCCTGCAGAGATGGGAGGTGAGGTCGTGCCCTGCTGAGGTGGGAGGTGAGGCCGTGCCCTGCAGAGATGGGAGGCGAGGCCGTGCCCTGCAGAGATGGGAGGCGAGGCCGTGCCCTGCAGAGATGGGAGGCGAGGCCGTGCCCTGCTGAGATGGGAGGCGAGGCCGTGCCCTGCTGAGATGGGAGGCGAGGCCGTGCCCTGCAGAGGTGGGAGGCGAGGCCGTGCCCTGCTGAGGTGGGAGGCGAGGCCGTGCCCTGCTGAGGTGGGAGGCGAGGCCGTGCCCTGCAGAGATGGGAGGCGAGGCCGTGCCCTGCTGAGATGGGAGGCGAGGCCGTGCCCTGCTGAGGTGGGAGGCGAGGCCGTGCCCTGCTGAGGTGGGAGGCGAGGCCGTGCCCTGCAGAGATGGGAGGCGAGGCTGTGCCCTGCCGAGGGCTTCGTTATACAGGGAGGATAACTGGAGGGAATGTGAGGTCAGTGGAGGGTGTTAGTATTTTACATGGGAAATAATAGATACTGAAAAGGGAAGAAATTATATGCAAGAGAGAGGGATTAATTATAGAAACCAAGACCTTGAGTCAGTGACAGGGTAGGGGAACCAGGGCAGCAGCAGAGGGTCGCTGGGCAGCAGGGGTCGCTCATCAGCTGGAGGGGTCCATGGAGCCGACACCTGCCCCCACCTCACAGCTGGAGGGGACCATGGGGCGACACCTGCCCCCACCTCACAGCTGGAGGGGACCGTGAAGCCAACACCTGCCTCCCGCCTCACAGCTGGAGGGGACCATGGAGCTGACACCTGCCCCCACCTCACAGCTGGAGGGGACCACAGGGTGGACACCCCCCCCACCTCATAGGCCCGTTGGACGATCACGTGTGGAATAATGCAATGTGTTTGGGTTCGTGCCTGGCACATCGTATGTGTGAATTAGTACTGTGTGGCTTTACACTTTGGTTTTCTGAACATTTTTATTCTTGAATAGAATTCGGGCTTTATCTTTGCCTGTAGCCAGAAGGCCTATCTGACTACTTTTCCCTAGACCAAAACAACAAAAAACTACACTCCCATGACGTCTCTCCAAATGGGATTCTCTGTAAGTAGAAAAAGATGACTGAGTTTGAAAATACCAGTCGCTCCCCGGTTCTCATTATCATATTGTCAGAAGCATCCTGTGACACCCACAAAGTTTAGCACGTAATCCCATGCACGGCAAGCCCAAAGCTGGCGGGCTGGGGCGGCCCGTGGTAGAGAAAGCTGTCACCTTCGGGATTCCGCAGACAGCAGCCTTGGTGCCACTGGGGTAGAAGCATCTGCGTCTCCGGCATTCGGTGTCAGCATCTACAGTTAGACCTTCCCATCCTTATGGGCTGGGCCCCTCTGCTGTCCTCGAGCTGCATCCAACACCAGGGAAATGAGTCCTGACGACCGAGGGACGTCACCAAGAGTGTCACCACCCACACCGAGCAGCCACAGGCTCCATGTCCAGCCCCTCCTTCCCCCGGGAGGGTGAGCCCAGGAGGTGAGAGCAGAGATCGGGGCCTGGAGGTGCGGCCTGGGAAGCCTGTTGTGGGTGCCGCCTCCCTGAGCCACAACCTGTCCTGGGGATCGGTGGACGCTCCGTGGCTCTGCAGAGCTGCTTGTACCGCCCTTGCTGGAGGAGGAGGGTCTCGCAGTTTGCTTCCATTTGTGGATGAGAGACAGGTGGGTTGGTTGGTTCTTCCCATCATGGCATCACAGCCATTCCACGGGAGGTGATGGCAGCTGATTGTTCTGAGTCTCTGCTAAGTGGAATCACCCCAAGACCTCGAGTGCATGGACCCACTGGGCTCTGGGCCCCGCAGAGACGTGCCCAGGCCTGGATGTGCTGACTGCTGGGCTGTCCCACGCAGCTGGAGCCAGGAGCCTACAGTGGGCAGCAGGACCTTGACTTCAGGCGGGCAGAGCCGGGCATCTCCTGTCTCCTCCCTGCCCTGGCTGGGATAGGTTTTTAGGAGTAACTTTGCTAGAGGGAAGATTCTGAGACATCTGCGATCCTGAGCTGCTCCGGTGGGCACCTGCCAGAAGACAGGAGCCCAGGCTGCAGGAGTCGCTGGTGGAGGAGGGGTGAGGCAGCGCCCCTGCCTCTGTGGTTCTGCATGGGGCAGGGCCCCTGCTGCTCCGGGCGGGGAAAGAAGGTAGGAGGCCCTTGCTCCCGTGACTCACTCCAGGCTCTACACACGTTGGAGTTTTCTGTTTCTGAGCTTCTAATGCAGGAATCACAAGCTCAGATCCCTCACAGATGCTATGTTTTGCTTCGGCGTGCATCCTAGGTGGGATTCTTAGACATGGGAAACACACAGCAACATCTGGCCCTTCCACAAAGAAGTACGTATGCTCCCCCAGCACCCTTTGTTTTTTGAGATAGAGCCTCACTGTGTCACCCAGGCTGGAGTGCAGTGGTGCAGTCTCGGCTCACTGTACCTCCGCCTCCCGGGTTCAAGTGATCCTCCGACCTCAGCCTCCCAAGTAGCTGGGTTTACAGTTGCCCAGCATCACACTTGGCTAAGTTTTGTATTTTTTGTAGAGATGGGGTTTTACCATGTTGCTCAGGCTGGTCTTGAACTCTTGGGCTTAAGCAATCCTCCTGCCTCGGCCTCCCAAAGTGCTGGGATTATGGGTGTGAGCCACTGCGCCCAGCTTACTCTCCTACTTTTTTCATGAAACGTGCAGCTCTTTGGTTTTTCAGATATTTCTACAACTCTGACTGAATGCCAGGGAAGATTCTATGTGCCGAGATCCAGCAGTGAATGGTCCCGGTAAAATCACTGTCCCAACAAGGTGTAATCTAGAGGAGGGAGACAGGAAACAAACAAAATGGTTGAGTCAAATGTATCTGTGCTGGGTGGTGATAAAAATTTTGGAGAAGAATAAGTCTCCGAGGGGATGAAGAATGCAGTGTGGGGATTGTACATCCATGTGTAGGGCAGTCGGGAAGCTCTTATGATAGGTGATATTTGGATGATGACCAGTGGCAGGTAAGCGTGCGATCCCCTTGGATTTCTGGGGAAGGAGCTTTCCAGGCTGAGGAAGAGGTACATGCAAAGGTCCTGAGGTGGGCATGGGCCTGGTGTGTCCAAGCAACTGCAAGGAGGCTTGTGTCGCTGCAGTGACCAGACAGGAGGGAGAGAGACCACGGGGCGTGTGTGCTTGGGTGAGCGGGTGGGGGGCCAGATCACTCTGGGTCTAGGGGGCCATCATATGGACTTTGACTTTGACTCTGTCAAAAATGGGAGTGACTAGAAGATTGTATACGTACAATTGATAACACTTATGTGTTAAAGGCGTTGTGCTGACTCCTGTGGGTAGATGTGCCAAAAGGGTAGAAAAAGATAGAAGACCAAGCCAGGTGCCTCGGCTCACACCTGTAACCCCAGCACTTTGGGAGTCTGAGGCGGGAGGATCGGTTGAGCCCAGGAGTTGAAAACCAGCCTGGACAACATAGTGAAAAATTAGAAAATAGCTGGGTGTGGTGGTGTGTGCCTGTGGTCCCAGCTACTCAGAAGGCTGAGGCAGGAGGATTACCTGAACCTAGGAGGTCAAAGCTGCAGTGAGCTGAGATCGCACCACTGCATTCCAGCCTGGGCAGCACAGTGAGACCCTGTCCCCCTCTTCCGCAAAAAAACAAAAAGGAAGAGCAATTATGAGGTTCCTGAGGCCATCTAGACAGGAGGTGGCGGGGACTTAGAGTGACAGCTGAAGTTGGGGCAAAAGAGGTTGGACACTTTATCAATATACTTTGAGGTTTGAGTCAAAAGCCCTTTGGCTGGGCTGTTAGAGGGTATGGGGTATCTTTATGGGGTAATGAAAAGATTCTAAAATTAATGGTGACAGTTGCACAATTCTGTGAATATCCTAAGAACAATTGAATCGTATGGTATATGAGTTATGTCTCAACAATGTTATTAACAGAAATGAGGATTTGCAGATGGATTTGGTGTTGGGGTCTGAGAAGGAGAGGAGGCAAGGAAGACCAGCCTGGGCAGCTGGAAGGATGGTCTTCAAGGAGGAAAGCAGACAGAGGAGGGGCAAGTGTTAGGGGAGGGCTAAGAGTTTCAGGAGTTCAGTTGTGTTTTTTGTTTTGTTTTTTGAGGTGAGGTCTTGCTCTCTTGCCCAGGCTGGAGTGCAGTGACATGATCACAGCTCACTGCAGCCTCGAACTCCTGGGCTCAAGCAATCCTCCTGCCTCAGCCTCCCAAGTGGCTGGGACTACAAGTGCACACCACCACACCTGGCTAATTTTTAAATTTTTTTATAGAGATGGGGTCTTGCTGTGTTGTCCACGCTGGTCTCTAACTCCTGAGCTCAAACAGTCCTCCTGCCTCAGCCTCCCAAAGTGCTGGGATTACAGGTATGAGCCACTGGGCCTAGCCCAGGAGTTCAGTTAGGTCTCGGCTGTGATCAGATATGCAAGGGGATATGGGGGAAGCATTTGGACACTCAACACTGGCTCTGGGGAGAGGGCCGCAGGATGAATGACAGGAGCACCTGGCTGGTGAGTGACAGGGGGAAGACAAGGGGCAGGAGTGAGCCCTGGACCCCTGATGCTCCCAAGTTAGGAGGGGAGGAGCGGCCAGCCAGGGAGGGGACGTCCCAGAAGCCAGGAGTTTCTGTGTTTCATTTCCTCACCGGAAGCAGAGAGCATGGGCACAGAGAGACCTTTCTTTACTGGGCAGAAGCAGCAGTGCCAGCCCAGGGTACATGACAAGTGCCTCAGCATGTGGGATCAGGGAGTGGGGATGCTGGCAATTGTGGATTGGAGGCTCTGGGTGGCAGGAGGCTGCCTTGGGGCTATAGCTGTTGCCATGTACAAATAAGAGCCAAGGGCTGCTGGGCATCAAACGTTCAAGAGAAACTGGAAATTATGAGATTTTGATTGGCTTTTCAAAATGTCCATTTCATTTTAAAAACAAAAACCTACATGTGCCTAACCACACAAGTGTGTGTCCCCACCTGGCCTGTGGCCCGTCACTGTGTTCTGCTTTCTAACACAGGGAGTTACTGCCAGGGGCATGGAGTCTCTGTCAGGCCTTTTCCTAAGCAGGTGTACCCTGGGAGAGGCATGGGCTGTTCAGGGTGTGGGTGCACCTGCACTGGTGTTGACCCTTAGTGTGATGCCAGGCAGGGGCCCTCAGCCCCCCAGGATCCAGCTGGGTCTGAAGTTAAGGGAGGAGGTGGAATCCTGCATGAAGAAAGCTCTGCTGGCTGAGAGCCTGGCTCCCACGCTGACTGTGTGACTGTGGGCAACTTATTTAATGATCCTAAGCCTGAGTTTCCTCCTCCGTAAAATGGGTTCATAACAGTGCTCACATTTTTGGGCCACAGCGAGTATTTAATAAGACTGTACATAAAAGCCGGGAGTGGAGGCATGTGCCTGGAGTCCTGGCTGCTGGGGAGGCTGAGGTGGATCACTTGAGCCTTGGAGTTCGAGGCTGCAGTGCGCTATGATCATACGTGTGAATAGCCATTGCCCTCCAGCCTGGGCAGGATAGTGAGACCCCATATCTAAAAGGAAAAAAAATATTCTACACGTACAGAGCTTAGGGTGTTACTTGACACATAGACACTCAGTAAATGTGACGAAATGCATTTTGCGTGAATATTTCGGCTCTGGCTATTTACATTAGTCCAGAAGGTGAACCCTGTGCTACTGAAGTTTTTATAGCAGCACTGCGAGCGTAAGCAAAACCAGCCAGAGTGCAGCAGAACAGTAACAGGAGAGCCGGCTGGGGCCAGAAACCAGCAGCTGGACAGCGCTCTCATGGAGACAAAGCCTGTTCTGACCCCAGCTCCAGCCTTTTCTAGCCCTGCGGCGCATCGTCCCCTGCGCTGCTGCTCCCTGTTTGAACAACAGGACCTCAGCGCAGCTTGATTCAGCGAGCGTTAAAGAAAATAACGGGAGAATGGACTTTGCCTCTGACCCCGGCCATAATGTTTGCTGTTATTACAAAGTGAGGGCCAAGAGGACAGCAGATCCGCACACACGGAGGTTAGAGGTGTTTTGCGGTATTGTCAGAGAGAGACTAACAGAACTGTCTTTGGACCCATGGATGGTTTTGTAAGGAAGTAGTTAGTGCCTAACGCAAGTTGTAGTAAAGACCCACGGGTAAATGAAGACGCCTGTCCTGGGACCCGGGAGGCTGGGAGGGAGCTCCAAGGCTCTTGGCCCAAGGGCGACTTGCTGGGAGGTGCCTCCTTCCCGCTGGGAAGCCAGTGCCCAGAGCGGATGCCTCTGCTCCGCCACAGCGCTTTGGAATGGTGACTCAGGCTTCATGCACGCCCACTGCTGCCCGTCGGAACTCTCGGCTTCAGCAGTTAGCGTGGAAGGCAGTCGTGAGCGGGGTATTTTGGGCGGCATCTCAGCAGAGGGGCGCCAGCTGTGCGGGTGTTCTCCGCCTCTGCAGGCGCTGCCTGCCCTGCAGAACTCCCCTCCTCGCGGCCCGGGGAGGCCGCAGGGTGCAGCTGGGATGACCTCCCTGGCTTGGTTGGCTCCAGCCTGAGCCTCTGGGGCCGGGCTCCTCAGGGCAGCAGGCGCGACCTGTGAAGACGTCAGCGATTCCAGCGCCCTCCATCATCGCTCGTGCCTCCTGTACTGGAGGTTTTCACACTGTGCGCTTCCTCCACCCTCTAAGGAGAATGAGGTCCTTCCCCCGGGCTCCCTTTTTTCATGCAGAATGGAGTCAGGGGAATGGGCCGAGTGGAGAAAATAAGCGGAGAGCCGTGAGAAGGGGGAGAGGGCTCCGGCCGGCCCAGCTGGCTCCAGCACATTCCTTGGTGGGGAAATTAGAGTGAAATGAGTGGAGAAAAAACTAAAACATGCCAGAGAAGCTCAGGTGGGCTGTGAAATAAAAAAGCTGAACAAGAGGAGGAAACCCAGGAGGGACTGAAACTCACAGAAACTGGCTGCCAGGAAGAGTATGTTTTGGGGGATAGGTGGGCCGGGTAGGGAGTTAGTGAGAGAAAAGCAGCAGAACAGATTGCAAAGTGCGGAAGAACCGAGGGTGAAAGGGAAGGAGATGTTAGATGTTACTGCTGCAACTTCCCTGTAAATCTAAAATTATTCCAAAATAAAAAGTAGAAGACCAGGCGCAGTGGCTCATACCTGTAATCCCAGCACTTTGGGAGGCCGACGCGGGTGGATCACTTGAGGTCAGGAGTTTGAGACCAGCCTGGCCAACATGGTGAAACCCCATCTGTACTAAAAATATAAAAATTAGCCAGGCGTGTTGGCAGGTACCTGTAATCCCAGCTACTCAGGAGGCTGAGGCAGGAGAATCGCTTCAACCAGGGAGGTGGAGGCTGCAGTGAGCTGAGACTGTACCACTGCACACTAGCCCGGGTGACAGAGTGAGACTCCATCTCAAAAATAAATAAATAAATAATTAATGTAGATTTTTAAAAAGAAAGTATTGCTATGGACTATGAATTAGATGCCCTAAAAGCTTTTCCAAGAAGCACAACTGAAGACAGGAATTGCTTTTTATCACCTTTGGTTCGTGAATCCTAGTATTTCTTTCTATGTGGGCCGCGTACAGCCTGGTTCACATGGGGCCTGGCTTTTGTGCGGGTTACAGGAGATCTTTTTATTCTCTGAAATCACACAGTGATTAACGTGTTCCCTTTTAATAGGATGTGCCATGTTCACCTTGATATTTGGGTTTTTGAAGAAAACCTGTAAAAGCTGTAAAACCCGAACCATGAGGACACCCCAGAGGCACACGGGTCAGTCTGTTGGACACTGCGTATTTCTCATTCGTTTCTTCGCCTCCTTTGGTGATATCTGGCCTTACTGCTAGGGAGGACATTTGGGAAAATCCCTTAAAGGAAGCCTGGGTCCCTTGGCAGAGTCATGTAATCTCCCGTCTCCTGGCTACAGATGGGATTGATAGTCTTTGACCATTGATCTTAAGCAGGATGCATGGAGATCTCTGTGAGCTTCCAAGAGAGACTGCAAGTCTGCAATGCGGAAGGGATGTGCTGTGTCCTCCGGCCCCTTCCCTGGCTAAAATGGCTCCTTCATTTAATATCCTGCTTGCTTTTTTTTTTTTTTTTTTTTTGAGACAGGATCTCTCTCTCACCCAGGCTGCAGTGCACTGGTGCGATCACGGCTCACTGCAGCCTCAACCTCCCAGGCTCAAATGATCCTCTTGCCTCAGACCCCTGAGTAGCTGGGACCACAGGCGTGCACCACCATGCCTGGCTAATTTTTGTATTTGTAATTTTTTGTAGAGATGGGCGTCTTACTATGTTGCCCAGGTTGGTCTCGAACCCCTGGGCTTGAGTGATCCACCTGCCTTGGCTTCCCAAAGCGCTGGGATCACAGGTGTGAGCCACTGAACCCGGCCTGCTTGCTCTTTTGATATATTCCTGATTCATTAAGGTTAATGCATCTGTTAAAAAAAATAAAAGAGAAGAGAGACTTAAGAGAAATACCAAAGGCTGTCTAAATCGTGTTGAGATTCCGATTTGAACAAAACCAACTGAATTTTTTTTTTTTGAGATAAGCAGATACATTTATTATGGACTGGGTATTAGAAGATAGTAAGGGATTGGTGTTAGTTTTGTTGGATGTGATAATATCACGGTGTTATGTTAATTAAAAAGTCTGTCAGTTTACAAAGCATCCGGAATACCCTCCTCGTCACAACCTCTTTAAAGACCTAAAAACCTAAGAATGAGCTCCCGGGCAGCACGCAGCGGTGTGCGTCGTGGGGCCTAAGAGGGACAGAACACTCTTAGGTCTGTCACTACCACTGGCCTTCTTATTTCTCTCTCGCTGTGCTTTAAAAAAATATCCTAGGACGGTCTTCCTGAGCCCAGAGTGGGGGATCCCTGATGTTGGCACGTCACGGGGTGATGTTGATGACACAGAGCCTGGTGAATGGATGCGGCTGTCTTGAATCAGTGTGGTGAATGCAGGCGTAGCTCAGGGGACGCAGTTGGTGCACATGAATTCAGAACAGTAGCCCTGCCAGCCCCACTGCCTTCCCGGCCTCTGAGAGGGGCCGATTCAGGGTTCTCGGTGAAGTGTTGGCTTCCCAAGGCTGCGTTAGCAGGGAGCTAGACTTAGTTTCCTCTGAGCAAGAAACATAATCATCAGTGGATGAGGGCCCTCTCCAGGCTGCAGAATCCTTTCTTTGGGGAGGTTGCTGGGCTTGTTGATGGCGAAGACTCAGCAGCCATGTAAGAAGGACTTAATGAGTCCCTGGGGAACCAGGTTGTCCTCGGAGCTACAGATAAGTTATCCGAAAATCCAGCCCCCTTTCTTTGCTATAATATATATGTGCTTGTGTGTGTGTATTTTTTCCTTTTTACAGTAGGGACTGGTGGCCAGGTGCAGGGCTTGTGCCTGCAGTCCCAGTACTTTGGGAGGCCAAGGCAGGAGAATCACTTGAGGCTAGGAGTTCAAGACCAGCCTAGGCAACATAGTGAGACCTCATCTCTACAAAAAATAAAAAAATTAGCTGGGCGTGGTAGCTAATTCGGAGGCTGAAGTGGGAGGATCATTTGAGTCCAGGAGATGGAGGCTGCAGTGAGCTGAGATCATGCTACTGTACTCCAGCCTGGGTAACACAGCCAGACCCTGTCTCAAAAAAAAAAAAAAAGAAAAAAAAATGAAGACAATAGGAACTTGTTAAAAATATCACAATTGTTGAATTTCCACGAGTCCCCCCAACACTTTTACCTTGTCCTCTGTCTTTCTGCATACACCCGCCTGCCTCTCCATGACTGGAGGTGGCTGGAATAGTCACCTTATCTTTCCCCAGATCTTTCCCAGATGGCTTGAAATCCCCCAGTGCGGGGTGGCCTCACTGGGAGTCTCCTCTGGAAGGCTGTGTGTCCTTGCTCTCACGCTGGGTCCTGAACCTCCTGTGTCTTGGAGGCCCATGTTCTGGAAGTGATCAGTGATGTGGTTTGGATATCTCCCCCTCACTGTCTTGTGGTAATGAGTGAGTTCTCGCTCTATGGGTCCCTGCAAGGTCTGATTGTTAAAAAGCCCGGCAATGGGCGTGGTGATGGGTGCCTATATTCCCACCTATTCGGGAGGCTGAGGCAGGAGAATAGCGTGAACCCAGGGGGCGGAGCTTGCAGTGAGCCGAGATCGCACCACTGCACTCCAGCCTGGGCAACAGAGCGAGACTCCGTCTCAAAAAAAAAAAAAAAAAAAAAAAAGCCCGGCAATGTCCTACCCTTGCCCCGTCCCCCTGTCCCACTCCATGTGCTACGCCTGCTCCCCTTCCCCTTTTTCCATGAGCGGAAGGAGCCTAAGGCCTCACCAGTTGTTGGCACATGCTTCTTGTTCAGCCTGCAGAATTATGAGCCAAATAAACCTCTTTTCTCTATGTATTACCCAGCCTCAGGTATTCCTTTAGAGCACTGCAAAGTGGACTTAGATAGTCAATGAAACAAAGGGGGATGTGAGGCCGGTGGCCCAAGTCAGCTGAGGATGCTGGGCTGAAAGCATACCTTCTCTTGCCTGCTGGTTTCCATGGCACGAACCCCTTTCTTTCCTCACTGCAGCCACTGTATGTAACCAAGTCCCATTTTCTCAGCACCTAGAGCTGTACTGGGCATGAAATAGATATTACTTGAAGGAAAGAGCCCAGGTAGCACAGTCAGCAGCAGAGGCAGCATGTGTCGCCCTGTCTGACATCGCGAGCCTTTTCAGAGACCCAGGGGCTGCTACCAGCTAAGGCAGTGTGCAGCCATTCAGCAAATATTCATCAGCACCTGCTCTGCGCGAGGCCTGGCTCTAGGTGCCCTGAGCAAGCCAAACAGGGAACTTGCTCACCGGAACTTAGGTTCTAGTGCAGAAGATCGACAGTAAACCAGCCAGCCGAAACCCCATACAGCTCTGAAATCAGAGCAAGAGAAAGACTGTGAAGAACTGGGCGCACGGTATTGGGATAGAGTGGCCGGGAGGTGGTGGAGTTAGGGGTGTTCACCACGGTGGCCAGGGAGAGGCCAAGTGAAGGGAGGACGGCATGTGAAGAAGGCGGAGGAGCGGGGAGAAGACCCCTGGCTGCGGGAGCTGTGAGGGCGGAGGCCGTGGAGCAGGAGCAACTTGGCAGTTTAAGGGACAGAGTGAGGGGTCGAGTGCAGAGTGTGTCGAGCTGGGGAGATTGGTGGGACCGAGCTAGAGAGGAGGGCAGCGGCCAGAATGTGTCGGGTGTGTAGGTCATGGCGGGGAGTATTTGGAGAGGAGTGTGGGACCCTGGTTAAGTTTAAGAGACAGGTGTTCTGGTTCAGGGAGGCAAGGAGAGGGCAGAGAAGGAAGGCTGTATTTGGGTGTTATCTGGGAATTAGGGAAGCAGTAAGGAGGAGTGTGGGTTGCCAGGGTAGAGGCAAGAGGTTAGGAATACATTTTACATCCAGAAAGGTGAGAGGGGACTGGAACCTCTAGAGAGGTAGGTTTGGGTAGCCATTAAGGGGAGGCGGATGGCCACGAGAAACACAAACGAATCAGGAACTTGGCTTGTAGTCTCAGGTTTAGCATCCACTGCTGTGCAGACTCAGAGAAGGCACTGACCCCTTCTGGGCCTTAGTACCAACTATAAATGAGAGAGTTGAATGAGGTTGGTAGGAGACCCTAACCAGCATAGGAGGTGATTTTCGGTACAATTAGATGCTAAAATGTAATTTTCAAAAGGTGGAAAACAACTGTTCTATAAATATAAAATAAGCACATGTAAAGGATTGTATTTAACTCATCAGCGAACGAGGGAACTTGTAAGATGTTGTATTTAACTCATCAGTAAACGAGGGAACCTGTAAGATGTTTTCTTAGTCCACTTTGTGCTGTTAGACCAGAACACCTGAGGCTGAGCAATTTATCAAGAATAGAAACTTCTTTCTCACAGTCCTGGAGGCTGAAAATCAAGATCAGGATGCTGGCATCTGACAAGGGCTTTCTTGCTGCATCCTCACGTGGCGGAAAGTGGAAGGGCAAGAGAGAGCAAACCCATCCTGAAAACCCCAGATTACAGAGGCACTAATCCATTTATGTGGGTGGAGCTCCCATGACCCAAACACCTCCAAAGGCCCCACCTCCTGACAATGTTGCACTGGGGATTACATTTCCAACACATGAATCTGGGGAGACAGATTCAAACCATAGCAGATGTCAAGGCTGGTTCAAAGGACAATGTGAAGAACAAAGGCATGCTGAAATGAATTTGATAATAGATGCACACTTGGGTAACATCCTACAGGACAGTAAGGTGTAAGTAATACTTGGGACCATCTTTCCTTAGACATGAGCATCAGTTGCATCTACAGTGAACAACACTGATTACATAACCATAGAGGAAGCTTTGTGTTGCTCTCAGATAAGAATCATGCACACTGCTGTATTCTCTACATGAACTTCTATTCTACAGTTGTAAAATAGTTCAGTCAATAGAAAGCCAACCACAGAGACACACCTAGTGGTTTGTTTTTGCCTATTTTTAAGTTTTTAATATTTTTTATAACAGATATAACATTGAATCCATAGTGAAGTTAATCATTTTTTAATAACCCATTTTTCTAATAATTAAATCAACAAGGGAGTCTCCTTTGGGTACCAATCAATCTCTAACCTTTCTAAACTTCTTGTTTGAAAAAGAGAAAGGCAGAAGTGGGCCTCAAGCATGACGCCTTCAACTGACTGTACAAGCTAGCTGCAGTTTGATGATACTGTTGAATTTTCTTTATTATATTGTTATGGTTACCTTTTATTAATGGCAATGGATATATTAGTTTTCCATTTTTGGTTGAGATATGAGGCTTCCTTTAAAACATATTTAAGTAAAAAAGAAAAGTGAGTCAATGTGTTTAATTAAACAGCCAAAAGTATTCAAATGATGAATGATACAGATGGGATGAATAGAAAGTCATAGAAATTTGTGGTGATCACTGAAGGTTGGGAAAAACCCAATCTGATGAGCACTCTGCTCCATGCCAGGTCCTGCCTGTCGTGCTTGTCTCCCAGACTGTCTTTTAACTCTCGCCTTCTTACAAATAGTTGAATCTTAATAGCTATTATTACCTTACATTTAACAAAATAGGCATATGCATATTTTTTCATTTTCTCCCTCTCCACTAAGGAAAACTTCAGAGAGAGAAAGAATTTCTCCAGGGTCAAGCATCCAGCTGAGCATTCCAGTAGAGAATGGCAGTGCTGGAATCCCCCGCTGTTGTCCGGCTTCAAGACTCTTTTGCACTGTCTCCCAGCCCTGCTCCCATGGGAGTTGTGGAGAATTCCCAGGGTGAAGAAAGAACCTGGGGATAGAGCCTCCTTTTTTCATTTTTCATTTTTTCTTTGTTTCTTTTTTTTTTTTTGCGATGGTCTTGCTCTGTCACCCAGGCTTGGAGTGCAGTGGTGTGATCTTGGCTCACTGCAGCCTCAATCTCCCAGGTTCAAGTGATCCTTCCTCCTCAGTCTCCAGAGTAGCTGGGACTACAGGTATGCACCACCATGCCTGGCTAATTTTTGTGTTTTTAGTAGAGATGGGCTTTCATCATGTTGGCCAGACTGGTCTCAAACTCCTGACCTCAGGTGATCCACCTGCCTCAGCCTCCCGAAGTGCTGGGATTATAGGCATGAGCCACTGTGCCTGGCCTCATTTTTTTTTTCCTTTTTACAGAAATGGAAATCACATGGTAGGTCATAAGGAGCTGACAGGGCTGGGGTTCCAGTGAGTATCTGCCCCGGCAGTGCGGCAGCAGACGGGAAGGGTGGGAGGTCATCTGAGCTGGTAGGGTGAGAACAAATATAAATCTCAGGGGGGATCCACAAGGGAGCCCATATCTTTGGTGCCACACAAATGCAGTAAGAGCTGTGGACACCAGGGAATACCAGGGAGTGTTTGAAAGCCCCACAGGCAGAACACACGCAGAGAAAGCAGGAGACTAGGCACTGTGGGTTCTTGGGAAAGAGCTGATTTTAGTTGCAAAAGCAGAGGAAACCCCAGACATTGCATGGCTTTAGGCTTTAGCCCCACCACCCTCACAAGTCTTCTGTCTCCAGGGGGCCATCGGTGCCTCAGTTCCACTCGGTGCAGACCCCAGAGTCGGTGCAGACCCCAGAGTTCTTCCCGCCCCTGCAAGCCACCCATCAGGGTGAACTGAGAGATCAGCAGAGTCACTTACAACAAAGGGGAATTGTTCTGGGCATTGGTTAGTAAACAGGAGAGCAAAAGCGGAGAAGAAAATTGTGTACAGGCGTTGAGCATCTCTAGCCGAAGAAGGTGAGGCATAGAGGTGTCTTACCACCCGGAACGGATCTGAGTCATGCAGCACCAAAATACGTATTTGAATCATGGCATCAAAACGTTCCTGGTGGTGAATTCGTGTCCGTGCGGGTCTGCAGCAATCTCAATTCTTGCCTCCTCAGAAGAAAGAATTCGACTGAGGGGCATGAGGCAGAAAGAGAGACTGCAGCCAGTTTCAGAACAGGAGTGAAAGTTTATTAAAAGGCTTTAGAACATGAATGAAAGGGAGGAAAGGATACTTGGAGAAGGACCAAGCGGGCATCTTGAAAGGCAAGTGCTTTTTTTTTTTCATTTTTTAACCCCTTCCTAATGTCACTGGAATAAGAGGCTTGTCCCAGACCCCAAGAGTGGGTTCTTGGATGTTGGATGAGAAACAATTCCAGGTGAGTGGCAGAGTATAGTAAAGTTAAAATCGTTTATCAGAGACCACTCGGTTACAGAGCAGGGCATCCTCCAAAAGCAAGAGAAGGAACGCGCACACCTTAAATACGATTCTTATTTATACAGGTTAACAGAGCTAAGAAGAGAGGTCTTTTGTGCTTTATTACAGAGGCTGGTGATCAGCTTCTGACAGGCTATTAGTATTATTTTCCTATGTTACTACTGATTTCAGCAAGGATTTACGAATGTACTATTAACCTTAAATCAAAACCTACTCTTAAACTAAGAATGCTTTTTGTTCTTAAAATATTAAGACATTGCCATAAAATTCTGGGTCTTTATTTAGTCAGCATCATTAACTTGTTCCCTCAACCATAAACATCTTGTGCCCAAGAGTGCCTACCCCCTGGGAGTGTAACCCTGCAGGCATGGCTATATCCCACATTTATTAAAGACAGACTCACTCTGATTAGGACGCCTCTGACACTAGTGTTTGATCCTAAGAGCAGGATGCCCCAAGCTGACCATGGAGTGGTGATGCTGCTGGTGTTGCCCGCAGACAGGCCTGGGTGCCCCTCCTGTATCTGGCCTTGCCTACTGGGCCAGGTGGATTCATACCCAGGCGGGATCCAGGCTGAGGCTGGAGTTGAAAGGGAGCCATCTGTTTGTGGACCACCGAGCACCAGCAGTCCATCCTCCTATTTTTGTGTTCTTTTGGTAGTGGGGAGGAGTGGATGGAGAGTTGCAGTGTCCTGCTGGGAGGGAGGTGCAGGGGTCATGGGAGGTTGGGCCCACCCTGCACATCATTCTTGGGCTGTCCTGAGCGCTCACCCTTTCTGTCTGCCATGTGAGGGAGCCATCCCTGTAGCACTCCTCCTCCCGACCCTGCCCCACATCCGAGAGCCCTTTGTCCCTAGGGATTGAAGGGCCAAAGGGCCCAAGCCACCTCCTAGGATTTTTTTCCCTTGCCTTCCCTCCCTCCCATCCTCTCCAATTTCCTCTTCTCCCCCCTCATTCTTTCACTCCCTTCCTCCTTCCCTCTCTTCGTCCCTTTGTTCTTTCCACTCTCTTTCCCCTCTCTCTTTCCAAGCTTCCATCAGCAATGCATGATAATTTCATTTGTTTTACATCTCACTACTGGCATGCGACGGTGATAATAGTGGTGGTGATGATTTTGGTGATGGTGATGATGATAGTAATGATGATGGTGATAATGATGGTGATGGTAATGATAGTGATGGTGATGATGGTGATGGTGATGATGATGGTGATGATGGTGATGATGATATGATAATGGTGATGGTGGTGGTGGTGATGGTGATAATGGTGGTGATGGTGGAGGTGGTGATGACGATGGTGATGATGGTGGTGGTGATGTTAATGTGAAACTGGCTTTGTAAGGCCTGAAGCTTATGCAAATTGGTGACCTCTTTAAGAAATACTACCTGGGCTTGAACCCTTGCTGCCCACTGTGTCCCTGCCTGAATCACTTCCACTTTCTGTGCCTCAGTTTCCTCATCCAAGAGTTAGAGCTAACAGTATTAATAGTTCTCCCTCGCAGAGTGAGGATTAAATGGGGTCATGGTCAGCATTTTCAATAGTGCAAATAGTAAGCACTTGATGGGGGCTTTCTGTTTCCAGCCTGACTCTGAGGTCTCCTCCATCATACATACACTTATTATTTTATTCCACGGTGAAGCTCACATAACAGAAATTAACAATCTTATTAACTACTCCAAAGTGTACAATTCAGTGGCATTTAGTGCATTCCCAATGGCATGCAGCTACCATTTCTGTCTAGCTTCAAAATACATTCATCACATCAGAAACAAACCCTGTTGCCATTAGTAGTCACTCTCCATTCCCTCCCCACATGAATCTACTTTCTGTCTCTGTGGATTTGCCTGTTCTGGACATTTCCAGCCATACAGTATGTGGCCTTACATGCCTGGCTTCTTTCCCTTGGTGTGGTGCTCGCAAGCTCCATCAGTGTTGGAACATGGGTCAGGGCTTCATCCCTTTTGATGGCTGAGTGACTTCCCAAGGTATGGATATTCTGGCATTGAGACTGTTTTAAGTCCCTGGGGTGGAGGTGTGGGCAGGAGTGAATACACACTTCCAAGGAGCTGCTCTGAAGAAACTCAAGCTGCTGTCCCGCTACCAGCACTCCATGACATCATGAACACGATGACATCATCAACACCATGATATAATCAGCACTGCATCATTAACACCACCACATCATCGGCACCATGACATATCAACACCATGACATCAACAACACCATGAAATCATCAACACCACATCATTAACACCATGACATCAACACTACATCATCAACACCAAGACCATCATTAACACCGTGGCATCATCAACACTGCATCATTAACACCATGACATCACCAACGTGACATCATCACCATGACATCATCAGCACCATGATATCAACACTGCATTAACATCATGACGTCATCAACACCATGACACCATCAATGCCATGACATCAACACCATGACATCATTAACACCACATCATTAACTCCACGACATCAACACAACATCAGCACAATGACATCACCACAACATCATCAACACATCATCAACACCATGACATGATCAACGCATGACATCATCAGCACTGCATCATTAACACCATGACATCATCAGCACTATGACATCATCAACACCACATCATTAACACCATGACACTATCAACTCCATGACATCAACACAGTGACATGAACACCACATCAACACCATGACATTGTCAACACCATGACATCATCAACACCACATCAGTAACACCATGACACTATCAACACCATGACATTAACACAGTGACATCAACACACGACACTTTCAACACCATGACATCATCACCACCACCACAACACAACATCATCAATACCACATCATTAACACCACGACACAATCAGCACATCATGAACACCATGACAGTATCAACACAATAACATCATCAACTCCATGACATCATCAACTCCACAACATAAACACCACGACATCAACACCACACCAACACCATGACTTCATCAACTCCGCATCATTAATACCAGGAAATCATCCACACCACGACCTCAGCAACCCCATGACATCATCATCAGCACTATGACATCGTCAACACCACGATATTATCAACACCATATCAACACATCAACATCAACACCACATCAGCACCATGACATCATGAACACCACATCATCAACCCCATGACATCATCAACACTGCATCATTAACACCGTGAGACCAGCACCGTGACATCATCAACACCATGACAACATCAAAACCAACAGGGGCGTCCTCTGATTCTATTCTGACCCCTCTACCTGGAGACAGTGTCTGATCACACAGGGAGAGGGCTCAGTCCTAAGACCTCCCTCCCACTCCAGACATGAGCTGCACGTCTGGGTCTTCTGACCAACTTCTTGATGTTGGGGTTCCCACAACCCCTCTTTGGGTTTGATTAATTTGCTAGAGTGGCTCACGGGACTCAGGGAAACACGTTTCCTGGTTTATTATAAGTGATATTGCAAAGAATATACATGAAGAGATGCACAGACGAGGTACGGGGAAGGGGCGTGGAGCTGCCATGCCCTCCCTGGGCAGCCCCTCCAGGAGCCTCTGCGTGCTCAGCTTTCTGAAAGGTCCCTGAACCCTGTCCTCTTGGGCCTTTGATGGAGACATCATTGGACAGGAATGATTGACAACCACGTAGAAATGCAACTGGATAAATAGGGTGTGGTGTAAACTCAGCAGGGCTTGTCTGTCCAGATTCTTCTTTTTTTTTTTTTTTTGAGATGGAGCCTCACTTTGTCACCCAGGCTGGAGTGTAGTGGTGTGATCTCGGCTCACTGCAACCTCTGCCTTCCAGGTTCAAGCAATTCTCCTGGCTCAGCACCCCCAGTAGCTGGTTTTACAGGCACGTGCCACCATGCCCGACTAATTTTTGTATTTTTAGTACAGATGGGGTTTTGCCATGTTGGCCAGGCTGGCCTCGAACTCCTGACTTCAGGTGATCTGCCTGCCTTGGGCTCCCAGTGTTGGGATTACAGGCGTGAGCCACCACGCCTGGCCCAGACTCTTCTCAGCTTCTCGGCAGCATTTCTTCCTCTAGGGGATGGGGCAGAACCCGCCCTGGAATGAGTATCTTCTGACCCACAGTCAGATTAGGGTCTTGAGATTCAGTTTCCTGAGGCCTAAACTGCCCCAACGTGATAACAAAAGGCTATAACCAGGGCTGTGTGAGTTAGGAGGCAGGAGCTGTGGATGAAGACACACACATTTATTTCACGGTGAAGCTCACATAACATAAGTTAACAATCTTATCAACTACTCCAAAGTGGACGATTCAGTGGCATTTAGTGCACTGTGGACGGGTGACTCAGTGGCATTTAGTGCACTGTGGACGGATAATTCAGTGGCATTTAGTGCACTGTGGATGGAAATGCAGGGGAGTTGATTGCCCTGCCACTTGCTCCGAGCCTCTGAGGGGTGACTGCCACACCCTTTGGCATTGAACTGTACATCCTTTGGATCTGTCAGCACCTTTCCAGCAATTCCTTGGGTCAAGCATGTGGGATTCACTTGCTCTTAAAATGAATGGTTAACTGTGCCTGGGCTGGTACAACTTGGTGCTGTGTGACCCCAGCTGTCCTCAGCCCTCCTTCTCATACCCCCACCTTGGCCAGTACCCACCTGGATTTCTCTCTGGTCCTCCAAGCTGCCGAGCTTGTCCCCTCCGCAGGGCCTCCAGCCTGGCATGCTCTTCCCTGGGAGCGCCGCGTGCTACTTCTTACAATTTTGGGTCTTGCTCAGATGATACCTCCTTGGGGCAGCCTTCCCCGACCACCCTCCCCAGGCACTCCCTGCCACAAATGTCCCCACTGCACTTACGCTGTGGGGAGTTCTCTATCCACTTCCTTGTTCACCCTCACTGGTCTCCCCAGGAAAGCTCCAGGAGGGAGGCGCTGGTTCTGTGTATTCACCTGTGCTGGGGCTGGCACTCCAGGCAGAGCTGTGGCGGAAGGAAGTGGCCCGAGACAGCCTGATTCCATCTTTTGGTTTCTGTGTGTTTCCTCCTCATAGACCTGCACCAGCGAACAGGGAACCCGCAACCAGGGGGTGGACACTGAAATAAAAACAAAGTGAGACAGAAACTTCTGCTCCTGCACCGCGGCTGCCCCCGAGTGCTCAGTGGCGGGGCTGTGGCCGCCTGTGGTCGCGGTGCGGAACTTGCCTTGCAGGATGCTGTGCGGGGCAGCCTGGACCCCACCATAGAGGGTTAGCCTCCTGTCCCCGGCCCTCCAATGCCTGCACAGCGCGGGTTCTGCATGGCTGTCCAGGGGATGATGCAGGCATCCAGATGCGGGAAACGGTGACTGGATGGAGCGACTGCTCTCCAGCCTCGTCCTAGCAGACAGCACCATCTGCTGGGCCCTGGGTTTGTGTCTGCAACTGGATGGGCTCTAGCAGGGTTCTGCCCAATCCAGCAATTCGAGGTGGCACATCTACGCCAATATCCATCTGCTGTTTACCAGACGCCATGCCAGGCAGGTGGTCAGCAGCGTGGATGCGGCCACTTGCTCACGGCCTGCACTGAGCTGTGTGTGGAGAGGGACCTGGGTGCTGCTTGTGGTGCAGGCCCAACCAGGCTCAGGGAGGGGCGTCTGCTGCTCTGAGGCCTCAGGGGGTGCCCACCCGCCCAATGGTCACCCACCACGTGCGGGGCAAATGCCCACCGCAGTGCTCACCTCCAGACAAACATCGCTGCCTTCCTGCAGCTCCGTTCCAGGCAGGGAGGCACAGATGAGACGTGGTGGGCAGATGAGGTTGTTTCAGGTTGTGTTAGACAGTGTGGAGGAAATCAACAGAATGCTGTGGACAGTGCCCCGGGGGTGATGGGCAGATATAGGGACTGCACGCAGGAGTCAGTCACGGGAGGGGAATGGCACCACTGTCCCAGAAACAGCAAAAACGAGTCCAAGCATGGCACTGATGGGACATCAGAGGAGACAAAAGGTGGTGGCTGTTGGTGGTGCGGTGAGGGGAGGAGGCTGGGAGGGAGGTGGAAGCTTGGGCAGGGCCCGTTGGGCTTTGCATTCTATTCTAAGCACCATGGGAAGCTGTCACCGGGCTTTAGGCAGCGCGACGATCCGATCCGATCGAGGCTTTCTGTGTTGCTAGCAAAGGAATTCAACATTCCTGACACGGGTGAATGGAGAGAAAAGTGATGGGGCTCTTTCCAGAGGTCAAGGTTAAGGGGACTCTCATGGATGGGATGCATCCTGGGACCAGCAAAGTGGGAAGTGGTCGCCTCGCCCAAGCCTGTGGGGACCAGAGAGGGAGTGGTCCCCAGAGGCCCACAGAGTAGGGCCGAGGACAGGGGAGGACACAGGAACACGAGGGGCTGCCGAGGGAGCAGGAGGTGCAGCCGCCCTCAGATCTGGCCTGCAGGGGTGGAGCAGGAAATGACAAACACCCACCTCTTCTCCTGGGGATGGTGGAGCCTGGGGCACCACGTCCACAGGGTCCTCTTGGGGTGGAGGCAGACCTGGAGGGGCAGACACACTCTCAGCTTCCAGAAAACCTTGACTCCAAGAAGTCACACTGAGAGATACCCCTGTCGCTGGAGAGATCTCCTTTTCTGATATAACCACTTTATTCCCATATCTTTGGGGTGTCTGGGGAGGTGACTCAGTCCCTCCAAAGGGAATGAGCGTGAACTGGGAGGGTGTGTTGGACCCAGGAGACTTTCCCTGCGATAACCACATCTCCCCTTGCCCTTTCAGCCTCCTTCAGTGGGACCCACTTCCCTTCCCTGCACCGAAAGGGGGGGGCTCGTGAGTATTTTTAGATGAGGAGCCTCTGCCAGTGCAGTCCCAGGCAGTGAGCTGCGCTCTCAGTGTAGCTTTCCACTCCACTCCCCTCTAAGCTGCACCCTGCTGTCGGCTGAGGCTTCAGCAGGGGCCGGACCAGGGTCCTCTGTCAGCGCCCTGCTCAGCCCTTCATAGGCTGGTTGTGGTTTTGCTCCCCACAGCAGGCAATGCTGGCACCAGGGAAGAGGGGTAAAGAGACAGGGCTGGGCTCGCTTGGCAGGGCTGTGGTGCTTGCGTGGGCTGTGGTGGTTGTGTGGGCTGTGGTGCTTGCGTGGGCTGTGGTGGTTGGCTTTAGGTGTCAGCTTGGCTAGGCCATGGCACCCAATTATGTAAACACACATGAATCTCAGTGCTCCCGGGAAGGTATTCTGTGGACATGGTGGATGTGTCCCGTCACCTGACTTTTAGTAAGGGCGAATGCTCTCCACAGCGTGAGTGGGCCTCACCCAGTCAGCTGAAGGAAGGAGACCTTCTGCCCCAAGACTTTAGCCTCAGCCTCAGCCTGGGTTTCCAGCCCGTTGGCCTGTCCTGCAGATTTCAGACTTGACAGCTTCTAATCACATGAGCCAATCGCAAAAAGAAATCTCATATCTGGATCCACATCTACATTTATATACCCACATCCATACATATATCCATGAATACCTCCATATCCATACCTCCATCCACATCCATGAATACATGTACATACATGTCTACGTCTGTATCCATGCCTACATCCACATCTGTGCCTACGTCCACATCCATATCTACACCCACATCCATATCTATACTCACGTTCATGACTACACCCCCATCCATATCTACACCCACATCCATATCTACACCCACGTCCATGACTACACCCCCATCCATATCTACACCCACATCCATATCTACACCCTCATCCATATCTACACCCACATCCATATCTACACCCACATCCATATCTACACCCACATCCATATCTACACCCTCATCCATATCTACACCCACATCCATATCTACACCCACGTCCATGACTACACCCCCATCCATATCTACACCCACATCCATATCTATACTCACGTCCATGACTACACCCCCGTCCATATCTACACCCCCATCCATATCTACACCCACATCCATATCTACACCCACGTCCATGACTACACCCACATCCATGACTACACCCCCATCCATATCTACACCCACATCCATATCTACACCCACGTCCATATCTACACCCACGTCCATGACTACACCCACATCCATGACTACACCCCCATCCATATCTACACCCTCATCCATATCTACACCCACATCCATATCTACACCCACATCCATATCTACACCCACATCCATATCTACACCATCATCCATATCTACACCCACGTCCATGACTACACCCCCATCCATATCTACACCCACATCCATATCTACACCCTCATCCATATCTACACCCACATCCATATCGACACCCCCATCCATATCTACACCCACATCCATATCTACACCCACATCCATATCTATACTCACGTCCATGACTACACCCCCATCCATATCTACACCCACATCCATATCTACACCTACATCCATATCTACACCCACGTCCATGACTACACCCACATCCATGACTACACCCACATCCATATCTACACCCTCATCCATATCTACACCCACATCCATATCTACACCCACATCCATATCTACACCCTCATCCATATCTACACCCACGTCCATGACTACACCCCCATCCATATCTACACCCACATCCATATCTACACCCTCATCCATATCTACACCCACATCCATATCTACACCCCCATCCATATCTACACCGACATCCATATCTACACCCACATCCATATCTATACTCACGTCCATGACTACACCCCCATCCATATCTACACCCACATCCATATCTACACCTACATCCATATCTACACCCACGTCCATGACTACACCCACATCCATATCTACACCCACATCCATATCTATACTCACGTCCATGACTACACCCCCATCCATATCTACACCCACATCCATATCTACACCCACATCCATATCTACACCCACATCCATATCTACACCCACATCCATATCTATACTCACGTCCATGACTACACCCCATCTATATCTACACCCACATCCATATCTACACCCACATCCATATCTACACCCACGTCCATGACTACGCCCACATCCATATCTACACCCACATCCATATCTATACTCACGTCCATGACTACACCCCCATCCATATCTACACCCACATCCATATCTACACCCACATCCATATCTACACCCACGTCCATGACTACACCCCCATCCATATCTACACCCACATCCATATCTACACCCACATCCATATCTACACCCACATCCATATCTACACCCACATCCATATCTACACCCACGTCCATATCTACACCCACGTCCATGACTACACCCACATCCATATCTACACCCACATCCATATCTACACCCTCATCCATATCTACACCCACGTCCATGACTACACCCCCATCCATATCTACACCCACATCCATATCTACACCCTCATCCATATCTACACCCACGTCCATGACTACACCCCCATCCATATCTACACCCACATCCATATCTACACCCACATCCATATCTATACTCACGTCCATGACTACACCCCCATCCATATCTACACCCACATCCATATCTACACCTACATCCATATCTACACCCACGTCCATGACTACACCCACATCCATATCTACACCCACATCCATATCTATACTCACGTCCATGACTACACCCCCATCCATATCTACACCCACATCCATATCTACACCCACATCCATATCTACACCCACGTCCATGACTACACCCACATCCATGACTACACCCCCATCCATATCTACACCCACATCCATATCTACACCCACGTCCATATCTACACCCACGTCCATGACTACACCCACATCCATGACTACACCCCCATCCATATCTACACCCTCATCCATATCTACACCCACATCCATATCTACACCCACATCCATATCTACACCCACATCCATATCTACACCATCATCCATATCTACACCCACGTCCATGACTACACCCCCATCCATATCTACACCCACATCCATATCTACACCCTCATCCATATCTACACCCACATCCATATCGACACCCCCATCCATATCTACACCCACATCCATATCTACACCCACATCCATATCTATACTCACGTCCATGACTACACCCCCATCCATATCTACACCCACATCCATATCTACACCTACATCCATATCTACACCCACGTCCATGACTACACCCACATCCATGACTACACCCACATCCATATCTACACCCTCATCCATATCTACACCCACATCCATATCTACACCCACATCCATATCTACACCCTCATCCATATCTACACCCACGTCCATGACTACACCCCCATCCATATCTACACCCACATCCATATCTACACCCTCATCCATATCTACACCCACATCCATATCTACACCCCCATCCATATCTACACCGACATCCATATCTACACCCACATCCATATCTATACTCACGTCCATGACTACACCCCCATCCATATCTACACCCACATCCATATCTACACCTACATCCATATCTACACCCACGTCCATGACTACACCCACATCCATATCTACACCCACATCCATATCTATACTCACGTCCATGACTACACCCCCATCCATATCTACACCCACATCCATATCTACACCCACATCCATATCTACACCCACATCCATATCTACACCCACATCCATATCTATACTCACGTCCATGACTACACCCCATCTATATCTACACCCACATCCATATCTACACCCACATCCATATCTACACCCACGTCCATGACTACGCCCACATCCATATCTACACCCACATCCATATCTATACTCACGTCCATGACTACACCCCCATCCATATCTACACCCACATCCATATCTACACCCACATCCATATCTACACCCACGTCCATGACTACACCCCCATCCATATCTACACCCACATCCATATCTACACCCACATCCATATCTACACCCACATCCATATCTACACCCACATCCATATCTACACCCACATCCATATCTACACCCACGTCCATATCTACACCCACGTCCATGACTACACCCACATCCATATCTACACCCACATCCATATCTACACCCTCATCCATATCTACACCCACGTCCATGACTACACCCCCATCCATATCTACACCCACATCCATATCTACACCCTCATCCATATCTACACCCACGTCCATGACTACACCCCCATCCATATCTACACCCACATCCATATCTACACCCACATCCATATCTATACTCACGTCCATGACTACACCCCCATCCATATCTACACCCACATCCATATCTACACCTACATCCATATCTACACCCACGTCCATGACTACACCCACATCCATATCTACACCCACATCCATATCTATACTCACGTCCATGACTACACCCCCATCCATATCTACACCCACATCCATATCTACACCCACATCCATATCTACACCCACATCCATATCTATACTCACGTCCATGACTACACCCCATCTATATCTACACCCACATCCATATCTACACCCACATCCATATCTACACCCACGTCCATGACTACGCCCACATCCATATCTACACCCACATCCATATCTATACTCACGTCCATGACTACACCCCCATCCATATCTACACCCCCATCCATATCTACACCCACATCCATATCTATACCCACATCCATATCTATACTCACGTCCATGACTACACCCACATCCATATCTACACCCACATCCATATCTATACTCACGTCCATGACTACACCCCCATCTATATCTACACCCACATCCATATCTATACCCACATCCATATCTATACTCACGTCCATGACTACACCCACATCCATATCTATACCCACATCCATATCTATACTCACGTCCATGACTACACCCACATCCATATCTACACCCACATCCATATCTACACCCACGTCCATGACTACACCCACATCCATATCTACACCCACATCCATATCTATACTCACGTCCATGACTACACCCCCATCCATATCTACACCCCCATCCATGTCTACACCCACATCCATATCTACACCCACGTCCATGACTACACCCACATCCATGTCTACACCCACATCCATATCTATACTCACGTCCATGACTACACCCCCATCCATATCTACACCCACATCCATATCTACACCCACATCCATATCTACACCCACATCCATATCTATACTCACGTCCATGACTACACCCCATCTATATCTACACCCACATCCATATCTACACCCACATCCATATCTACACCCACGTCCATGACTACACCCACATCCATATCTACACCCACATCCATATCTATACTCACGTCCATGACTACACCCCCATCCATATCTACACCCACATCCATATCTACACCCACATCCATATCTACACCCACGTCCATGACTATACCCATATCCATGTCTACACCCACATCCATATCTATACTCACGTCCATGACTACACCCCCATCCATATCTACACCCCCATCCATATCTACACCCACATCCATATCTACACCCACATCCATATCTACACCCACGTCCATATCTACACCCACGTCCATGACTACACCCACATCCATATCTACACCCACATCCATATCTATACCCACATCCATATCTACACCCACGTCCATGACTACACCCACATCCATATCTACACCCACATCCATATCTATACTCACGTCCATGACTACACCCCCATCTATATCTACACCCACATCCATATCTACACCCACATCCATATCTACACCCACGTCCATGACTACACCCACATCCATATCTATACTCACATCCATGACTACACCCCATCTATATCTACACCCACATCCATATCTACACCCACATCCATATCTACACCCACGTCCATGACTACACCCCCATCCATATCTACACCCACATCCATATCTACACCCACATCCATATCTACACCCACGTCCATGACTATACCCATATCCATGTCTACACCCACATCCATATCTATACTCACGTCCATGACTACACCCCCATCCATATCTACACCCACATCCATATCTACACCCTCATCCATATCTACACCCACGTCCATGACTACACCCCCATCCATATCTACACCCACATCCATATCTACACCCACATCCATATCTACACCCACGTCCATGACTACACCCCCATCCATATCTACACCCACATCCATATCTACACCCACATCCATATCTACACCCACGTCCATGACTACACCCCCATCCATATCTACACCCACATCCATATCTACACCCACATCCATATCTACACCCACGTCCATGACTACACCCCCATCCATATCTACACCCACATCCATATCTACACCCACATCCATATCTACACCCACATCCATGACTATACCCATATCCATGTCTACACCCACATCCATATCTATACTCACGTCCATGACTACACCCCCATCCATATCTACACCCCCATCCATATCTACACCCACATCCATATCTACACCCTCATCCATATCTACACCCACATCCATATCTACACCCACGTCCATGAGTACACCCACATCCATACCTACACCCACATCCATATCTATACTCACGTCCATGACTACACCCCCATCCATATCTACACCCACATCCATATCTACACCCACGTCCATGACTACACCCACATCCATATCTACACCCACATCCATATCTATACTCACGTCCATGACTACACCCCCATCCATATCTACACCCACATCCATATCTACACCCATATCCATGTCTACACCCACATCCATATCTATACTCACGTCCATGACTACACCCCCATCCATATCTACACCCCCATCCATGTCTACACCCACATCCATATCTACACCCACGTCCATGACTACACCCACATCCATGTCTACACCCACATCCATATCTATACTCACGTCCATGACTACACCCCCATCCATATCTACACCCACATCCATATCTACACCCACATCCATATCTACACCCACATCCATATCTATACTCACGTCCATGACTACACCCCCATCCATATCTACACCCACATCCATATCTACACCCATATCCATGTCTACACCCACATCCATATCTATACTCACGTCCATGACTACACCCCCATCCATATCTACACCCCCATCCATATCTACACCCACATCCATATCTACACCCACGTCCATGACTACACCCACATCCATATCTACACCCACATCCATATCTACACCCACATCCATATCTACACCCACGTCCATGACTATACCCATATCCATGTCTACACCCACATCCATATCTATACTCACGTCCATGACTACACCCCCATCCATATCTACACCCCCATCCATATCTACACCCACATCCATATCTACACCCATGTCCATGACTACACCCCCATCCATATCTACACCCACATCCATATCTACACCCACATCCATATCTACACCCACATCCATATCTACATCCACATCCATGACTACACCCCCATCCATATCTACACCCACATCCATATCTACACCCTCATCCATATCTACACCCACGTCCATGACTACACCCTCATCCATATCTATACTCATGTCCATGACTACACCCCCATCCATTTCCAAGTCCATGTCTATATCTATACCCATAGCCACCTCTGTATCTATACCCATATCCATTTCCATATCTGTATCTATATTCATAGCCATATCTGTGTCTATACCTATATGTACCTCCATACCTATATTCATATCTACATCCAAATTTATTTCCATAGCCACATCTGTATCTATATCTGTATTCGTATCCATATCTGTATCTATACCCATATCTATGTCCACATCCATATCTATATCCATATCTATGCCTAAATCTGTACCCATATCTGTATCCATATCCATCTAGATCCATATTCCTATCTGTATCTATACCGATATTCATGTCCATATCCATACCTCTCTCTATATCAATATCCATATCCATATTCATCCATTCCCGTGCTCATGTCCACTTCCATATCCACCCATGTCCTGTTACTCTGCTTCACTGGGGACCCCTGGCTGAAACAGGAGGCTTCTATTGAACTCACTGGATGTGGCAAATTAAGAAAGGTTTCTCTTGTTCTGGGGTCTTAGGTGACCCCTGCTGGTCCCCTCTGTCGGTGATTTCCTTGACCCTGGGGTGCTGCCCTCTCTGCAGCGTCAGCCTCTACTGGTTCTTGAAGAGAAGCAGCAGGCCAGCCCCATCCCTCTGGATTTATACGTGGGGGCAGATCTCTCGGTCATGGGTCTCTCAGGTGCTAGCACCACAGCATGGAGTTATCTGAGTTGTCATCTCAGAGCAGGAACTCATCACCAAGGAGAGAGTGCCAAGCCATGCATGAGGAATCCACTGCCATGATCCAACACCTCCCGTCAGGCCCCACCTCCAACACTGGGGACCACATTTCAACATAAGATTTGGAGGGGACACACATCCAAACCACATCACCACACAGTTGTGGTGATAAGATATAAAATCTATCATGGCAAAGGCAAAAAATAAAAAGAAATGAAGTTGAGTTTAACAATCAGTGGTAAGTGGCAGTTATAACTGCTGTGTCTTCTGTCTCATAGTGGAACACTGAGGCATGGGGCAGCTTCCCATCACCTTACCTTTGATGATGGTACCTCTTAGCTTTCTTCTTGGGGCCTCCGTCTCCCCATTTGTAAGCAGAATATTGGATTTGCTAGTTCCTGCGGTCCTCCCAGGGTGACATGCTAGGCTGCTGACTGGAATCACAGAGGGGCCAGAGCAGACCGTCCCTAGAAGGGCCAGCCCAAGTAGGAAATGACAGCCTCCCTGCCTTGTCATCTCCTCCTCCAGAGTGGACGTATGGAGACTTCACTGCACATGTGGGGATTGTGCTTGTTGACCTCGTAGTTCCCTCTGAAGAGGGCATTTGGGTCTCAATAGAGGCCCAGTTGCTGCCCAGGGAAATAAGAAATCCTATAACATCCACAGCTTATATGGCCTTAAAAACTCAAAGAAGAGCTGGGTGCGGTGGCTCGCTCCTGTAATCCCAGCACTTTGGGAGGCCAAGATGGGCGGATCACAAGGTCAAGAGATTGAGACCAGCCTGACCAACATGGTGAAACCCCATCTCTACTAAAAGTACAAAAATTAGCCGAGTGTGGTGGTAGATGCCTGTAGTCCCAGCTACTCAGGAGGCTGAGGCAGGAGAATTACTTGAACCCGGAAGGCGGAGGTGCAGTGAGCTGAGATTGCACTACTGCACTCTAGCCTGGCAACAGAGCAAGACTCCGTCTCAAAACAAAACAAAACAAAACACACACACACACACACAAACAAAAACAAAGACAAAACCCCCCAAAAAACTCAAGTCCATATGTTTAAATATTTGACAACCATTGCCCTTTTGGGGGATTCAAAGAGAGCAGGAGGTCTTCAGGGCTGCTGAGGCAGAATTGGCACCATTTACTCAAAGCTTATTGCTTCCTGAGCTCTTGTCTGTTAAATGTTCCTGGACAGTCCTAGCCAATGAAACTCATCTTAGTTTGCTTCAATTTTCCTGTCTCTGTTCATTCATGACCAAATTAACTATTCTGGGGAGAGAGAAACTGCCTTTCCTGGTGAATAACAAGTTAGTAGATCATTGGAGGCCAATCCAAGGCCTGTTAGGAACAAATCCAGCCTTTGCAAGGATTATTTCAAAACCTGGCATTTCCATCGAAAAATCAAACTGTGCTTGCTGTTGACCTGATCATGTGTGTTGAGACCACAGTCCTCCATCTTACTTGGGTCATGTTGACTCATACATCGGTAATTTGGAACCCACTTTGTCCATGGAAATGGTGGTGTTGGTGGAAAATAAAGCATGGATAATTAAAAACAAAACTTCTGAAGTTACTGTCTGATTTGTTTTTTTATTTTTGAGACGGAGTCTTGCTCTGTCGCCCAGGCTGGAGTGCAGTGGCACGATCTCGGCTCACTGCAAGCTCTGCCTCCCAGGTTCACGCCATTCTCCTGACTCGGCCTCCCCAGTAGTTGGGGCTACAGGCGCCCGTCACCACGCCCGGCTAATTTTTTAAAAAGTTTTTTGTATTTTTAGTAGAGACAGGGTTTCACCATGTTAGCCATGATGGTCTCCATCTCCCAACCTTGTGATCCGCCTGTCTTGGCCTCCCAAAGTGCTGGGATTACAGGCGTGAGACACTGTGCCTGGCCTACTGTCTGATTTTTAATTTACCTTTGAGCCAACTTTTAAAATCAGTCTCCCTAATACATGAGGGAGGTTGAGGGGTGAAAAGGAGGAAGACATCCCAGCAGCAGGCTAGGTGCCAGAAGGAAGCTGTCCTGGGGTTAAATGCTGGCCAAGGCTATTACTGAAATGGATAACTCATATTCAGATGATGGAATCTGGCTGCATTTAGTGAGCTCTTGCATGTGTATATTTTTGTGCCATATACTGGACTTTCTTAAACTCAAGGTATTTGATGCACTTCATATAGTGGTTCTGAGCAGGGAGCCTGCAGCTGGACTGCTGTCATTTAAATTCAGTGTCTGCCACTCACTAGCTGTGTGGCCTAGCGCTGGGCTTGGGGGGAGGGGAGTGAGGTGCCAGGGGCAGTGCACCTGCAGGCAGACCCCTGAGCAGGGTGCCTTCTTAAATTCTGGGCCCCAGGCGCCTCACTTGCCTCGTCACAGTCCCAGCCCTGGAGTGACCCGGAGCCTTGTTTAGCTCTATACCTCAGTCTCTTCATCTGTGAAAGGGGGGTGACCGTGACACCCACCCCATAGCGTTGCATTGTTGGGGATAGCTGAATTAAAAGACTGGAGGTATTTAGGATGCCTCCTGGCACACGGCAGGCGCTGGGCGAGCATCAGCTGTCACTCAACACACACCAAGGATGCTTTCTCAAGGGCAGGAGGCAGGGGACCGTGAAGCTTTTCCTTCTGGTGGTCCTGGAGTTTCCATGCATGTGCTACTTGGAAGCCACTGACTTTCAACATCGAGCTTCTGCTGCACCCATTTTCTGGGGCTGGCCTGGTGCTTGGGAGCCTCATTTTTGCCTTGCCAGGGTCTCCCTGCTGGACTGGCCACTGGTAGGCTAGAGGAGGCTGCAAGGATGAGTGGAAGGGAGGACCTGTTGCCCTGCTTCCCTCTGGTTCCTGCTTTACTTCCTGTTCCTGCCTCTTTCCGGCTCCTGCTTTACTTCCTTTTCCCCCTTTAGTTTCTGCTCCTGCTTTACTTCCTGTTCCTGTTGTGCTTGCTGCTCTGCTTTCCTTTCCCGCTTTACTTCCTGCTCCTTTGCTTCCTGCTCCTCCCTCACTTCCTGTTCATTCACTTCCTGCTTCTGGTTTACTTCCTGTTCCTGCCTCACTTCCTGCTCATTTGGTTCCTGCTTCTGCTGCTTGTTCCTGCCTCACTTCCTGCTCCTTTGCTTCCTGTTCCTGCTTCACTTCTGATTCCTACTTTGCTTCCCGCTTCTGCTTGGCTTCCAGTCTTGCCCTTCAGCTCCCACTCCTCATCCTGCTCCTGCCACTGCTGCCCCACAGCGTGACTTCCTGTTGGTGGCAGGTGGGCTTGACCTTAGGACTTTAGCACCCAGAATGGGGAAATGGGCAGGAGAAAGGGGTCTCCTAGAAAGGCGGAAGGCGGGGACTCCGTGGCTGTGGGAATGTGGGGATGCCAGGAGCCTCCTACCCTGCTGGTGGGAGTGAAAAATGGTGCAGCCACTTTGGAAAACTATTTGGCAGCTTCTTAAAGAGTTCAACAGAGTCTTACCATGTGACCCAGCAGTTCTCCTCCTAAGTATTAAACTAGGAGAATGAAAAACCTACCTTCACACAAAGGCTTTCTACAGATGTTCCTCATAGCGTTATTCCTAATTACTATAGAAACTTCAAACAGCCTGAATGCCCATCCACAGGTGCCCACCTGAGCAAGTGTGGCCCATGTGCCCGGGGACTCACTGCCCCGCTGTCAGAGGGGATGTGCTGCAGCTTCACGCCACAGCAGGCATGGCCTCCCAAATAGTGCCTGACATGGAAGAAGCCAGATGACACTGCAAGACTTCATGGATAGGAAATTTCTGGGAGAGGCAAAACGGTAGAGACAAAAAGTAGATCCGTGGTTCCCCGAGGATGCGGGTGGGGATTGACTGCCAGGGGTACAGTGAAGCTTTCTGGACTGATGTGGCTGCCTTAGAACTGGATTTTGGTGATGGTTGCTTAATTATACGTTTACTAAAAGCCATCCAATGCCATCTTTACCATGGATCAACTGTATATTCATTATAATCCTATAAAGCTGCTTTTAATAAAATCATTGTCCAAATATTTAAGGTGGTGGATATCCCAGTTAGACTGATTTGATCTTTATAAATGATATGAATGAAATGATCACATGAACCCCCCACATATGTACACCTGTTATGTATCAGTTAAAAAAAATAAAAATAAACAGTGCCTGGCCAACATGGTGAAACCCCGTCTCTACTAAAAATACAAAAATTAGCCGGGTGTGGTGGCACGCACCTGTAATCCCAGCTATTTGGGAGGCTGAGGCAGGAGAATCGCTTGAACCCAGGAGCTGTAGGTTGCAGTGAGCCGAGATCATGCCACTGCACTCCAGCCTAGGGGTCAGAGCAAGACTCCCTTTCAAAGAAAAAAACAAAAAACAAATAAAAAGCAGTGATTGTCTCCTTCTCCGTGCAGGACTTGGGACTGGGACTTGCCCTCTCACGGGTGTTCGCTCCTGCAGGCCTGCAGAGCATGGGGTGAGCAGCAGAGAGCGCTCTGACACAGCTCCCAGGAGAAGCTCGCGCCCAGCTGTGGATGCGGCTGCTTTGTCTCTGTGGCAACTGTTTTCTTAAAAACCTTGGGTCAATAGAATCTGTGTCAATCAAATCCCATTTTCTCCTTGACCTACGTGACCCCTTAAGAGCTGTGTACAGTGCTGCTGAAGAGGGGCCTCGGGGACTTAAGGCCTGGAAATCCAGCGTGTAGGAATGATCCGCACACAATGGCACCTGTAGGGCGTTGCTCTGGGGCATCCCTGCCGAGAGTGCTTTTGTGAGATGGAGACCATTCAGGCCCCGTGGAGGATCCCAGACAGCAGGGGGCTCTGGTGCTCCATGGGTGGGATGAGCCCGCCGGCCTGTGCTTTCCTGCACAAGGGCCTCCTGAGGGGAGGACTCCAGGGAGTTTCCCACAATGCCCAGCAGCTCTGAGTAATCCTCCTGGGATGGGAGAGAGGGAGCACATGGAAGAGAATTCCTAGGTGACCGTGGCAGGGACAAACGGCTCAGCAGGTGGCTTGTCCCGAAGTGCTCTGGGAGTCTGAGCTCTGGTGGAATCCCAAGATTAAAAAACAATCAATAATAGAAGAAAACAGGCTGGGCGCGGTGGCTCAGGCCTGTAATCCCATCACTTTGGGAGGCCGAGGTGGACAGATCACCTGAGGTCAGAAGTTCAAGACCAGCCTGGCTAACATGGGGAAACCCCGTCTCTACTAAAAATACAAAAATTAGCTGGGTGTGGTGGCACACGCCTGTAATCCCAGCTACTCAGGAGGCTGAGGTAGGAGAATCGCTTGAACCCGGGAGGTGGAGGTCGCAGTGAGCCGAGATCGCGTCACTGCACTCCAGCCTGGGAGACAGAGCGAGTCTCTGTCTCAAAATAAAAAAATAAAAAAAAAAATAAAAGCAAACCCACTGTGCTAAAGGAATGTAACAATGCCCTGACAGTCATCTTCTCGCTAAGGCTCTCTTGATAAGATGAGGCTGGCCAGGTAGTGAAAGGGTTTAGACCTGGTTGGAACGCGACTGTGTCTACATGAAATGGGGGTTATTTTATCCTCAGGCTGCTGCGGCATCCACATGCCGGCTCTGAGGCGGCGGGACACGGTTCAGTGACCAGCTGAACTGAGGGTGGGGTGGGAGGACTGAAGGTTTGGAAGCTGTGAGGATAATGATGCCACTGGCTTTCGTCTTGTTAAATGTGAGATGCTGCTCAGACACATTGGGGTGAGGTCTGTGGCCCGCTTTCACTATGGGTGTGGACAGAGAAGGGGTTTGAGTTGGAGACAGACGGGAAAGTTATCAGGGGGAAGTGAAGGCCGACCACCTGAGAGTGGTTTCACTTCCTGGAGGATGCACATTTACATCTATTAAAAAAAGAGCTGAGTGCCAGACCCTGTAAAAACAATCTGAAAATCAGTCAAAGAAGACAGATCTAGCTAAAAAGACGGAGAAATCCACGTGGCCAGAGTAAATAAATGAAACAATGCAATGAAAGCAGCTCTTCTCATCAACAATTTTTATGGCAATTTTGAAACATCTAAGAAGGGGGAAAGAATTGTTCTGTAACAGACGAACCACCATCTGGATCCTGCGGTTAGCATCTAGCAGCATCCATCATCTCACCATCACTCTCTCCATCACGGAATCCGTTGTAGTATTCTTTAACCAAAAGCAGCTTTTAAAATTCTGAAATTGAATTATAGACTCAATTCTAACTTTCAATTACACAATTGAAAGTTATGTCGGCATCCTAAAGTCCCTTCCACTCCATAGGGTAATATTTAGATCAAATCTTCCTAATGGTAAATGTCCTAGAAGCCAGTGCAGCTCACAAATAAAGAGTCTCATTTCAAGAGAGCAACTGTGAACTCAGGGTAACGAAATCTGTCCAAATACACAGGTGATTGAAAAAGCGTGCCAACCTTTCATTGTATGAATGGAGAATACCTTGGGCCTCTTCAAGCTGGGACCATGCAGGGCAAACCTGCCTCCCATTCTATTCAAAGTCACCCCTCTGCTCAGAGATAGATGTATATTCTGATTGCCTCTTTTGGAAAGACTTATCAGAAACTCAAAAGAATGCAACCATCTGTCTCTCACCTACCTGTGACCTGGAAGCCCCCAGTGTAGGGGACTTGCTTTGAGTTGTCCCCACCTTTCTCTACAGAACCAATGTACTTCTTACATATATTGATTGGCATCTCATGTGTCCCTAAAATGTATAAAGCCAAGCTGTGCCCCGACCACCTTGGGCACGTGTCATCAGGACCTCCTGAGGCTGGGGCATGGGTGGGTCCTCAACCTTGGCAAAATAAACTTTCTAAATTAACTGAGATCTGTCTCAAATTTTCAGGGTTCACAGTTAGTTAAACATGGGACGATCGAGGTAGCCAATACTCATGTGTGCAAGTCACTGTTCTCAGCGCCGTTCACGGATTCCCTTATTTCAGGCTCATACAAACCTACGCAAACCAAAAATAAAATTCTAAGGCCCCCAACCATCTGAATGGGCCCTTCCTCTCGCCTAAGGGCATTCCAAATTGAACCTGAAAAACTAGTTCAGGGCATGATGGAAAGCGCAGGTCAGTCATGCCTCATTTTCCTATCCTACCTTTTTTTTTCTGAGATGGAGTCTTGCTCTGTCACCCAGGCTGATGCAATCTAGACTCACTGCAACCTCTGCCTCCTGGGTTCAAGTGATTCATGAGGCCTCAGCCTCCCAGGTAGCTGGGATTACAGGTGTGCACCACCATGCCCAGCTAAATTTTGTATTTTTAGTAGAGATGGGGTTTCACCATGTTGGCTAGGCTGGTGTTGAACTCCTGACCTCAAGTGATCCTCCTGCCTCAGCCTCCTAAAGTGCTGGGATTACAGGCGTGAGCCACTGCGCCTGGCCTTCCTCTCCTTCCTTTTGGAACTCAGGAAAAGCTGATTAGCATTTAACATCAACGCAGACCCTAAGTCTGAAAAGAAACATTTACAGTCTATTTTCTCTGAAGTCTGCTACCTGGAGGCCTCATCGGCATCATGAAACCTTGCTCTCCACAACCCCTTATTGTAACCCAGACATTTATTTCTATTGATAGTAATGCTTTCAACCTGTGAACCTAGAACATTTGAGAGAGGTCTCAGTTACTATTTAGAAAGTTTATTTTGCCAAGGTTGAAGACACACACCCATGACCCAGCCTCAGGAAGTCCTGATGACATGTGCCCAAGGTGGTCGGGCACAGGTTGGTTTTACACATTTTAGGGAGACATGAGACGTCAATCAATATATGTAGGAAGTACACTGGTTCGGTCTGGAAAGGCGGGACAACTGGAAGCAAAGGCAGGAAGACTCGAAGCTGGGAGGGGACTTCCAGGTCACTGGTAGGTGAGACACAAATGGTTGTATTCTTTTGAGTTTCTGATGAGCTTTGCCAGTGGAGGCAGATCTGATATGCGTCTATCTCAGTGAGCAGAGGGATGACTTTGAATAGAATGGGAGACAGATTTGCCCTCAGCAGTTCCTAGCTTGAGTTTTCTTTAGTGATTTTGGGGGCCCAAGATATTTTCCTTTCACAAACCAACTGCTAATCAGAAAATTTTAAATTTACATTTGACCTGGAAGCCCCACCCCTGCTTTGAGTTGTCCCACCCTTGCAGATGGAACCGATGTAAATCTTACATGTATTTGGTGGAGGTCTCGTGTCTCCCTTAATATGCATAAAAGTAGGCTGTGCCCCCACCACCTGGGGCACCGGTTCTCAGCACCCTTGGCTCAGAATAAGCTTCGAATATTTTACAGAGTCCGACTCTTCGTTGATACCTGTGGGGCATCAGTGCTCTCATCATTCCGTTTTATGGATGAAGAAACTGAGGCCCAGAGAGTTTAGGTGACCTGCCCAGGGTCCCACAGCTGGTCAGGGGCCATGCTGGGATTTCACTGGAGCCCAGATCTCTGGCACCTGTCAGCACACCATGCTGCCTCCCAGACAAAGCAAAGAGGTGCCATTTTAAACCCTCCAAGTTAGCCGCGATCTGTAAAAAAGGATGATGCTTCCTGTTGGCAGGGATGCAGTGAGAGAGGCCCGCCCACAGGAATGTAAATCGGTGCATCCCGGAAGGCTGTTTGGCAAACATGACTCAAGAGCCATGAAATGCGTGTGTCGATTGATCCAGGCATTTTGTTCCCAGGAATAAATGGCCATGAAACAATGCAAGAGGTGGAGCCAATGTCCTATCCAGGGGTATTCGCCGGAGAATTTGACGAGTGAGGCACCAAGCAGCAGAAGATGCTTATCGTATACGTTATGAAATGCTCCTGTAATAGTAATGTTCACAGGTCATGATTTAAAGAAAAATTTATATGATGAGAAAGTGTTTACTCTGTAGAACACATCAGGTTACAAAACAGAATTTAGGAAAACAAAATAAAATCACAACCGTCTTCATCTACTGTTATATGTGTATACAAATACACATAATTATAATGTATGTATAGTCCATAAAATAATAACATAAAATACATTGGAAAGGTAGGTACCAAAAATACCAGCAACGGTTATTTCAAAGAAGGGCTTTTTGGGGTGGACTTGACATTTTGCTTTGGGCTTTTTTGTGTCTTCTGCAAGGGGCATGCATTACTGTATTACCTTAGGCATCTGAATGCTATCCTTCCATTCTCATAGTGGTAGTTACAGAAGAGGCTGCAGTCAGCTCAAACGCTTCCTTTTTTTATTGCGGGTGCAGAGGCTTCGAGGGAGAGGGAAAGCTGTCAGTAGGTGGCGCCAGAGGGTGGCAGTTGTCTCAGGCTGCGTCAGGGCTGGTGCGAGCCAGCCTGGCCTTAAAGTGAAGCCCCTGGTTCTCTGCCATCCCATGTGCAACTGGTGATTTTATAATTTCGCATGTGTGTGGGGCCTGGCTCCCCTGTGGCTGGAGGCCTGCATGGAGCAGGGGGCATGCCAAGCTAGACAGTGACAAATTACTACCATCAAGGGCACCTAAGCACACCTTGGGCTCTATAAAGCACAGCCAGAGCCAAGTGCTGCCCTTAAAAATCAGATAATCTCAGGCGGGTGTGAAGCAAAGTGAAAACAGGAAAATGCAAGGGGCGGAGAAGCTGTCGGTGGAGAGAGAAACAGTGGAGAGTTCTGCCAAGAATCTTATGCAGCTTTTTCCTCTGAGGGGACAGAGAGGCTGGGAGAGTGGAGAGCTGACCCTGTTGGTCTAGACCCTTTCCTATGAAGGGAGCAGGAGTGAAAATAGCAACCCTGAGGACACGGATACTTTAGGTCAGTGTAGTAGTTGAGAGACCTTCACCTGGACATAGAAGCCAGAGATGTATGGGTTCAGGCTCTCAGAAAAAATGGAGTCAGTTTCTCCCTCCATTAATGAGAATAGATAAACCCAGCTCAGCTAAATTCTTTTTTTTTTTTCTGTTGCCAGGCTGGAGTGCAGTGGCACGATCTCAGCTCACTGCAACCTCTGCCTCCCAGGTTCAAGCAATTCCCCTGCCTCAGCCTCCCGAGTAGCTGGGAGTACAGGCACGCGGCACCACACCCCACTAATTTTTGTATTTTAGTAGAGACAGTGTTTCACCCCGTTGGCCAGGATGGTCTCCATCTCCTGACTTCATGATCTGCCTGCCTCGGCCTCCCAAAGTGCTGGGACTACAGGTGTGAGCCACTGTGCCCGGCCGGCTCAGCTAAATTCCAAAAGTGTTTATTGACTACCTTGGAAATGATCATAATGATGATAATAGTAATTACAATTGCCACCAACATTTATCAAACCCTTACTGTGTTAAGTACTTAACATGGGTTATTGCATTTAAGCCCCACCATGGTCCAGCAGGTGGATATGACTGCCATCATCCCCGAATTACACGAGGGCACTGAAGCTTAAAGAGGTGAAACAACTTTTCCAAGGTCACCCGTGGCTAGGTCTTATTGCACACTTAATAGGAGCCAAGGAGAGTGAGTCAGGATAGGGCAGGTTATGCTGCTGTAACAAACACATTGAAAACCTCAGTGGTTGAAAAATATGTTTATTTCTCAATCATGTTATATGTCCATTATATGTCACCAAGAGGGCTCTGCTTGTTGTAGTTCCTAGGGGTCTGGGTGGAAGGAAGCTCCATCTGAAAGCATTTTTATGTGGGTAGAGACAAGGAAAAGATCATGGTAAACCACACATGGACTCCTAGAGCGCCTCACCTGAAGTGACATGCACACCAATGACTGCTCATAGTGCGTTGGCCGGAGCAGGTGCCATGGCTCTGCTTCAGTCAGTAGAGGGGGATGGGCATGAATATGTTCCTCTTGCAAGAAAGAGAACCAAGTATCTGGTTTCCTTATTCTCCATAGCAGGGGTCCCCACTCTGCCCACAGAGTGGTGCCATTAGGAACCACACCACACGGCAGGAGGTGAGTGGTGGACGAGCGTGACCACCTGAGCTCCGCCCCCTGTCAGACCAGCAGCAGCATTAGATTCTCATAGCAGCTCAAACCCTGTTGTGAACTGTGCTTGTGAGGGATCTAGTTGCCTGCTCCTTAGGAGAATCCAGTGCCTGATGATCTGAGGTGGAACCCCTCCCCACCTCGGTCTGTGGGAAAAACTGTCTTCCACGAAACCAGTCTCTGGTGCCAAAAGTTTGGGGACGGCTGCTCTCTGGCTCCTATTAACGTGCATTGGTTTGGAAAACGTCCATTATTTTATTTGATTTTACAACACGCTGTGTCAGGCGTTATTATTATTTTTGTTTTATGCAAGAGAAAACAGAGTTTCTGTAGCACACCCTGGCTCACACGGCTACTAAGGGGAGCGTGTATGACTCAACCTTAGCTCTGTTCCAGTCTCAAAGCCCAGCTCTTCAAAAACAGTTATATCCCACGGCGGGGAGGGGGTCTCAGTAAATACGTTCCAGGAAGAGTACGCTTCTTGGTTTATAAAGTAAGATTTGATATTAAATATTTGGTATTTAAATATTGCATTTAAATATTCATATATATTTTAATACAATTTAAACATTACATTTAAATATTTATCTATATTTAAATACAATTTAAAAATTGCATTTAAATCTTTGTGTATATATTGTTCCATGATTTAAATATTGTATTTAAATATTGTACATGGTATATATATGTTATATATATACATACATGTGTATATGCACATATCCACATATATACACATATATGTATATGTAACATGTGTATATATACATATACATATATATAACATATACAGTATTGAATATAATATATATATGATATACATATATCACTTCTCAGGAATGTGTTTAAAGAGAAAATGTAAATTTTGGGTCCCTAAGTTCAACACAATATTTTAAACAAAATGATAAGTGGACAAAATCTCAACTCACACTCAACATGCAATGGGTAGAGCCTTGAAATCTTGTGTAGATATTTTGAAAAGGTCGCCCAGTGTCAGCAAAAGAACCGGGCATCTCACCAGGCATCTCAGACGTTATGGCACTAAGGGAGAAATCCTGGAGCTACCGCATTCAAAACGACGGTTTGTGACAATCTCATGAATTGCTTGACGGCCAGGGAGTGATGTTCTGAGATTTCTACCTACCAACACGACAACGCGTTGTGTATATTTAGGGCACGTACTGGTTTTCAGTTATGTTTTAGGAAATTGGGTGGCACGTTCGAGTTTATGTGTAGCATGTAATAGCTTAGTAATAGAAAGAAACTAGGATTCTGGAGAGGACTTTCACAAAGAAATTCCGATATTTTGGGAAGAGATTGTTGAGATATTAAATGAGAGATGAATAGTGGAATCAAGTATGTGGTACAGTTGAAAAATACTACAAATTCTTGAGTCCCTGACATCAAGACATAGAATGGGAAATGACCTATGCACCTGTCTGTGTGTGCACAGGTATGCATGTGTGTGCACATATGCTTATGTTCAGATGGAGGCTGTCCGTCTGAACTTAAAAAATAAGGACTAATCAAAATATCCTCCAGGGACTCTAAGAAATAACCGAGACAGGGGTTGGGGTGGCCTAAGAGACTCTGTTATGTACGCTGTGGTAATCAACCTGTGAACAGCAGATTGCTATGTTAATTCACACTTGTAGACATGTCGGTGATGCATACGGATATTTAGTCTTTGGAAGACTCTGGGGAAATCTCCTGTGTGAAGCATAAAACCCCTAGCATTACCATATAATGATTTTTCTTCTTTCCAATTATACTTGGCTTTTTGGAATCGTCATCTCTTAACTTAAAGGATTATCTTTCAGTGGTAGAATATTCGATCTTTGAGCAATAGGTTGTTGCATGAGATGTATTTACACCAAGATTTCATCCTGGCCCTTTCACTGGTACCATTCTTTCTTTAGCTGCTTCTGCCCCAAGAGTCTTATCGTCCTCTCATTCCAGTGTTGTGTATTTTAGTTGCTGTTGTTTCTGGATCATGCATTAAGCAGTAAGCATGATATTGAGAGTTTTCTGTGTCCCTTCCTGAGGTGGGCTGGGGAGCATCTGTTCCTGGAACTAGATTTCCTTTCTGGATCTGTTGACAAACGAATCTCACACACAACTTCTCTGCTGGCATCGGCATTTGCTATTCCCCATGGAGTCCAGGGTTCATAGCTTTTCTGGGCATGAACCCTATGATCTATCAGCCAACTGGACAAACAGACCAGGCAGAAGAGCTGCTTGCAAAGCCAGAAACGTGTGCATGAGCTGCTGGGTGGCTCAGGGAAGGTGGGCTGGAGCAGCTTGGCGCTTAGTTACCAGTCTCATGGAGACCCTCGCTGGTGTTTTAAACATCCTTCCTGCTGGGCTCACCTCTTAGACACATCAGCAGCATCTCAGTAGCGAAGTAGATGTGGAGGACGCTGACTCTGGGGAGGAGAGGAGGAGTGGTCAGCCTCATGCAGAGCCTTCCCCCAGTGGGAATGTCGCCTGAATTAGGGCCTAAGAGCTGCTCATATTTTAACTGAAAACTACCTTGTGGGGAGAAGGACAGGAAGAAACCCTAAGAAAATATAGTGCAGTCTATTTTACTACAACTATATCTGGAGCTTAAAATGAAAAGGAAGAAAATTGTTGCATTGGTTTAAAATGGGTTTGAACAAAGCAATGGAATACACGGCTAACAGTGGCTTAACAAATAGGGCTTTGTTTTTCTCACAAGAGGAGGGGTTTGAATACAGTCAACTGAGAGCAAGGATTCAATGCATCAAGGATGCCTGGCTGTCGTTCTTATGATTCTCTGGGCCTTTGCCTCGTGGTTGAAGGATGGCTGCCACAGCTCCAGCCATCACATCTGAATTCAGAATGGGAAGCAGGAGAATGAGGAATGAGGGATAACACTAATTTCATTTGTTTCCTCTTATAAGGAAAGCCAGCACTTTCCCAGAACTCTCTCCTCTCTGTGCCCATCAGATTTTTGCTAAGACCTCATTGGCCAGAAGAGGGTAACACAGCTACCTGTTGCTCCAGCAGAATCAGGGTTCACTGCCACCCTGAATTAATCAGTATATTTCTGTTTATATAGGAAAAGGGGTGAATGGATATCAGAAAGCATTAGCAGTATCTGTCCCATTAGGGGTACTGAGTTTTGCCTAATGACTTTCTCCTCTTCTGTTTAGGAGAACTGTTCACCCTGTACCTCACTAGGGAGAGGGCGATGCCCTCTGCAAGGGTTCTCTCCACCAAATCCAAACGTCATCAGTGCCACAGAGAATCCCAGCCCCTCCAGCAGGTGCCCAGGGATGCCAGTCTGGACAGACACCCAGAAATCAGTCCACTGGAGGTGAACAGTGAGGGCCTGGGGTGGGGTCGGTGTTGGGGTCGGTGTTCAGGTAGCTCAGAGTAAACGCCCTTTTGCATTATTGGCCTGTAGACAAATGAGCCTGGAGAGCATGGCCCCCAGGAATGACACAAAGAAAAGAGCTTTCTCTGTCTTTGGGATGATTTAGAGATTTTTCTACTGCATTAAAAAACTTTTATTATTTTGATATAATTTAATGCAGAAAAGCAGCAAGAATAGTGCAAATAACTCCTTCAAACCTTTATCCAGAATCATTAAACTGTTTATATTTTGCCCCAATTTTTCTATCATTGGTTGCTTGGTATCTATCTATCTATCTATCGATATCTATTAATCATCTATCAATCTATTGATCATCTATTATCTATCATCTGGCTATTATCTATCATCTGTCTACCTATCACCTATCTATTACCTTATTACCTATCAATTATTTATCTATCCATCTTCTATCTATCATCCCTCTATCATCTGCTATCCATACAGAGAGAAGAGAGGGAAATAGAGGAAAGAGATTTTCCCCCAGAATTATCTATTTGAAAGTAAATTCAGATATCTTACCCTTTATCCTTAATATTTCAGTGTGTTTTTTTCTATAAACAAGGAGATTCTCTTATACCACCACAATACAAAGTTCAAAATATGAAAATCTAATACTGATACAATACTATGACCTAATCTGCAGTCCCTATTCTCATTTGATCAACTGCCCCAATAACTTCCTAATGGCCACTTTGTTTCCCAGTCCAGAGGCCGACCCAGGATCTCACACTGCATGTGTTGGCCACGTGTTCCAGTCTCCTTCCATCTGGAGCAGTCCTCGTCTCTTTGACACGATTGAAGAGTATAGCAAGTTACTCTGCAGGCCGTCCCTGGGTTTGGGTTTGCTTGGTGTTTCGTCATGATTTGGTTTAGTTGTGCATTCTTGGCAGGCCCATGGTATGTAGATAAGTTACTGTGGAAGTGATGTCCTGGCCTCAGTATCCCTATCAGGACACGCAGGACTTTGGTCAGTCCCGCTGCTGGTGATGTTGACTTTGGTCGCCTGGTTCAGGTAGTGTCTGTTATAGATTTCCCACTCTGAGGCTACTGGTTTCCCCTTTGTAATTAATAAATAGTTCATGGGGAGATGCTTTGAAGCTGTGTAAATATCTGGTATTTCACCCATATATTAGAGGTGCAGCCCCCATAGCTTTTTTACCAGTAGGGATATCTAAAGTATAGAAATCTTTGATCATTCCTGCCAGTAGAGGTATGCTAAATATATGTATATGATCAAAATGTTTGGAAAAAACTTTGACCAAAAACAAACAAAACATTTGACCAGGGAACAGCAAACGTTTTCTGTAAAGAATGAGACAGTAAATATTTTAGGCTCAGCTGGCCTTATAGTCTCTGTCACTACTAGTTAACTTTGCCATAAGAGTGCAGAAGCTGCCATGGAGAATATGTAAGCAATTAGCTGTGACAGTGTTCCATTAAAACTTCATTTATAAAAACAAGCGGTGGGCCAGAATTGGTTCATGGGCCATAGTCTACTGATCTGCACCTTATGCCACAGTCAACTTGTTTGGCCCTGAAAACTCAGAATTCCTCCTTAGGGGTGATATTTCTACTCTCTAGCATCTGACCTAGAAGCTTTAGGGTCTTAATTGCTGGCACATAAATTTGCAATGAAGGAATCAAGTTGTGCAGCAGCCCATTGTATGATCTCAAGGGCACTGACAACAACTGGGCTTAGAACGGCCAAGTCCCCTTTGCCTGTGTCAAGAGGTTTTCCTCTAGAAACTTGTATTAGTCTTTTCTCATGCTGCTAATAAAGACATACTCGAGACTGGGTAATTTACAAAGAAAAGACGTTTAATGGACTCATAGTTCCACCTGGCTGGGGAGGCCTCACAATCATTGCAGAAGGCCAGGAGAAGCAAAGGCATGTCTTACATGGCGGCAGGCAAGAGAGAAAGATCAGCTCTCATGAGACTCGTTCACTCCCACAAGAACAGTATGGGGAAAACCGCCCAAATGATTCCGTCATCTCCGACTGGGTCCCTCCCACAACATGTGGGAATTGTGGGAGCTACAGTTCAAGATGAGATTTGGGTGGGGAACAGCCAAACTATATCAAAATTATTATAAAGAAGGACCTCAACCAAGAGCTGACACACATGGGTTTTGTTTGTCTTGTACAGTATTAAATTAATCTGAATTATTTTTGGTGGGCATGGGCTCCTCCAGTTCCCACGAGCCCCACTCCCTACTTCTGCCTCCCGCCTCCCCGCATTTATGGGTTCCGCTTGACCGTGAGATGATGTTTCTTTTCCACCTCTTTGTGAGGTCTTGACAATTAGGGAATCATTTTCTAGAATTCCTATCTCTTGCAGCCATAGGATGCTAAATCCCAAAAGGAAAATTCACCAAATCAGGATGTTTATATTTAGTGCCTCAATTAGCCACACTCCAAGAAGAGAATTTTCATCATTGTAAGGCACACTCCAGGGAACCCAACGCTTCAGAAGGATGTGGCTCTTTGCTTAATTTGTTTAGCTCTGTCTGGTTGTGCAGATTGGGCAACATAACCTGGATCGGCCAGGACACTTCTGGATCAAAGTATTGCACCCACAGCCGGTTCTTGGTGGCACAAGAGCCCAGGCTTCTGGTCCCAGGGTGTTTCGGGTGGGCGCCAGCAAGTCAGCAGCCGAGTGGAATGAGTGTTCTAGGCTTGGGGGTTGGTTGGAGACAATCTGTTAGTTTAATTTCTCAGAGAGGGAGGTTTGTGGGCAATTCCCACAGTGGGACTAGATTGAGATAGTCAACCTTCTGTGTGATAGCTGCCACACAGGCTCGACCAGCAGTGGGGTTCTTGCTCCTGGATTTCCAGCCAATGGGGCAGGGGTGTCAGCCAGTGAAACACGCAACGTGAAGATGTCCGGCACTGGCGGAAACATGCAGCGTGAGCACACATAGGAACGTATCTGGGGAGACGTATGTATGTGGACTCTGTAGGAATCTGTCTATCGGGGAAGGATGTGGGGGTGCTGGAGACCCACATCTCGAGCCATCTCTGTGTATTCTGTTTTTTTCCCTTTGCAAAGAGGATTGATACGTATTTTAAAAAGTTGAAGTGGATGTTTCATGCTCATGTTTTGCAGCCGTGATTTTGGGGTTTTGGAAATAGTCCAGCAAAAGTTCGCCTGATTCCATTAAAAAATCCAAATACAGACTTTCTCATCGCAAGAGAACCTTCTCTTCACCAGAGCTCTGGGAGCACCCAGACCGTGGAGGGGACCCTCTTAGGGGGAAAGGTCAAACTGGAGTCACTGAGCTGAAGCTGCTCGGTGTCATGTGGAACCAAGTGTCCCCAAAGGGCCCTCTCCTGGGCTTCCTCCCGCGGGGGCCCCTCTGCGGGGATGGGGTCACTGGCCGTGTCTCACGCCCTGCTTTCCCTCTCATGCTGTATCTGTGGTCTGTCCTTATGCCTGGCAGGTGTCACCAACTTTAGGTTGTGCGACTTGGGGCTCACACACTCACACCCTTCCAGGGTGGGAGGGACGAACAAGCGGGTGAAGCCAGACAGAGGATGCTGGGGTGGGCAGGGGAGCGGAGGGCTCAAGGACAGTGGGCACCCCCTGCCCAGAGGCTGCCAACTGCTGGCCTGAGGGCAGAGGTCCAGTGTCCCTAGATCTGGTTTTTCAAGAGAAGTCAGAAATCTGGAATTGCATGTGCAACCCCCAGGTTTTTAAATCTTGCTATCAAATTCAGTTTAAAAATTGGGTGGACCAAAATGTATGCAGGCTCAGTTCCACCTCAGGCTGCAGGCTGACTTGTGGAATCAGTTCAAGGGCACTGTAAGGTCATAGTTATCCTGGAGGACGTGTTAGTCTCTGGGTTTGCTGAATAATCCAGGTGTGCCAGTTAGGCCTGGGCGCAGCTGCTTCTACAGGCAAAAATAATAGTGGCTTAGACATAGACGTTTACTCCTTTCTCATGTAACAGAAATCTAGGGCTGAGGTGGGCAGATCATCTGAGCTGAGGAGTTCAAGATCAGCCTGGTCCACATGGTGAAACCCTGTCTCTACAAAAAATACAAACATTAGCTGGGCGCAGTGATACACACTTGAAATCCCAGCTACTTGGGAGGCTGAGGCAGGAGAATCGCTTGAGCCCAGGAGGTGGAGGCTGCAGTGAACCAAGATCATGTCATTGCACTCTAGCCGGGGCAACCAGAGTAAAACCTTGTCTAAAAAAAAAAAAAATTCCAGAAGCTAGTTTGGCAGCTCCAAGAGGGACTGAGCTTTTATCTTTTTGCTTTATCATCCTCATGTGAAGACTCCATTCTTAAGGTGACCTCATAGGCCACTATGGTGGCTGAAGCTCCAGCCATCACATCCACATTCCAGGTGGTAGACCAGAAGAAGGGGAAATGGGACAAGAATGCCCCTCCCAGAGGGGCCTACCATTAAGCAGCCTTTCCTGCAGTTTGACACACAATCTCCTCTTATACTTAGATGTGCAGGAACTTAATTAAGGAACTTAATTTTTATTCTGGACAGCAATGTGGCCAGGTAAAAATCTGGGTTCTATTACTGGAGACAATTATAAGGATAAATATTATGTGGATAAAGAAAATGTGGCACACATACACCATGGAATACTATGCAGCCATAAAAAAGGATGAGTTCATGTCCTTTGCAGGGACATGGATGAAGCTGGAAACCATCATTCTCAGCAAACTAACACAAGAACAGAAAACCAAACACCGCATGTTCTTACTCATAAGTGGGAGTTGAACAATGTGAACACATGGACACGGGAACATCACACACCGAGACCTGTCGAGGGTGGAGGGGCTGGGGGAGGGAGAGCATTAGGAGAAATACCTAATGTAGATGACGGATTGATGGGTGCAGCAAACTGCCATGGCACATGTATACCTGTGTAACAAACCTGCGCATTCTGCACATGTATTCCAGAACTTAAAGTATAATAAATTTTTTTTAAAGGTAAATATTATGTAGCATCTAACTTTTATTTTTAAAAAAGGAATTCTTCACTTAGGTGATCTCATGGGGGAGGTCAGAGGGAGGCACTGGACCAGTTTGAGGGGACAGAGCATGACTCTCTCCTGCCTCGGGTCTGAACTTTCCTGCAGTGACCACCCTTCCTCCCGGGTCATAAGGAATTCTAAAAACAACAAGCAGACCGACAAAAATGACAATGGTGATGGCGCGGGACTTACCTGCAGCCTCTGTCTGCCGTCTCCTGCTTCTGCCTAGGTCTCAGTGCAGATGCCTCCTGCCCAGGGCGACTTCCTGCATCCCTGGAGTGGCTCGGGACCCCTGTTCTGTGTTCCCACAGCTCTCAGCACTTTTCCTTCATGCACGTTGCTGCAGTTTGCAATGACAGCTTCTGCGACTAGAGTGCTGATGCCAGTCCCTTCCCAAGGGCAGGCCTGAGCCCATTGCTTTCACCGTTGTGTGTCCCAGTGCAGGAGCCCGCACGTAGGGGCCACGCGACAAAGAATTGCTGAATGAATGCGTTACCACAGGACCTGCTATAAAAATAAAGGGAACTATAAGACCAGATGAGAAGCAAAATAAAAAAAATAAAACTAGAGAACTAAGAGAGCTAAAATCATTTAAGTAGAAAAATTTAATAGCTCAAGAGCTAGATCTCAAGGCATCTTCTTTTTAAGATAAGGAAAGCTAAAGGTGGGAATCAGTAGCGGAAGAACAAAAGGAGGAAATAAAATAGTTAAATCAGGGGCAGTAGAGAGACGGCTGGCTCCAGCTCTGACGTGTAGGAAGCCCAGAAGCCATCATTTACTTCCAGCAAGAAACAGCTGAACAGGCTCAGAACCCGAGGATGTCCTCGGCCCCCTCAGAGAACAGGTTGTGGATGAGCCACCACCCCGAAATCTGGAAGGACGGGTGAATGCAGGCCTGGGGCAGAAGTCGTGGAAACCTCGAGTGAGTGGGGGAGGATGGGAACACTCCGGTGGTGACTTTGCTGAGCTGCTGGAGGTTGAGTGTGGAAGCCTGAGAGTGAGAAACCCTGGGGCCACCCTCCTAGGGGTCCCTCACACTCTTGTGGTTCAAACCTCCAGGAAGCCCACAGGTTCTCACAAGTGAAGGTCCAGGAAAGATCCCCGTTGGCTCCGGAAAGGGGAGCAGAAGAGTCACCCTTGTGGAATCTGCCCAGAGTGTTCTCCCCAACACAGGCTTGCTCCGAGGCCTGCCGAGGCTGGGGAGGCACTTCTTCCCCCCCGGCCCTCTTTAGCCTCCCTGTCTCACCCAAGGGGAACAGAAAAGCTACGTCACTGGAGGAACACTTGTGAAGGTCATAGCCCCTAAAAACGGAGACTCCATCGTGGGATGACTGGATGCTTTCCTTCCCCTACACCTCACCGCCACACATACACGGCTCCGGTGCCATAACCCTGGGTTCCAGCTGAAAGGGCTGCAAGATGTGGACCCTCCCTGAGGAGGAGGACTTAGGGAAGCCCCAGGTCAACAGGGGGAGACACCAGCAGGGACGTTAGAGGAGGCAGAAGCAGCAACCGGTCAGCACAGCCCAGGCCCAGCCATGTACGTCCTCAAGCTGCAGCCCTGCTCACCTCAGTCCTGTTACCTGGCACGGCATGTCTGGTCTCAACAAAAAATTGCAAAGCCTGTAAAAAGGGAAGAGAAAAATACAGACAAAGTAACCATCAGAGCCAGACTTAAAGATGACACAGATGTTGGAATTACCATACAAGGATTTAAAATAACTACGATTAATGTCTTAAAGGCTGTAATGGAAGAAGTGGACAACATGTAAGAACAGATGGGTAAATGTGGCCGCAGGTACAGAGTTTCACGTGTGCAGGATGAATACGTTCTGGAGATTGAATGAGCGGCATGATGATTATGTTTAATAATACTGTATTGCAGACTTAAAACCTGCTAAGAGAGCAGATCTGAAATGTTCTCATCACACACAAATACCAAAAGGTAACTGTGTGTTGCTGGCTATGTTAGCTTGATAGTGGTAATCATTTCACAGTGTGTAGGTAGAGCAAAACATCACATTGTATACCTTAAATAGATATGATTTTTATTTGTCAATTATACGTCAATAAACTTGGGGGAAAAAAGAACAGATGGGTAGGTAGAGAAATGAAAATGCTAAAAAAGAATCACAGAAAATGCTAGAAATGAAAATCACTGAAACAAAAATGGTGAAATCCTTTCCCGGACTCATCGGTAGATCAGGCGTGGCCCAGGCGAGTCAGTGAACTTCAAAGCGGGTCGGTAGAAACTTCCCAGCCTGACATGAGAAAAACACAATGGGAAAACAAACAGCCAAACAAGTCAAGTCGAAACAACATTCAACAACTGCGGGACAATATCAAACGTGTCATATACGTATAGCTGGAATATTAGAAGGAAAAGAGATTAGAGCAGAATAAATATTTCAAGTAATAAAGGCTGATAAATTTCTGAAATTAATGTCAGAACCGAACCAAAGATCCTGGAAGCTCAGAGAACACCAAGCGGGAAATATACCAACAGACATGGCTGGACATGGCACAGTCACACTGCGGAAAACCAATGGAGAGACAGCCTTGGGAGAAGCCGGGGGAAATCACCTGACTTGTGCAGGAACAGGGATAAGAATTCCAGGGGAATTTTCACCAGAAACCACATACGCAAGAAGAGAGAAGAGTGAAACATTTAAAGTGTCAGGGACACACACACACACACACCCCCCAACCTAGAATTCTATATCCACCAAAATTATCCTTCAAAAATGAAGGAGAAACAAAGACTTTCTCTGACAAAAACAAAAACAGAGGGAACCAGAGAAATGAAAATTAAAACCACAGTGAGATATCACCTGATGGCCATTATTAAAAAGCCAAAAAACAATAGATGTTGGCTTAGATGCATTGAAAAAGGAGCGTGTGTACACTGCTGGTGGGCATGTGCATTAGTTCCACCTCTGGAAAACAGCATGCAGATTCCTTAAAGAACTAAAAGGCGGTCCCATCATTGGATCCAGCAATCCCACTACTGAGTGCACAAAGGAAGTCACTGTATGAAAAACACACACACACACAGCTGTGTGTTTATTGCAGCCCAGTTCACAATTGCAAAGATATGGAGCCAACCCAAGTGCCCGTCAGCTGATGAGTGGATGGAGAGAATGTGGTATGTATACACCACGGAATACTTCGCAAACTCAGCTGTAGAAAAGAATGACAGAATTTCTTTCACAGCAGCTTGGATGGAGCGGGAGGCCATTCTTCTAAGTGAAATAACTCAGGAATGGAAAACAAGGAGCACGTGTTCTCACTTATCAGTGGGTGCTAAGCTCTGGGTATGCAAAGGTCGACAGAGTGATAGAGTGGACACTGGCGACTCAGGAAGGGGAGGCTTTGCAGGGAGGGAGGAAAAACTCATTGGTATAGTGTACACTACTTGGATGACAGGTGTGCTACAATCTGCGACTTCACCGATATACAATTCATCCATGTAACCCCAAACCACTTGTACCTTGAAAGCTATAGAAATAAAAAAAAAAATGTATAAAAACAGAGAGAAGTCACCACCACCAGACCTGCCCTTTAAGAAACATTAAAAGAAGTTCTTGCGGGAAAAGAAAAACAATATGTCAGAAACTCAGATCTATAGAAACAAGAGTGTTGGGGAGGGAATATGAGGTGGTAAGGTCTTTTATTTTTCTTACTCTTAATTGATCTAAAATAGAATGTCTTGCTTAGCCTCATAATAGTAACAATGCATTGGATGATTCTAGATTCTGGTTAATTGAAGTAAACGGCCATGTCACAAGGAACGGGAGACGTAAACCAGGACGCCCCACCACAAAGAGTCTGCACTCACTCGGGCTGGAGCAGTGTTATTCCACGGTGGACTTAGTTCAGGTGAATGTCCATTGAGAGCTCCAGCACAGGCACTCGAAAGATTTTGAAAATGTATATAAGTGAAGGTCTAAGAGAGAAATCATATCAAACACTCACCCAAAACCAATAAGGGCAGAAAAAAGGATACTAAGAAAAAAGTATGAACAACACTATGTCCACAAATGTAATAATTTTTTTTTTTTTTGAGACGGAGTCTTTCTCTGTCGCCAGGCTGGAGTGCAGTGGCACGATCTCGGCTCACGGCAACCTCCATCTCCCAGGTTCAAGCAATTCTCCTGCCTCAGCCTCCTGGGCTACAGGTGCACGCCATCATGCCTGGCTAATTTTTATATTTTTAGTAGAGATGGGGTTTCACCATGTTGGCCAGGATGGTCTCGATTTCTTGACGTCTTGATCCACCTGCCTCAGCCTCCCAAAGTGCTGGGATTACAGGCGTGAGCCACTGCGCCTGGCCAAATATGAGAATTTAAATGAAATGGATCAATTCTTTGATAGACCCAATCTACTAAAACTCACTCAAGAGAAACAGGTGATCTAGATAGTCCCATATCTATTAAAGAAACACAGTGAACACTTAATAAGCGTGCAAAACAAGCACAGCCCAGGTGGCTGCAGCCAACATCATAGTTAGTGGCGAGAAACTGGACACTTTCCCTCTAAGATTGGGGACAGGGCAGGGATGTCCCCTCTTACCTGTTCAACTTTGTATACTGCAAGTCCCGGGTAGTGCAGTAAGATGAGAAAAGGAAGTAGGAGATGTACAGATTGGGACAGAAGGAATGAAACTGTCTTTATTTTTATTCTTTTTTTTTTTTTTGAGATGAAGTCTTGCTCTGTCGTCCAGGCTGGAGTGTAGTGGTGCGATCTTGGCTCACTGCAACCTCCGTCTCCTGGGTTCAAGTGATTCTCCTGCCCCAGCCCCTCCAGTAGCTGGGACTACAGGTGTGTGCCACCACACCTGGCTAATTTTTGTATTTTTGTATTTTTTTTTTTTTTAGTAGAGACAGGGTTTCACCATGTTGCCCAGGCTGACTCCTGACCTCAAGTGATCTGCCTGCCTCAACCTCCCAAAGTGCTGGGGTTACAGGTGTAAGCCACCACACCTGGCCTCAAGAAATTTTTAAGCACAAAGTACAGTATTGCTGACTGCAGGCCTGATGTAGTGTGCCAGATCTCTAGTGCACACTCACCTAGCGTGGCTGAGACTTTACACCATTGATCCACAGCTCCCCGCGCTCCCTCTCCAGCCTACGGCAGCCACCACTCTCCTCTCTGCTTCTGTGAGGCATTTGACAGTTTCAGAGACCTCATCTAAGAGGCATCATACAAGATTTGTCCTTCTGAGACTGGCTTATTCCACTTGGTGCAATGTTAAGGTCCACTCGTGTTGTTGCGTGTTGCAGAACTGACGTCGTTTGAAAGGCTGTGTAGTATTCCAGGGTGTGGATCGTGGACCATGTCTGGTGTATCCATTCATCTGTTGATGGACGTGTCAGTTGTTTCCACACCTTGGCTCTTGCAAACAGCGCTGCGTGAAGTCCACATTCTGTCTATGGAAGTCTTGCAGGGTGGGGAAGAGGGCAGTGGTGGGAAGCATGCGCAGAAAGCAGGAGGTGGTCGTTGTGAGCAGCGCACCTAGGCTGAGACGTGCACTGGGAAGAGGACATTGCGTGAGGCATCTGCAACGGCCCAGCCTCTTGTAACAGCCAGGTGGCCCCTACCTGGCCGATAGCTATTGATCACGAAGCCAGCGGCGTCCTTAGCCCAGGGTACTGCGCAAACAACCAAAGCTTGCTCGGGAAAGACTGGATAGTTCGACAAATAACTCAGACATTGACTACAGACGTCACTGGGGGGATTCTGCCATGAGTCCCTGTGAAGGGATTGGCCAATATCCTCACCACAGGCTGGACACCAAACCCCCTGGCCTGGTCTGTCTTCCTCTTACGTTGTTCAAGATAGACTCCTGCTCATTCCACGTGGCGCCGTCTTGTTCCCTCACAGTTTTCTGAGATCAGAATCATTATTTGGTAAAGATCCTGGTTTAGGAACATTCTAGATTAGCTCTCGGGATGGCCTCATCCATGGTGTTGTGGGGGCTGCTTTCTCCAGGAAGCCCTCCTGCTTCCTGCTTTATCTAGGCCCTTTGGGAGGGGCTCTGTGCCCCCATGGCTCTTGGGACAGGGTCCTGTGTGTTCCTTGTATTCAGTCGGAAGAAACCTCCATCCACCATCTTTATCACTTTAAACTGCACATTGCATACCGGAGACCTACACACAAGAGAAATAATGGGAAGATGCCACATAAACACACAGATCTCCAATTTGTCTTAAAGACTCAGAAGTTTCCTTTCTTAGGTGGCGACCCAACTGGTGGCCCTGAGCAGGTCAGTGACTGTGTGCTCTTGCACACCCCCTTCACTTCCTGCTCTGCTCCGTGGCCCCTGAAAATACACCCCCAGGCTCTCTTGCTGGGTGGCCGCAGGGAGGATCCATGCAGGAAGCTATGGATCTCCAGAGATTGGCGAGTGGGACAGAGAAAGGCCAGGGCATTTCTCCTGCTGTCTCTGCTCAGAGCACCACCTATGCCTGTGGATCTCTTGTGGCCCCAGCTTTCCCTGGACAGCACCTTCTCTGTGGCCCCAGCTCCCCTGGACAGCACTTTCTTCTGTGGCTCCAGCTTCTGGGGAGCAGCCCCGTCCTGGGCTCTCCCTACCTACCCAGCCTATGGTGTTGGCTTCCTGCTGTGGTCTCTGGGGTGCCTCTCTATCATGGCTGAGTTGTGTCTCCCCAGATCTATACATTGAAGCCCTAATTCCTAGCAACTTAGCATGTGGCTGTATTTGGAGACAGCGTCTTTAAGAGGTGATTTAATTAAAATAAGGTCATGAGGGCTGGCTCTGACCCAATAGGACCAGTGTTCTTACAAAGAGGAGATTAGGACACAGATATGCATGGAGGGATGAGGACACAGGGAGAAGATGCCTTCTGTAAGCTGAGGAGAGAGAGGCCTCTGGAGGAACCAGCCCTGTTAACACCTTGATCCAGAACCTCCAGCCTTCAGAGCTGCGAGATAATATGCCTCTATTGTTTAAGCCACGTGTCTGCTGTATTTTGTTATGGCAGCCTGGACAGGCTCATATACTCACCATCCTCTGTTTGGCAATGGATATCAAGTTCCTCCTATTAAACTACCTAGTGTTTTCTTATCACTTTTATTATAGTAGAAGTAAGAGGAAAGTGACATATCTTTAATCCTATGTGTCTGTCAAAAGCTGGAAGATACGAGACCCCAGGGCGACACGTGTCTCTCGCTAGGTGTTGACTCTCCCATGTGACCTGCTTAGTCCCTGGTCAGCATCTGACTTTGCAAACCCTGATTTAAGCTTTCAACTGTTCTGCTAAAGCAGTATCAAGAAAGACGAGTGCTTTTTATTTGAGTTTATTGGGTTTCCTGACGAGCTGGGTAAACTGATGCTGGTTTCATCGCTGGGGCCTTCTCTGTAATTGGTGGGACACACACATTTTTGAAATTTCTGTACCAAAGGAAAAAAAAAGTCCAAAATGTCTCTACTGCTCCTTGTTCATGAACATGGGTCTCCTCTGCTTTTAGGTGAAATATTCTCAGTGTTTTTTTTTTTTCACGTAATCAAGGAGATGAAACAATTCAGAGCTGTCTAAGGCCGTCAGAAATGTCTCCAACCAATGTCTTTCAGGGTTTATCTGTGCTTCGCTATGTTGGGCTTCAAGTCATTCTTTTTATAAATTTTTGGAGAAATTCCAAAGTCTGTAAACAGCTCTTGTTCTTAAAGGGACTGAAGAAAACACACACACTCTAAGCAGAAGGAAGATAAAATAAGAGAAACCGCATCTCTGGGACTTCTGGGTTTGAACATGATGTCTTTGTAGCTGTGAGCACAGGGGCTGAGCCTGATGAAGCGCCAGGCATGTGGGTTCTAAGCGGCTTTTTGCTTCTCTGGGGAAGTGTATTAAGAGTGATGCGTGGAAACAGCCAGTGGCCAGCGTGTGCCCCTGCCCCTTCCCGGGTTCCTTCTCTGCAGGGCAGCTGCCTTCTTGTTGGCTGTTACCAAACGATTTCATCCCTGAGCCAGTGGAGAATTGTGATGTTTGACTTTGCGCTCCACTGGGATGACTGTTAGAGCCAGCTTTTAAAAACAGCAGACACCAGGCCGCGTTGCTCTGCCCAGATCCCTCCAGTGACTCTTATCTTGCTCACAATGAAGCAGGAGTTCTTGCACATCTAAAAGCCACACCAGCTGGCTTCCGGGTCCCTTCTCTCCCTCCCTTCCTCCCTCCCTTCTTCCTTCCTTGTAACCCACCCATGCTGGCCTCTGCAGTTCCTCAGACATGCTGTACATCTCCTCCTGGGGCCTGTGTCCTCACTATTCCTTCCACCAGGCACGCATTCCTCATGCACACCGGCTCCCTCATTCCCCAGATCACTCCCTCCACGGCCACCTTCCCAGGCCCTCCCGGGCCACCCCAGGCCCATCTCTCCCCAGTCCCTGGTTTCTTAGCACTGACTGTAACTGCCTTGCTAGTATTGATTGGTATTTGTTTACTGTTTGCCTTTCCGTCCTGAGCACAGAGGCCCGGTGAGAGTAGGGGCCCTATCAGCGCCTCTGCTGAGCTCTGAGCACCGCGGGCAGTGCACGGCACAGAGTCAATGCTTGGAAAGATGTCCTGATGGAATGACCCCCTCCTTTAAGTAGAGGGGCCAGGCAGATCCTCACATCAGCCCTGAGGCACGGGAAGACCTGCTGTCCTGCATCCACTCTGCAAGCTGACCAGCCTGGGCAGGAAGAATGCCTGGAAGCAGTTTCAGCGCAGGGGTGGGGAGGAGGGGTGGGGGAAGGTGGGGGGGGAGGTGAGGGAAGCTTCTCTACTCCAGCCACAGTGGTCGGCCTGTCTCTCCCCCTTTCTTCCTCTCTTTCTTCTTCTGCTCCTCTTTCTCCTCCTCCTCCCCCTCCCCACCCCCGTCACACCCACCCCTGCTGGAGGTGGAGGAAGACCTGTCTCACCTGCAGAGGGAGACCGGGTGTGCGCTGTGATGGGATGCGTGCCCCCTTAGCATTTCCTGAACTCGGGGGTAAGTTTCCCCAGTAGCTGGGCCCGGTGGTTCAGGCTTTCTTAACTGTGCCCTGAAAGACTGTGATTTTCTGTTTTTCTCAGGTTTTGAAAGTAACCTTTATTTTTAAAAAGTTAATGTATGTGTTATAGGAAACTGAAAAACACAAGAAGCAAGCGCGGAGTCACCCACAGCCACAGCAGTGCACGGCGGGACGTGGGACTGTGCTTTTCCAGCCCAGGAAGAGCTGCTAGGTGGCAGCCCTGGGACATGGAGCCATTGCTCAGACAGCCTCAGTGGGAGCTGCTGTGGCTGTTGGGACAGGTGTCTCCACAGGGAGTGTGAGTGCACGTGTGTGAGAGTGAGTGCAAGTGTGAGAGTGAGTGCGAGTGTGTGTGAGCTTGTGCGTGCAAGTGCGACTATGTGACTGTGAATGTGAGTGCAAGTGAGTGTATGAGTGTGTGAGTGTGAGTGCGAGTGCGAGTGTGAGTGCAAGTGTGAGTGCGAGTGTGAATGTGAGTGCGAGTGTGAGCATGTTTGTGCAAGTGCGAATATGACTGAATGTGAGTGCAAGTGAATGCATGTGTGTGAGTGCGAGTGAGTGTGTGAGGGTGAGTGTATGAGTGTGTGAGTGCAAGTATGAGTGAGTGTGAGTGAGTGCTAGTGCGAGTGTGAAAGTGCGAGTTCGAGTGTGACAGTGTGAGTGCAAGTGAGAGTATGTGTGCGAGTGTGAGTGCAAGTGAGGGTGTGAGTGCGAGTATGAGTGCGAGTGTGACTGCTAGTGCAAGTGTGGGAGTGTGAGTGCGAGTGTGAGTGCGTGTGACTGCGAGAGTGCAAGTGAAAGTGTGTGAGTGCGAGTGTGAGTGCTAGTGTGAGTGTGGACGCTCCACCTTCCCCCTGGCACAAGGCTCTGGATGAGAGGAGAGCTCTTCCCACAGTCCCAGAACCCAGGAGTCAGGGGACCTGAGATACCAACCTTCCATCCTGCACGGTGCAGTCTTACTTTGGTGGATTATCAAGGGCCGATTTTGTCTTCGATGCTTGCGTCCTATGTGGATATATGTGCATGTGTGTGAATATGTGTAATATCTAACATGTGTATAGTATAAATTTAGTGATATTTAATAATAGCTTTTAAAAATACCTGTAAGATTTTATCGTAAATACAGTAAACTTACCCTTTTTAGGCTTAAGTTCAATGATTTTTACTAAATAATAGAGCTTTGAGTAAAAGAGAGATAGTGGTGTAAAAGGGATCTTTCACTCCCAGACTCTCAGTCCCCAGCCTCTCTCCCTATGGAGGTAACCGCCATTCCCATGGTGGGCATCCTGTAACAGTCAGTACACATACAGGCATCCTTGTCTAATATGCAAATGCAAGACTACATAATACCATTCTTTTTTCCCCACTCAGTATGTTTTGGAGATCGTATTGTAGCACCACCTCATTGGGGGCTGCTGAACTGTGTGTCTATATCCTTTGCCAATTTTTTTCTATTGGATTGTTGGTCTTTTTCTTATTGATTTGTAAGAGCTCTTTATATATTAAGCAAGGTAGTCCTCAGCTTGTCAAGAGACAGACTTATGAAACCAATGATGCTTAAATTTCAGAGACCTCCCTTGCATAAGCTCTCATGAGACCCCGGAGAGGACCGAGCAATGGGTTCACAAAGTTGACTCAGGTTTATTTTAACTGCAAGCATTTAAAATGATTGTATCTTTCCACCGAGGTTTTCCCTGGTGTGAGTGATGTCAGAGAGGCTGTGGACATTTTTGGGGACTAGGCTAAGATAAACCTAAGTTACAGTTACCTTGAATTTGAATCTAGAGGGATGTGTTTTAACTGGTTTGCTGTCACTTCTGGGTCTGTATTATCAGCAGCCATCATGGTACCACTTCCTGTCATGCTTCCCCCACTCTCTGTACTGAATTATTCTTCATGACCCTGTGTGACCAAAGCTTTTATCATCATATAACATGTATGGTATTTGGCACCACAAACATGAGTAGCAGGTGAGAAAGGAGGTTTGAAATGGGTGGAGAGCAAAGCCAGTCTGTGGCTAATTCTTTCAGTCTTCAGATATAAACTGCAAATGGGGGTTGTGGCTGTCACCAATGCACGGTGAGAAGAGAAGTTCTTCTGTCCGGAATATTCTCAATAATGCAGCAAACACAAGTATGAACCATCTTAAATTTATTTTGTTTCTTAATGGTATTCAAATAAAAAAGACGTCAGAATTCCTATGCTTAAAGGACACACTCTATAATAGTAGCTTAACAACAAGCCCATTTTTACTGCAACTCTACTTGAAATAAATTCATTTAAAAAACCATTTTTTAAAAACATTCGTTTTAGTTTCGAGGGTACAAGTGAAGGTTTATTACATACATAAACTTGTGTTGGGGGGTTTGTCATACAGATTATTTCATCACCCAGGTATTAAGTCCAGTACCCAATAGTGATCTTTTCTGCTCCTCTCCCTCCTCCCACCCTCCACCCTCAGGTAGACAGTAGTGTCTGTTGTTTCCTTCTTTGTGTTCATAAGTTCTTATCATTTAGCTCCCACTTATAAGTGAGAGCATGTAGTATTTGGTTTTCTGTTCCCGTGTTAGCTTGCTAAGAATAATGGTCTCCAGTGACATTCATGTTCCTGCAAAAGACATGATCTCATTCTTTTTTATGACTGCATAGTATTCCATGGTGTATATGTACCACATTTTCTTTATCCAGTCTATCATTGATGGACATTTAGGTTGATTCCTTGTCTTTGCTATTGTGAATACTGCTGCTATGAACATTCACATGCATATGTCTTTATGGTAGAATGATTTACATTCCTCTGGGTATGTAACCAGTAATGGGAATGCTAGGTTGAATGGTAATTCTGCTTTTAGCTCTTTGGGAAATCGCCATACTGCGTTCCACAATGGTTGAACTAATTTACGCTCCCACCAACAGTGTGTAAGTGTTCCCTTTTCTCTCAATCTCACCAGAATCTGTTATTTTTTGACTTTTAAATAAAAGCCATTCTGACTTGTGTGAGATGGTATCTCATTGTGGTTTTTATTTACATTTCTCTAATGATCAGTGATATTGAGATTTTTTTTCATGTGCTTTTTGGCCACATGTATGTCTTCTTTTGAAAAGTGTCTGTTCATATCCTTTGCCCATTTTTTAATGGGGTTGTTTTTTCTCTTGTAAATTTGTTTAAGTTCCTTATACGTGTTGGATATTAGACCTTTGTCAGATGCACAGTTTGCAAACATTTTCTCCCATTCTGTAGGTTGTCTCCTTACTCTGTAGATAGTTTCTTTTGTTGTGTAGAAGCTCTTAAGTTTAATTAGATCCCACTTGTCAAATTTTGCCTTTGTTGTGATTGCTTTTTGTATCTTTGTCATGAAATCTTCGCCCTATGCGCAGGTCGGTATCGCCAAGGTTGTCCTCCAGGGTTTTTATGGTTTTGGGTTTTACATTTAAGTCTTTGATCCATCCCGAGTTGATTTTTGTATATGGTGTAAGGAAGGGGTCCAGCTTCAATCTTCTGCATATGGCTAGCCAGTTCTCCTAGCATCATTGATTGAATAGGGAGTCTTTTCCCCCATTGCTTTTGTCAGCTTTGTCAAAGATCAGATGGCTATAGGTGTATGGCCTTATTTCTGGGCTCTCTATTCTGTTCCATTGGTCTATGTACCTGTTTTTATACCAAAACAGTACTATGCTGTTTTGGTTACTGTAGCCATGTAGTATAGTTTGAAATCAGGTAACGAGATGCCTCCAGCTTTGTTCTTTCTGCTTAGGATTGCCTTGGCTACTCAGGCTCTTTTTTTATTCCATATAAATTTTAAAATAGCTTATTCTAGTTCTGTGAAGAATGTCATTGGTGGTTTGATAGGAATTGCATTGACTCTAAATTGCTTTGGGCAGTATGGTCATTTTAATGATATTGATTCTTCCTATCCATAAGCATGGGATGTTTTTCCATTTGTTTGTATCTTCTCTGATTTACTTGAGTAGTGTTTTGTAATTTTCATTGTAGAGCACTTTGACCTTCCTGGTTAGTTGTATTCCTAGGTATTTTGTTCTTTTTGTGGCAATTGTGAATGGTATTGCCTTTCTGATTTGGTTCTTGGTTTGACTGTTGTTGGTGTACAGGAATGCTAGTGATTTTTGTACATTGCTTTTGTATCCTGAAACTTTGCCGAAGATTTTTATTAGCTGAAGGAGCTTTTGGGCTGAGACTATGGGGTGTTCTAGATATAGAATTATGTTATCTAGGCCAGGCGTGGTGGCTCATGCCTGTAATCCCAGTACTTTGGGAGGCCAAGGCAGGCAGATCATGAGGTCAGGGGATCGAGACCAGCCTGGCTTACATGGTGAAACCCCATCTCTTCTAAAAATACAAAAAATTAGCCAGGTGTGGTGGCACATGCCTGTAGTCCCAGATACTTGGGAGGCTGAGGCAGGAGAATCACTTGAACCCAGGAGGTAGAGGTTTCAGTGAGCCGAGATCGTGCCACTGCACTCCAGCCTGGGTGATAGAGCGAGACTGTCTCAAAAAAAAAAAAAAAAGGTTATGTCATCTGCAATCAGAGATAGTTTGACTTCCTCTCTTCCTATTTGGATGCCCTTTATTTCCTTCTCTTGCCTGATTGCTTTGGCTAGGAATTCCAGTACTATGTTGGATAGGAGTAGTGAGAGAGGGTATCCTTGTGCTGGTTTGTCTTGTGCTGGTTTTCAAGGGGAATGCTTCCAGATTTTGCCCATTCAGTTTGATGTTGGCTGTAAGCTTGTCGTAGATGGGTCTTATTATTTTGAGGTATGTTTCTTCAATACCTAGTTTATTGAGAGTTTTTAACATGAATGAATATTGAATTTTATTGAAAGCCTTTTCTGTGTCTATTGAGATAATCACATGGTTTTTGTCTTTAGTTCTGTTTACGTGATGAATCATATTTACTGATTTGTGTGTGTTGAAACAACCTTGCATCCCAGTGATGAAGCCTACTTGATCATGGTGGATTAGCTTTTTGATGTGCTGCTGGATTTGGTTTGCAAGTATTTTGTTGAGGATTTTTGCATTAATGTTCATCAAGGGTATTGGCTTGAAGTTTTCTTTTTTTGTTTCTGTTTCTGTCAGGTTTTGGTATCGTGATGATGCTGTCCTCATAGAATGAGTTGGGGAAGAGTCCCTCCTGCTCAATTTTTTGGAATAGTTTCTGTAGGAATAGTAGCAGCTCTTCTTTGTACACCTAGTAGAATTTGGCTGTAAATCCATCAGGTCCTGGGCTTTTTTTGGTTGGTAGGCTATTTATTACTGATTTAATAAATCAGAGCTCATTATTGGTCTGTTCAGGGAATCCATTTCTTCCTGGTTGAGTCTTGGGAGGGTGTATGTGTCCAGGAATTTATCCATCTCTTCTCAGTTTTCTAGTTTGTGTGCATAGAGTTGTTCATAGTAGTTTCTGATGGTTATTTTTATTTCTGTGGGATCAGTGGTAATATTCCCTTTGTCATTTATAATTGTATTTATTGGACCTTCTCTCTTCCTTTTTATTAGTCTAGCTAGTGGCCTATCTACCTTACTTATTTTTTCAAAAAACCAACTCCTGGATTAGCTGATCTTTTGATTTGTGTGTGTGTGTGTGTGTGTGTGTGTGTGTGTGTGTGTGTCTTGATTTCCTTCAGTTCAGCTCTGATTTTTGTTATTTCTTATCTTCTGCTAGCTTTGGGGTTGATTTCTTCTTGTTTCTCTAACTCTTTCAGTTGTGATGTTAGGTTGTTAATTTGAGATTTTTCTAACTTTTTGATGTTATGAATACTTTTAGTGCTATGAATTTCCCTCTTAACACTGCATTAGCTGTGTCCCCAACATTCTGGTATGTTTATGTTTGTTTGCATTAGTTTCAAATAACTTCTTGATTTCTGCCCTAATTTTATTATTTACCCAAAAGTCATTCAGGAGCACGTTTTTAAAATTTCCATGTAATTGCATGGTTTTGAGCAATTTTTTTAGTCTTGACTTCTATTTTTATTGTGATGTGGCTTGAGAGTGTGTTTGGTGTGACTTCAGTTCTTTTGAATTTGTTGAAGATTGTTTTATGTCTAGTTATGTCATTGATATATGCCATGTGGCAATAAGAATAATGTATATTCTGTTGTTTTGGGGTGGAGAGTTCTGTAGAGGTCTATCAGATCCATTTGGTCCAATGTTGAGTTCAGGTCCGGAATATCTTTGTTAATTTTCTGCCTTGATGGTCTGTCTAATACTGTCAGTAGAGTGTTGAAGTCTTCTACTATTATTGTATGTCAGTCTATGTCTCTTTGTAGGTCTCTAAGAACTTGCTTTATGGATCTGGGTGCTCCTGTGTTGGGTGCATATGTTCTTAGTATAGTTAGGTCTTCTTGTTGATTTAAACACTTTATCATTATGTACTGTTGCCTTTTTTGATCTTTGTTGGTTTGAAGTAGGTTTTTCTGAAATTAGGATTGCAACCATTGCTTTTTTTTCTGTTTTTAATTTGCTTGGTAGATTTTCCTCCATCCCTTTATTTTGAGCCTATGGGTGTCATTATGTGTGAGATGGGTCTCTTGAAGACAGCATACCATCGGGTCTTGCTTTTTTATACAACTTGCCATTCTGTGCCTTTTAGGTGGGGCATGTGGCCCATTTACATTCAAGGTTAGTATTGATATGTGTGGATTCAATCCTGTCATTGTATTGTTAGCTACTTATTATGCTGGCTTGTATGTGGTTGCTTTATAGCAACACTGGTCTGTGTGTTTAAGTGTGTTTTTGTGTCAGCTGGTAGTGGTCTTTCCTTTCTATATTTAGTGCTCTTTTCAAGGTCTCTCATAAGGCAGGTCTGGTGGTAAATTCCCTCAACATCTGCTTATCTGAAGAGGATCTTATTTCTCCTTTGCTTAGGAATCTTAGTTTGGCTGGATATAAAAATCTTGGTTGAAGATTTTTTTTTTCTTTAAGAATGTTAAATATAGGCCCCCAATCTCTTGTGGCTTGTAGGGCTTCAGCTGAGAGGTCCACTGTTAGCCTGATGGGGTTCCCTTTGCGGGTGACCTGCCCTTTCTCTCTAGCTGCCTAAAAAAGACATTTAAGCCTTCAATAATAACTTTAAAAAGCCAATTTTGATCATCATGCTAGAGGAAAGAGTTTTCTTTCTGTTCTCTCAAAAGAAAACAAAATTATAAAATCATTGTCATCTGGAGAAGTAATCAAAGATTACACAAATGTGTTAAAAACAAATATTATACAAGTATTATAAGGTGATAGGTAGCCCAATTACCCTGATTTTATTTTTATACTTACATGAATGCATCAAATTAGCACATGTACCCCTAAATTATGTACATTTATCATATATCAATAAAAATGATATTATAGTAGAGTCTTAGGCAGTTAATTACAATAAATATATGCTATTTTTCTGGATTTTGTGATATTTGTGGGATTTGTCAACATTTTAACATCTGGAATTTGTTGTGATTTATTTTCTTATTCTCGATAAATGATCATTTGTGTATTTTGTATTGGTGTTCTTTGTGTTTTATTTTTCTTAACTAGGGCTCCCCACATTATATAAACTCCAGGCCCCACAAAATTGGACCCACAACTGAATCTGAAATATGTGTTGCAAATATGTTATCTCAGTTGTAGCAAATCTTTTGGTTTTATTTGTGGCATTTTCCCACTGTGCAGAAGCTTACATTTCCATGTAATCAGATTTAATCAGCATTTCCTTTTATTGTTCCTGAGTTTTCTTAGAAAGTCCTTCTTCATTTGACAATAATGAAAAAAGTTCATAATTTTTCTAGAATGTCTAATTTTTCTTTTATATGTTTGAATACTTGATTGATCTGGAATTAACTTATGTGTAAGAACTTTTTCCCTTAATTATCCTGTATTCTGACCATTATTTATTGAGTATTCTATATTTTCTTATTGATTAGAAATACTATTTTATCATATATTAAATTCTCATATGTAATTGGATTTGTTTATGGACCACCCAGTTTGTTCTATGGGTCTGTCTGTTCATGTACCATGACAAAACAATTTTATTTATATATTTATAATATATTTTAATGTCTGGTAAAACTAGTTTTCTTTCATTACTTTTTCTTGCCTTCAATAAAATGTCTGGGTTATACTTTTGTGCTTATATTTCCATACTAAGTTTAGAATCAGCTTCCAGAGGTCTGGAAAAAATCTTGGCTTTATGTTGATTGTAATCATATTAAATGTTAAGGTTGATTTCAGGAGAATTTTATAAAATTTAAGGACCCTCTCCAAGTGTGGGGTTGGCTTTTCTTTTTGCTCCATTTTTCTTTTATTTTTTCCTCAGTTTTCTTCATCTATATCTTACACATTTCTAGGCATGCCTTTCTTTTTGTATGCTATTATAAATGGAATTTTTTTCCCCTTCCATTATACTTCCTAACTGATTATTGCTTTTATATAGGAAACCTATTGACTTTTGTATATTATTTTTGTTCCTCCAAAATAATATGCAATAATATACAAATATATATTTGCTGGGAACCTAAAATAATATACTATTCTATTCAATTATGGAATATATCTAGAGCTCTCCTTTTTTTTTTTTTTTTTTTTTGAGACAGGGTCTTGCTCTGTCACCCAGGCTGGAGTGCAGTGGTGTGATCATGGCTCACTGCAACCTTCACCTCCTGGGCTCAGGTGATCCTCCCACCTCAGCCCCTGAGTAGCTGGGACTACAGACATGAGCCATCACACCTGGCTAATTTTTTGTATTTTTCATAGAGACAGGCTTTTACCATGTTGCCCAGGCTGGTCTCAAATTCCAGAGCTCAAGTGGTCCTCCCGTCTCAGCCTCCCAAAGTGTTGGGATTACAGGTATAAGCCACCACGCCAGACCTATTCTATCCTCTCCTATTCAATTCTTATTTGTAACAGTTTTTCTGTGATTGGTTCATCTGGGTTTCCAGGTAGATCATCATGTCATCTCCAATACTGCCTAGTTTTTAGACCTTTCTGACTACCCTACTACTTGTAAACAGGGCAGGTTTTTCCGAGAGATGTTCCTAGCTGAGTGCTGCACTTATGGTGAACACCCAGCTTCAAAGGCTACTTGGAAGGATTTAGGGGGCTGCACTTACCCACCGGCCTTGGAATTGGCCTCATAGAAAACTTGCTGTGCTTTGTGAAAGCTCGGGCCCGCAGAGGTGCTGATGTTCAGTGTCAGCACAGACCTATTATTAGCTGTCCAGCGACAGGAGATTCCACTTTAATGCTGAAGCTTCAGAACTACGTTGCAAACAAAATGACTGGCATTTTCTCAGACAGCAGTTCCAAGTGGAAACTGTCTAGTTGTGCTGTCTCCATACGGAGGGCTGGAAAACTGTGAATGGCAATTATGCAGCTTTGCATCTGACACTTCCTGACATCTGGCAAACACTCGTTCCATCCAGGACCAGATAAAACAAATGGTGCCTTATTCACAGGAGTCTTTAACAGCCTAATAGACCCGATGAGTAGCAATGCCTTTGTGTGGCCTGTGTGCAGTCCAGAGCTAGCAGGTTGCCTATGACAAGTGCTGGAGGGGGTCAGCACTTTTGATTCCATCACCGAAACTGGTCCCCACCACAGCAGCTCATTTTTCAGAACTGGCTAGCTCCTTCCTGCTGGGTTGAATACATCCTCATTCTTCACAGGCCCAGAATGGCTTCATCTGGATTGTTAGTTACCTATGAAAGTCTCTGGTCTGTTACATTTTTTTCAGTATTTTATGCACAAAATTTACCTAATTTTTGTGAAGTTAGAACATGACACCAAGAAATGGAATCCTGCATTATTTTTCTTTTCTTTCCTTTTTTCTTTTCTTTTTTTCTTTTTTCTTTTTTCTTTTTTTTTCTTTTGAGGCAGGGTCTCACTCTGTCCCCCAGGCTGGGGTGCAGTGGAGCAATCATAGCTCATTGCAGCCTTGACCCCCCTGGGCTCAAGCCATCCTCCCACCTCAGCCTCCTGAGTAGCTGGGACCACAGCCGTGCACTACCATGCCCAGCTAAGTTTTGTATTTTTTGTAGAGATGGGGTCTCACTATGTTGTCCAGGCTGGTCTTGAACTACGAGGCTCAAGTGATCCTCCCACTCTGGCCTCCCAAAGTGCTAGGATTACAGGCATGAGCCACTGTGCCTGGCCCTGCATTCTTTTTATGATTTGACCATGTGTCTCTTGGCAGCTACAGTCAACTCTTTGGTCTCAAGTTGTCCAGCTGAAAAAGTGGGCTCCTCACGCCGAGACCCATGACATGCAGCCCCACACACATGGGATACTGCAGACGACAGTGCAGCCATGACACAGACTCAGTGGGGCTGGTGCAGACAGCAATGGCCCTGTATGGGGAGAACCCAGCATCTTTGAATGGAAACATTTTTTGCAGCTTATTTGTTTTCGAACCTTGGCTTTTTGGCCTATATGATCCATGGCATTCCTTAACAATTAATTTCCTCTCTGCTGAGAAAACAAAGGTGGAGAGTCATTTTCATGCCACTGAATGACCTTTTAAAAGAGTGAATCCTTTCTCAGGGGGAATAGCTTTATTTCCTTCTGTCAAATATTTCATTTGTCCCCTAGAAGAGCCCTGTGAAGTAGACATTATGTGATAAGTAGACACGATCGTTTTACAGATGTGGGAAAAGACTGACCTGCTCCAGGCCACACAGATGGAGTCAGGAAGGGGCAGACTGGGTCAGTGGGGCCCAATTCACAGGCACTTTCTACGGTCTTTTCATATGTTTTTATGGAGGTAAAGTTCACATCACATAAAATTAACCATTTTAAAGTAAACAATTCAGCGGCATTTAATACATTCACAGTCTTGTGCAACTGCCACCTCTCTCTTGTTCCAATGTGTTCTCACCACCCCAAAAGGAAACCCCACTCCAGTAAGGAGTCACTCCTCATCTCCTCTCCTCCTAGCCCTCAGCAACCACCAGTCTCCTTTCTTTCTCTATGAATTCGCCTATTTTGGATATTTCATAAAAATGGGCTCATACGATAGATGGGCTTTGTGTCTGGCTTCTTTCCCCAGCATGGTGCTGTCAAGGTCCATCCATGTGGTAGCATGAATCACATACTGCATTCCTTTTTCCTGGCTGAATAATATTCCATTGTATGGATATGCCACATTTTGTTTCCCCATTCATCCATTGATGGGCACTTGTGTCATTTCCACCCTTTGGCTGTTGAGAGCAGTGCAGCTGTGAACATGTGTGTACGAGTATCTGGTAACCAGTCCCTTCCACGATTTTCTGCAGTCTTGTAGTTTCTGTGACCTGATAACTCTGCTGCAGGGTGAAAAGGAATCGTCTGTGGTTTGCCACCTACTCCTGGATACAGCACGTATCTCTTTGTTCCATGCACAGAGGCTGGGGCCACTCTACACAGGGCTTGAAAGAAGCCTCCAGTCTTGCAGCCAAATTCAGAGGCATATAATTCAGAAGCCTATCCGGGAGGCCAAAAGGAGTCCTGACTGGGAAAACTCGCTGGACCCGTCTGCCACAGTGTTGAAAAAGTTGTCTTGGGAAGAGGTTTCCTCTGGCTGTCTAGGTTTGAGACCTTTGCGATTCCTTTAAGATCACAAGCAAAACCACAGTGATGGGAGGATGCATTGGTTTTACTAAGGAGCCCATTTTTTAAAAAACTTGTAAAGTGAGCCTTAATTGGAGAAGCAACAGAAAGCACCTCAGGACAAGTCCTTCCTTTTTGGACAAAGGACCCGTGGTGAGCCCTTCCTTGGAATTCTCGTGTCCTACACTCGAGTCTTGTCCCTGCACAGGGCCATCATTAGTAGGAGCCCTCAGAGCCTCAATTAGGGTATGTGGAGCCCAAAATACCAAAGGGGCTTTCCTCCGCATGAGCTATCTTATTCAGCACCTTTCAGTAACAAGCCATGGGATTTTTACCCCAGGGAAGGAAGCAAGTGTGTGAAGTCCATGTGTGTTTCCCAGGGTTTTTTCCCTCCTGCACCACCCGGTTGCTAGGTAGCGGGTATATCTGTGCCACCACCTGAAGTTTTGTGGGAAGGGGGAACCCGCGGGGCCACTGGAGGCTTGGGGTGGGGAGGGGAGCCGGACAGGAGAGCAAAGACCCAGGCAGCTTGGGTCGCTCCTCTTCATCACTTAATTCTGAGGGCGCTTGAGTTTCTGAGCTTCCTGGAGTAGAGCCCAGGGCAGCTTTTACCTTGATGTGCTGATCGGTTGCCTGTCGCTTGCAGGAGACCCCCGGCCTCCTGCAGGGAAGATCCTGTGCTGTTTTCCCAGGGATGGAGAGAAAAGCACCAACCCCAAGCCCCGCGTGGCTGAGAGCTGTTTGCCTCCATCTCTGTCCGAGCTTTTCACCACAGCTCTGTGAAAGAGAAACTGGCAGTGAGGGGTATAGCCATCTTGGTGTGTGTATGCGCACGTGTGTGTGCATGTGTATTTGTGTGTGTGTGTGTGTGTGCGTTCAAACACTGACGTTTCAGAGGCTCTGGTTACTGCTGCATGGCGGATGATCCTCTCTCTCTCCCTCTCTCTCCCTCACTCTCTCCCTCTCGACCTGCTTGCCTGCCTGCAGAAAACTAATGAATCATGTCTAGCTGAATGCAAGCAGTGCAGACACAGCAATGCCCTGCAATGTTGACTGGGCGCCGCCTCTGCCTGCCTCTCGCCCCCTGTCTCTCCCTCTGCTGCTCCCTCCCTCCCTCTCTCCCTCTCCCCCTCCTCCCTCCCTCCCTCTCTCCCTCTCCCCCTCCTCCCTCCCTCCCTCTCGCCCCCAGTTTGTAATCTGACACAGTACACTGCAGTTGTCTCCGAGGTGAACCTCCGGAGCCTTGGCACAGCTCGCTTCTAAAGGTAGGCAGAGATTTATTTTTTTCTCCTAAAAATAGCTTCCCGTCTCCCCTCGCCTTTCTGCACCCGAGCTGCAGCGGCGTTGATCACAGGGGGTTAGCCGGAAACTCTTTGCCCAGACAAAGTTTATCTTGCAGCGGATGGAGAATGCCCTTCAGCGTGGGGTCCGGGGGCGCTGGGTGCGGGGAGCAGCGGCTCGCCCTGCTGGCATGTCGGTGCTGCTTGGAATTCAGGATCGTCTGGGAAGGGAAGGGCTGACGGGCTTCTTCCTGGGTGCCGGGTGTCAGCTGCAGGGGTGCTGTGGCTCTGTCATGGCCCCCACCCCAGGCTTTTAAGAAAGGCCCCTCCAGGCAAAGTTTGGCACCCGATGGACACGGCCCCGCTCGCCTGGGGAGTGCGCCCCAGGCTTCTCAGACAGCAGCGGCTCAGGGCCTGGACTTGTCTTCTTGGGGGCGGGGTGGAGGGGGGAAGGGGACGTGGGACAAACACATCAGAGTCCCCAGCTCGGCTCAGGTGCAAATGCACAAAGCCCGCAGGCTGCGCCCAGGAATCTGTCAATTCACGTCCCATGGACTGACTTGAATAATGTGTTTGTCAGAACAGATGTTCCCGGGCAGAGTGTGTGCGTGCATGCGTGTGCCTGTGTGAGCAGTGTGCGCGGGCTGCTGGCCGGGGGCAGACTCTCCCAGTGGAAACCGCATTTCACCGGGAAAGGCAGCGCGTTCGGGACCACCCGCCCAGGAGCTTAGGTCTGGGTAGGTCCAGGTGGGGGCCCGGACATCTGTCAGCAGAGGCCTCGGTGGAAGCAGCCTCCCTCCTGTCCCCGGGGAGCGCACGCTGGCTGGGGTCGGGGTGACGGCTGGCCGGAGGGAGGGAGGACTGCTTCACCTCCCGGCCTGGTCACTGGCCCCAGGGGAGGCGGGGGTGCTGGCTCCGTGCCTGCGTGGCCTCTGGGTCCCTGGAGGTTCTTAGGGTGAGTGAGGAGGGAGGGAAGGGGACCCTGTCCAGCCCCATATTTCTCTCACGGAGGAGCCCTGAAGGAGACTCTGCTCACAAGGGTGAAAACCCCACTTCATCCAGGGAAGGGAAATGTCACAGATGGAGCAGGCCTGAGAGGAGGGAGAGCGGCTCCCTCTGAAAATGGAAGATCGGTGGGAAGAGGAGGTGTCCGGGCTCCTGGGCCCTGCGGCAGGCCAGGCTGCTGGCGGGCGGCAGCCGCGTCGGGCTCTGAGCAGGAGTGGGCAGGGGAGGGGAGCTGGCGTGCAGGCTCACTCACCCGGTTTCTAAGGGGAACAGTGGGGGAAGGCTCTAAAAAATCACCACCTCCCCCACGCACACGGCCCCTCCCCGGCTCCCTCCCAGCCTTGCTGGGCTGTCCTGGAATCAGCTTCAGACTCATCCCCCGCTGGGCTGTGGGGTCTTGGCTTGTCGTGTGAGACGTGATCCCAAGCTCCCAGTGGGATCGGCAGGGTCCGACCGGCTCCGGAGGTTCCCTGGGGGCGGGGTGTGAGGGGAAGGCCGGCGGGCACCCCTTCTGCAGTGGGGGGTGGTGGGGCGTGCCTGGGGTCGAGGGCTGTGCCGTGGCCATATGGCAGCCGCCTGGGGCCCAGAGTGGAGCCCTTCTGGGTTATTTCAGGGAAGGCGCTGGCAGCGGCTATTCCCCCGTGCCCCTTCCTAGAGGATGGCAAACTGGGTCAGGGAGAGGGTGGCACTGCCCACGTGCCCGGGAGACAGGAAGATGCTGGCGCTATGGGGGCCGCCCCCCACGCAGGAGGCAGGCGCCACACAGCCCTCCCCGGGGCATAGCAGCCGGCTCCCCCATGCTGCAAGCCCGGCAGAGAACCCCAAGCCTGCAGAGTCCGGGGGTGGGCGTGGGTGGTGGAGAAGCCTCCTAGGTGAGGCCAGCGTGCAGCCGGGCTGAGAGCTCCTGGCCATGAAGATGAAAAGACAAGCGGTGGGCCCTACACTGTGGCTTTCAGTTTCATCTCTTTGGCCCCATGCACTGTTGGTGCCTGGAAGAGACCAGCATGTGCTCAGGGGGCGGGAGGAGAGGCAGGAGCTGGCTCTTTCCTGAGCTTGCTTCGCTTTCCATTTCAAATCCACCCCCTGCCACGTTTGTATTTTTGGAGTCTGGTTGAAGTTTTAATTGGAGCAGCGATTCGCACACGTTGGTGAGCGCTGGCATCCTGGCGGGTGGGTTAAGGGGCTACAAATCTCAGAACCTCTGATCCAGCAGGTCTGGGGAGGGGCCGGGAATCCGCATTCCCACGCAGTCCCAGGGGAGGTGGAGGCATCCAAGGACCCCACTTTGAGGATCCTTGAATACAGCGTGACCAGGAGGCGCTTTACGCATCTCTGGGGCATGTTGCCAGCTCTCTGTTGGCCTTTGGCTGAGGTCATACGTGAAGCCGAGTGCACGCCTCATAGGTTGGTCTAGACCCGCAAGTGCCAAACCTCAGGGACCAGAGGGCCTGACCCGGGAGCTTCCTTTGTGTCCGGGAGTCTCCCTAGGGCACGGCAATGAGCGTCTGTTCCAGGTGGGCGGAGACTCGCCGGCTGAACGTCTCAGTGTTTCCCACTTCTGCCCGAAGGTTTGGAATCCGCATGGTGCTGGGAACCCGGGGGAGAACGGGATCGGCTGTGCTGGTCTCTTGTTGATCAAGCAGAGCAGCTGATTCCAGAAAACTCTGTTCTCCACTTACCTCATCCCGTGTAGATAGTGGTAGTGCATGGCTTATGTCCTCAGTTTCTCTTTTGACTTTCACCCATTTGAAAAGCTGTCTGATCCCCTATGGTGTGGGAGGAGGCTTGCAACCAGCTGAGGACACCTGCGTCGCTTGTTGGTGATGCTGTTGCCACCACCCTTGTGTGCAAAGGTTTCACTGAACCATACTCCTCAGTCCGTCCGTCCTTCCTTCCTTCCTTCCTTCCTTCCTATCTTCCTTCCTTCCTTCCTATCTTCCTTCCTTCCTTCTTTCCTATCTTCCTTCCTTCCTTCCTTCCTTCTTTCCTATCTTCCTTCCTTCCTTCCTATCTTCCTTCCTTCCTTCCTTCCTTCCTATCTTCCTTCCTTCCTTCCTTCCTTCCTATCTTCCTTCCTTCCTTCCTTCCTTCCTATCTTCCTTCCTTCCTTCTTTCCTTCCTTCCTTCCTATCTTCCTTCCTATCTTCCTTCCTTCCTTCCTTCCTTCTTTCCTATCTTCCTTCCTTCCTTCCTATCTTCCTTCCTTCCTTCCTTCCTTCCTATCTTCCTTCCTTCCTATCTTCCTTCCTTCCTTCCTTCCTTCCTTCTTTCCTTCCTTCCTTCTTCTCTCTCTCACTCTTTTGTTCCGTTTCTTTCAGTCTCTCTGTCCCCTTCTTCCCTCTCTTTCTCTCCTTTTCTCTCCCTCTTTGTTTTTTCTTTCCTTTTCTCTCAGTCTCCCTCCCTCCCTCATTCCTCCTCTCCCTCTCTCAGTCTCTCTCTCTGACTCACCCCTCCTTGTGTCCACCACTGGGCCACGCTTCTGTGTGGATCCGTCTTTTCTTGAAGAAAATCTCCCAGATGACGCCCTGCATAAGAAGGACATTTCCGTCAGTGAAGACCACGCGTACTGCGGTAGCTGTGCGATTAGAACAGACCTGAAAGATCCCCATCCCAGTGTGGCTGTCGTAGCTGCTCAGCTTGAAGCTTTAGTCTCACGTGTTTAGTGACGATGGTGTGGGTGAACCCACCATGCTGCCTGGAGTGTGAACGTCCAGCACATACGGTCATGCATGGACATGATGTTCGATGATAATAAATGACTATGTTACTGGCTTATGGATTTACTGTAACTTTTATCATGATTTTAGAGTGTATTGTTTCTACTTATTAAACAAAAGTGAGCTGTGGAACAGCCTCCGGCAGGTCCTTCAGGAGGGATCTGACAGGAGGCATGGCCATCGTGGGAGGCGACGGCACACCTTGCGTTATTCCCCTGGAGACCTCCCAGCGGGACAGGACCTGCAGGTGGAAGGCGGTGATGTGATGATGCTGGCCCCGGGGAGGCCTAGGTGAACGTGTGTGTTTATGTCTTAGCTTTTAACAGCAAAGTTTAAAAAGCAAACAAACAAACAAAAAAATCAAATAGGGAAAAGCAAATAGATGAGGATATAAAGAAAGAAATTATTTTTGTACAGCTGTACAATGTGTGTTTTAAGCTAAGTATTATTACAAAAGAGTCCAAAAGGTAAAAAATTAAGAAATGTATAAGGCAACGAAGTAAGCTGAGGGCAGTTATGGAAGAAAGAAGAATATTTTTGTATAAATTTAGCATAGTCTAAGCGTGCAGCCTCTGTAGGGTCTACAGACACGTACAGGAATGCCTGGGCCCTCACATCCACTCCTCACTCACTCACTCACCCACCCAGAGTCACTTCCAGTCCCGCAAGCTCCATTCATGCTAAGCGCCCTATACAGGTGCACCATGCTTTATCTTTTACATCTTACTGCCGCTGCCTCTCTTCTATTATTAGATGCAGAAGCACTCACCATTGTGTGGCAGTGGCCTACAGTACTCAGTACAGTCACGGGCTGCACAGCTGTGAAACCAGAAGCAATGGGCTTGCCCATCGAGCCAGGGCGTGGAGGAGGCTGTGCGGCCCGGGTGTGTGTGCAGGTACACTGTGTGTGAGGTGCGCTCGTGACGAAATCACCTAATGAGGCATTTCTCCGAACGCATCCTTGTTAAGCAAGGCGTGACTGCATTTGTCTTTGAACAAGCCAGTCACACTGTACTAGGGTTTGTGGGGTTAAAAGTATTCATTTATGAGGTGGGTCCCTGAAAAGTAACACTTAATCTAAATCTATTTTAACTTTTTTGTGGTTATTTTCATATGTATGAGAAGCAAATGCATCTGTAATGAGAAACCTTCACACAATATAAACTTTAAGTCCAAATGACATCCTAAGTAAGTCACTCCAAATAGCATCTTCAAAAAATGGAGAAAAAAGACAAAGCACACTCGTTTTAAAAGCCCAGAATAATCTCGATACAAAACCCCAGTGAGGGCATCAGAAGGAAGAACATGTACTGGCCAAACTCTCATGGTCACAGACACCACATTCTAAGTCAAGTATTAGTAAATTAGAAAATGGAATCCAGCAAAACGTGAAAAGGGTAATAGACATTTCTTAATTTTTCCCTGGACAAGGAACCTCAGAAAATGGAGGAAATTGGGGCTTCTCTGGATTTGTGAGAGGCTGGATAGCTTCTTTTTTTTTCTTTTGAGACAGAGTCTTGCTCTGTCACCCAGGCTGGAATGCAGTGTCATGATCTCAGCTCACTGCAGCCTCCACCTCCTGGGCTCAAGCAATTCTCCTGCCTCAGCCTCCTGAGTAGCTAGGATTACAGGCGTGGGCTACCACGCCCGGCTAAGTTTTGTATTTTTTAATAGAGATGGGGTTACGCCATGTTGACCAGGCTGGTCTTGAACTCCTGACCTCAGGCGATTTGCCCACCTTGGCCTCCCAAAATGCTAGGATTACAGGCGTGAGCCACTGTGCCTGGTCAGATAGCCTCTTCTTAATGCTCACCTACATGAGAAAGGGAGGTGGCTGTCAGGGCTACATGGGACCCCACGTGTGACGTGCGGGGCCTGTGAGGATTGGGAGCAGTGGGGCTTGTGGAGGAGCAGGTAGAGCAGGGAGAGGCCTGAAGACGTCCATCTGGGATATTCTCATTTGTTGGTGTTTTGTGGTCTGTCGTTAGTAGGTGCTGGATAAGCACTTGCTGGAGAGACCCAGTGTGGGAGATGAGGGGGGCTCTCTCCTTGGCCTGGCTGTGTGGACCGGTCCTTCCTGTTGGTGCTGAGCCTGGGGCGGGGGAGGTGCAGCACCTGCCACTTCTCTATCTGTGTGGGCCCCAGGAAGGCAGGGCATGACCTATTCATTCAGCAAACCTTTAAGTACCTGCTAAATACTGACTCACATTTTAGGTGAGCAGTGAACAAGCTAAAGGAGGGTGCTGCCCTCATGGGGAGCACACGTGTGTGTGTGTGTGTGCGTGTATGTGTGTGTATGTGTGTATGTGCATGTGTAAGACAACGGGCAAGTGAATGAATAATCACTACACCAGAGACAGCTGCCCTGATGGAGTGCCCAGCAGAGGGTTCCAATGGCTGATGTCAGGGGCCGCACCTGGATGATCTGGGAGGGTCTCAGGGAGGAGGTGGCGTTGAAGCTGAGACAGGACCCTGAAAAGGAGCCAGAGGTGCAGACACCTGGGAGAGAGGTTCAGGCCCCGAGGGCAGAGGGAGGAACGGATCTGCGAGCTGCTTGGTGGCTTTGATTCTCATAGGTATGTGCAGAAATTGCTCCTTGGGTGTTTTTGGAGCAGCTGGGACCACAGGGGCTGCAGAGCCAACCCCTCTCCTGGAGACCCTCGGTGTCCACCCATGAGCTCCCAGGGATACCCGGAAACCAGGGGGCCAGTGGTGTACTTTTTGTCATTTCCATCCATGGGGAGTTGGTCATGGTGTCCCTTTGGGTGGAAGGTCCTCCTTGCCCCTCCTATGCCTCTTACCACGCTCCTTCCCCTGCCTCCCTCCTGCCCAGTGCTACCAAAAAGAAAGCCCATTTGGCCATTTTGGCAGCAGGGGCCTCCTGAGGGGGCCTGGGGGCGCATTGGTACAGGTTCCTCTGATTAAATGCTCCTGGTGCCACACCCAGTGTGTGTCCGCGATGGGAATTTCAGGAACGGGCCGCTGGGTTGGGTGGGAAGGGGGGGTTTTCCTCAAGGCATTCTTCATGCTTATTACCGACGTGGTTTCCAAGACCAGAAACACACCCCATCACGCTGCCCCTGTACCTCCTTGGACGGAGATATTGGGACAGGGGCAACAAGCCGCTTTGTTTCCCACTCTTCCTTCCCTCTCCCTGAGAGGGGAGCCCCAAAATCTTGGGAAACGGTGCCTTGACTCAGCTCCAGGTCTGTAAAGAGCTCCATGTTCAAGGGCCAAGGGCTCGAGCTGCGTGTTGACTCCTTAGCCTGGAGCTGCCCCACAGGCTGCGGGTGCCAGAGCTCTGCTGTCGGGCGTCACGCCCAGAGACCTGCCCCAGCCCCAGCTGTGGTGTGGGTTCTGCGTCTTCAGCCTGTGGCTGAGTCCCCAGTGCCCAGCGAGTGGCTGAGACCTGGCTGGGGCTCAATAATTGTCTCTGAAGGAAGGGTGGATGCAGCGAATGGCAGTTGGGGCCCCGGGAGGGCTGTGCCTCTGTCCAGACCGTTCCCCAGCTTCCTTCCCACTTGTCCCCAAGCCCACCAGCCCTGGTGACTGCCTCCCACATCATGGCTTCTGGATCGTGAGAATTAAAGATGGGAACTTGTGTAAACAGCTTTTCCAGCTCAAATGCAGCAATGCATCGGACTGCTGTTGCCGGCACGTTGCTGGGTGCCTTCCTCGGTTACATGCATGACACAGCCCTTCTGCGGCAGGCCCTGTTGCTCGTGTAGACCCATTTTACAGATGAGACAATAGTCTTTGAGAGATGGAGGGGCTCTCTGAAGATCACACAGCTGGGGAGAGATGGGCCCAGTTTCAAACCCGGGCTGCCTGACTGCGAAGCTGGGTCGGGGCTACAGCGCTGCAGGACCTGTGAGATCCCAGAGAAGTTGGGTGGAGCCGGTTCTGGGCCAGATGCAGTCCCAGGGAGCTCTGAAACACGCCTGTGTCCAGGGCCCACGCGAGCCTCTTAGAGAAGGTGCAATGAGCTGGGGCGCAGGTATAACAGTATTTTCAAAGCAGCTTTATTTCACTAATTTGTTTTTTTGAGACAGGGTCTCACTGTGTCGCCCAGGCTGGAGTGCAGTGGCATAATCCCGGTTCACTGCAGCCTCGACCTACAGGCTGAGGTGATCCTCCCACCTCAGCCTCCTGAGTATCTGGGACTGCAGGCACGTGTCACCATGCCTGGCTAATTTTTTATATTTTGTAGAGACAGGGTCTTGCTATGTTGCCCAGGCTGGTCTCAAACTCCTGGACTCAAGCGATCCTCCTGCCTCAGCCTCCTGAAGTGCTGAGATTATAGGCATGAGCCACCATGCCCAGCTTTAAGACTGCTTTACTGAGATATAACTTACCTACCATCCAATTCATCCATCTAAAGTACAAGTCAGGGGTTGTCAGTATATTCAGAGTTGTGCAACCATCACTGTCATCAATGTTAGAACATTTTCATCACCTCAAAAAGAAACTGCATGCCATTAAGCAGCCGGTCTCCTCTCTCCCCTCCTCCCGGCCCTGGCAACTGCGAATCTGCTGTCTCTATAGATATCCTGCTGTGGACATCTTACGTGAACAGAATCATTCTACACATGGTCCTCTGTGGCCGGCTTCTTTCCCTCAGCACAGCATCCTCAAGGTTCACCTGTGTTGTGGTGTGTGTCAGAGCGTCATCCCTTTTTATGGCTGAATAATATTCCACTGTGTGGCTGGACCACATGTTTACCCACAGGCATCAGTACTTTCTAAAAGGCCTGAGATTATTGCAAATATAGTCATGTGTAATGCGTATAGTCTCTCTCTCTCTCCCTCTCTCTCAATCCCCCCATTTCTTGGCTAAGCATTTGCTTTGCCAAACATGTCCTCTTCCCAGCCTCTATCTAGCTGTTGCCTACATGTGATCCACTAATATCCGCCACTTTCCCTTCACATCCTGATTCTGAGCTCTTCTTGCTCGGGCCGCCTCGGTCCCCTTGGCCAGAGACCCCTGGTCTTGTCCCTGGGCCACACTGCCTGAGCGCCCCCAGGCCTCCTGTGTCCACCTCTCCCTGCAGGGCACTCTCACACAGCAGCCAGAGGGCTCCTGTTGGAAACGGCTCAGTCCACGCATACTCTTGGAAGCTTCTGATTGCATTTATTCTCACTTACAGCAAGCGCAAGGGCCTCCTGATGGCCACAGGCCTGCCGGCTCTTCCTCCTTCATGTCTTTGTCTGGAAGGCTCTTCTCCCAGCTACTCACTCATCATGTTGTTCAGGGCTCTGCTCAAAGGTCACCGCCTCTGAGAAGCCTTCCCTGACTACCTGCCATGACAGCAGCCATCTGGACCTCCTGTCCTATCACCTGTTCTGTTTCTTGATGTGCCTCCCTCCCTCCCTCCCCATGGGAGGACTCCTGGGTGTGGGCGGGACCTTGTTCCCTGCTCCTACCGGCTGCCTCCCTTCAGGTGGGCACCGTTCCATTCTGTGAGGGCACAAATCCTCTGGGTACCTATGCCAGCATCTGCAGCTGGGTACGGCTGGCAGTTGGAAGTTCTGAGTGTGTCTGCGTCTTTCCGGGTTGTTCTGTGACCCCACCGCTCCTCCCGCTCTCAGGCCTGGGTGTCCCCTGGGCCACTGTCCTGTGTATACCCCGGCCTGCTTCAGCTCTCATGCCCGGGCCCTGCTTAAGAACAGGAAAGAGAATCTTGTCGCTTGAGGACACGTTCAGTTACTTGATGTTTTCTTGGTCATTTCAGGATTTCACATTGTTAATTTAGGATTTTTCTCTCTTCCATGGGGTAGGGCTGGGCAGGTGGGTCTCTCAGCAGAGGCACAAGCTAGACCTGGCGGAGCTTGTGGGAAATGCCCATTCTCCATCAATCTGCAGAATGAGCCTGCGGCATTTGGGACCACTGGCGGCTGCCGAATCACTGCATGATAATTTTGGTGATAAGTCTGTTTGGAGAGCAATAGCACGAGCCATGAAAACAAGAGCCGGCCTCATTGAATCCTCACCATACCCCAGGCCTGTTCTGCACTCTTCCCACCAGCTAGCTCATTTAACTGTCAAAAGGCACCAACACCCAGAAAGGTTAAGTCACTTGCCCAAATCCTTATGGCTCCTGAGTGGAGCAGCCAAGATTCACTGGGCACTTTCGCCAGAGCGCCTGCCCCTGGCCACTACGCCATGCTGCCATGGGGAGCGCGGACCTGCCTGTGCCCCACAGCATCTGTGCGGGGAGCTGCTCCGTGAACGTGTCCCTCAGAAGCAGCCTTCACTAGTGGAATTAGCCACAGTCGCAGGGCAGAGTCTGGAGCCAGGCTGGCAGGCCCCGATCTCTGCTCTGCTACTTCCGGCTGTGTGACCACAGGCTCTCTTCTGAACCTCTCTGGGCTTTCGTTGTCTTATCCATAAAATGGAGGTAACAATAGCATCCGTCTTCTCCTCGAGGGATTGTTATTGAAGGCATTCACCGGGGAAAAGTGCTTAGTATCTTGCAACACTCAATAAAGATTAGCAATTGCCTTTATTTCCATTCAGATGGGGACGGCAGAAGGGGTGCTTTGATGATTAAATGACTTCAATGGCACAGAGCATTTAGAACAGGGCCTGGTATAGTGTGAGGGTTCAACAAACATTAGCTATTACGATTCCTGCTATTATTATTAAACTCCAAACAGACCAATCATTAGCATGTGAATGGAATTAGTAGAATAATACCGATAGTCCCAGAAACGGGTCCTCTGAAGCTTGTGCAGCCCAGATTTCTTGTAGATGCTTCCGCAGTGTATTTATTTTTCCTTTCTCATGAGCAGAGCTGTCTAAAGTGTGTGCGAAGTGAGCCGGTCACGGTAGGAGGGAGAGACTTTTGCACGAAGTAACCATCAGCATTTTTGTGACCTTGCAGGGATGGGTAGGCTGGGAAGAGAACGGCTTCTGCCTCCGTTGGTCCCAGCCACACCTGGCCACCCCATTGGTGGGCGTTTGCCTTGGGGCACTGGGCCTGCCCTGTCTGTGTTGGGACGTTTTTGCAGGCTGGGCGCCTGTGGCCCTGCAGCCGTTCACTCCTGCCCTACCCAGCGTGCTCCAGCGTCACAGAAGGAGAGAAAGAGCAGAAAAGCGGTGTGCAGCGGGAGAGGCGTGAGAACCGCAGAGAAACACAGCAAACGCCTGTGCTGAGTTGTTCGTTAGTGAGGAGCTGGTCAGGAAGAGCGTTTTACAGGGAACCACGTGGGCTCCTGTGTGGGCCTGGGACAGCTGCGTCCCTTCCCTGCCAGCCTCTCCCCCAGGAGGCTTCTGTGGCCCACAGTCACGGACATGACAAATGGGGAAACTGAACCTCCTTTTCCCCAGAGGTGCAAGATGCGTTAGGAAGCACAGGGCGGTGGTGCAGCCGCCAGGGCCCCGGTCTTTGTTGCGTGGTGACTGGCCGGGAGGCTCCGGGCGGCTTCAGGAGCCTGTCTAGTCTTGGTCTCTGCTTTTCACCATTGGGAATATTAACATCTCTTTGGTTCTCCTGGGCTTCGGGTGTGCAGGCATCTTCTTCCTAACTCATGCATCCTCCAGTGTCATTGATTTGTGAAAAACTCAGTTTCAGGCACATCCGTGTGACTCTGAAGGCGGAACCAGAGCAATGTGGCCGCGGAGAGGAGCCCCCAGAGGCAGCCGGTGCTGGCAGAGGCAGGGATCCTCACGCAGCTTTGGAGGGAGCTGGTCTTGCCACCCCGGCTTCTGGGCTTCTGGCCTCTAGATCTATGAGGGAAGAGATGTGTGTTGTTTTGAGCCTCCCAGTTTTTTGTCATTTGTCACGGCAGCCCAGGAAACGAGCACAGGAGGGTATCACTGTCCCCACCATCGTGGAGACAGGGACTTGGACGCACAGACAGGTGAAGCAGCTAGCCCAAGATCGCATAGCTAGAGAGCAGCGACGCCAGGACCTGAACCGGTGACCCCGGTGGTGGAGCCCCGGAGCCTCGGCCCGTCTTGCAGGTGCTCTCTGGCTGGCAGTCTACGCTTTGGGAAACGGACCTGTGGAGGCGGTGGTGGCAGGGCGAGGGGTTATGAGTCCACGGAGGGAACACCTTTGGAAAGTGGGTTAGAAAATGCGGAGTGCCATCTAATTAATTTGAGATTTAAAAACTTCCCTTTAGAAGCCATTTACTTTTGTTTATTATTATTATTATTATTGAGATGGAGTCTGGCTCTGTTGCCCAGGCTGGAGTGCAGTGGCATGATCTTGGCTCATTGCAACCTCTGCCTCCCGGGTTCAAGTGATTCTCCTGCCTCAGCCTCCAAAGTAGCTGGGATTACAGGTGTCCGCCACCATGCCTGGCTAATTTTTGTATTTTTAGTGGGGACAGTGTTTTGCCATTTTGGCCAGTTGGTCTCAAACTCCTGACCTCAGGTGATCCACCTGCTTTGGCCTCCCAAAGTGCTGGGATTACAGGCATGAACCACCACCCCTGGCTTTTTGTTTATTTTTTAAACAAGACGTCAGGAGCCCAGCCCTAATGAGAGCTGCTTTGGGACGCGGGTTGAGTTGCCAGGGCCCACAGAGCACCCTCCCTCTGCCTCCTCGGTCCTCGTCCCTCCTCCTGCACTTCCTCTGTCCTCCCTGCCTGTGTTCTGGTGCCTGGAGGGAAGTCGACCTGGCCATGGGGTGCTTCCCCAGCTGCTTTCCAGATGAAACTGAGGTTTTAAAATGCTGCTTCATCTGGAAGGATGGGGCTCCGATTTATAGCTTTCTTGGTACAGAAAGGGAGATATTTAAGGGAGACTTTGCTGATGTCCCTAAAGTAGCAGGAAGGTGGTGTGTTCCCCTCACCGGTGAGCACAGCTGGGGCACTGCCTCCCAGGGTGGTCGGGCCCCAGACCTCTGCGCTGCATTCAGGCTCAGGCTCAGGGTTCCCTCCGTGCTTCTAGATCTCTCTCTCTCTCTCTCTGTATTTCCTAAGCTGTTCAATTGTGGGTGCTGTTTTCCTTTCTTCTCCCCTAGGAAACACCGTTTCAAACACACCCCCAATATACTACACATGACAACTGCTGAATCTTATTTAAGACGTGGAGAAGCCACCCGACCCCAGGGGAGGCTGAGCGGTGGGTGATGTAGAGTGCTAATCAGGGTTAGGCGGTGGCCCCTAGTCACGTGAGGGCTAAAGCGCCCGGATCCGATTATGGGATCTGATGGAGCCCATGCCAGGGCCCGGCCCTCAGACTGCGGCTCAGCCCTGAGCTGAGCACCGGGTGGTCGCAGCAGTGGGTGAGGGATTGGGGAGGGCAGGCGGGTGGCCGAGGGAGTGCCCGTGCCACGCTTTTAAAAAACAGTGATCGTTTGAGAATACAGCACTCTTCCCACCACAGTTCTAACACAAGGTCATTTTCAAACACTGATGTTAGATGGTGATTTTCTTATTAGTGAATTAGGGATTCTTGGGCAGGCTTCATAATAAGTGCAGGAAACTGAAAATGTCCGGGGCGGAGGGGGAGCCCGCCTGGAGGTTAATCGGGGTGCACAAGGCCAACACCAGGCGTCATCTGTCAGCCAGGAGGGTGACTCTCCTGGTTAATTGGCTGCCCCCATGCTAGGAGGCCGGACCACTTTGGCAACTGCAATTATCTCCAACTGCCAGGCAAAGAATCCCACCCCTGGCCTGCTGCAGTGACCCAGTGACCTGGAGGCATTACAGGAAAATCTTGTTCTAATGAACTTCTCCAGGCATCTGAGGAGCAGCAGCATTTTTCTGAAATGAATAAATTGCTGGAAATCACAGTCTCATTGTCTCGGCCCAGGAGGAAAGAAGTAGATGCTCTCAACCCCTGTCGAGGCAGGTCCCGGCTGAGCACCCGGGATCGTTGATTTCATGGAATTTCCATACAGCCCTATGATTAATTCCAGTTTTATGGATGAGAAAAGAGTGGCTCCAAGAAATTAAGCAACTTGTCCAAAGGTGCACAATTTGTAACTGGGTTTGGGGAAGGGGCCCAAGATTCTGATCGGGATCATCTGATTCCAGGGCCTCTGTCCTCACCGCCCGGCCATGGTTCTTACTGAAAGAAATTAATACTAACAAAACAGGAAGGGCTTGCACACAGCCTGTCTTGCTCTCACACACACCATTCCTATTTTATTCTCCTTCATCTTACATGTGGTTCCTTCCTTCCTTCCTCCCTCCCTTCCTCCTTCCTTCCTTCCTTCCTTCTTTCTTTCTTGTTTTTTATTTTTTTATTTTTTTTTTGAGACAGAGTCTTGCTCTGTTGCCCAGGCTGGAGTGCAGTGGCACGATCTCAGCTCACCGCAACCTCTGCCTCCAGGGTTCAAGTGATTCTTCTGCTTCAGCCTCCCAAGTAGCTGGGATTACGGGCATGTGCCAACACGCTCAGTTAATTTTGTATTTTTAGTAAAGATGGGGTTTCTCCATATTGATCAGGCTGGTCTCGAACTCCCGACCTCAGGTGATCCACCCACCTGGGCCTCCCAAAGTGCTGGGATTACAGGCATGAGCCACTGTGCCCGGTCCCACATGTGGTTATTTCATTGCTCTTGGTGGTGGAGGCAATTTGGAAATTTACCCAAAATCATTGCTAAGGGTTCAGCTAGAGAGAAGCTTAGATTTTCCTCCCCCACTGTAATGCAAACAGCTGGGACCCTTGTTGTTTAGTTAGGGAGAGTATGTGTCTTGTGGGCTGGGCTCATCCTCGTACTGGATTACTGACTGAAATTGGCTGGCCACAGGGAGCAACATCCACATGGGGGCCTCTTTCGTGCCGCATTATGTTTTGGTGGGCCTTGTGCCTGCAGTCCCTTCCCTAGAGCATCTGTTCCTTCTAGAACATACGTGTGTGGGCTGCATGTACCTCCAGCGGGGTGAAGGAAGCATTATGGGAAGGGGTGGGCCATGGCAACCCTGATCCCGGCTCCTTGGTTTTAAGGCAGGTTGTCAGGTATAACTTGTTTTGCCCACTGAGTTGAAGGATGCGTTATTTAAAGACGTGCTATTATTTGGCCCAAAGATCTTGAAGAAAAACAATGAATTTTGCAGCTTCCCACACTGTCAAGCAGGAGCGATTTGTGTCCCATGGCTTTGAGGGGGCTCAAGTCAGCATCAGGTGCTACAGTCGGTCTCACAGTCTCACGCCTTCCTTGCTCAGACACCTTCCCCTACAATGTGCCCAGCAAGGTACTTTTCACCCCATGTTCAGACGCGGGCCTGACTGTGAAGGTTTCCTGTGCCCGGCTCCCCTGGGCTGCTCTCCGCCCCTGAGTGTGATATGGTGACCTACTGGCTGTCGGCATTCTTTGGAACCCTTGTGTCTTCAGGGGTTGTAAACTCCAATACAAGCAGTTCCACGTGTGATGTAAGCTGAGTGTAAGGCAGAAAGTGCCACGTAGCTTTTATGTCTTCCAACCACAACACCTGCTGGTTCTGTATTTATGGAACACTCCAAGGCCTTCCCAGGCAGCTTGGCAAAGCTGTCCACCCTGCTGTGTTAGGGGGGCTTACAGCGTGAGGGCCCCGGCTCAGCTCCCACCTGCTGGGGGGCTCTGCTGCTTCCCTTCTTACCCCGTGGGCATGGCTCAGAGTGGCTCCCTGTCTACAGCTGAACCCAGCGGCCTCCAACTGCAATGACATCCTGCCCATCCTTTGAAATCACACGGAAACCTTGTATTTGTGTTTTAGCCCTTCTCAGTGTTTACCTGTGTTCTAGAGACCTGTGCACTCTTCTTGTCTGTCCTAGAAAACTACTTGGTAAAAGGCAGGGCCATGTTGCATGTGGCACACACACCATGCTCAGTACAGGAAGTGCTTGTACACAGTGGTGCTTACAAAAAGTGTGCACTGTGGGCATTCACGAAGTGTATGCAGTGGGCGCTCACAAGGTGTGCACGGGAGGTGCTCACAAGGTGCTTGTTGTGTGATGGAACGTTTGGAATTTGTTGGGTGGTTGGATCAGTTTCCTGCAGCTGTCATAATAACTTAGAATGAACTAGGGGGCTTAAAACAACAGAAATCTCTTCCCTCCCAGTTCTGAACGCGAAAGTCTGAGATCCAGGCGCTGGCAGGGCTGTGCTCCAGGGTGGGATCTTTCCTGCCTCTTCCAGTTTCCAGTGGCTCCAGGTGTTCCTTGGCTGTGGTCACCCCCCCGCCCCCACCTCTGCCTCTGTCTCCACATGGCCTTCTCCTGTGGCTCTATGTGGCCTTCTCCATCTCCAGAAGGACATTCTCATTGGATTGAGGGCCCCTGACCCAGCATGATCCCATCTGAATTCCTACCTTAAGAATTGCATCTTCAAAAACCCTACTTCCAAGTGAGGTCCCATTCTGAGGTCTCGAGTGAACGTGATTCTCGGGGGACATTCCTCAGTCCACTGCCGTGGTTGACCGTCTTGCAGACCCTTGTGGGGTGTGGCTGGTGTCTTAGAGATTCCTCGACTCCAGGCATCTTTCCGGGGAACGGGTGAAGGGAGAAAAGGACCTTGGCTATTGCGGGCCTGGAACTGTGTGGGTCTTTGTAGAAATGGCCTGCCAATTAGAGATTGAGAGAAAATAAACTAAAAACCACACCAACTGGAAGACCATCAAATGTTTCCTGGCTAGTAAGAGTTCAGGAAGCATTTTCCTCAGTTGGGTGGCTGGGGAGGGAACATGGCTGCCCCTTAGGGGTAGCAGATGCATCTGTGGGCTGAGAGCCACCCACACACGCCTTCTATTTGGCCTACGTAGAATTAGGGAAAAAATGGTTAAAATTGGTTGCTAGCATTTTAAAAATTGGGATATTTTAATATAAAACCTGTATTTTTTTTTTTTTTTTTAAGACAGAGTCTCACACCATCACCCAGGCTGGAGTGCAGAGGCATGATCTCGGCTCACTGCAACTTCTGCCTCCCAGTTCAAGTGATTCTCCTGCCTCAGCCTCCTGAGTAGCTGGGATTACAGGCACCTGCCACCATGGCTGACTAATTTTTGTATTTTTTAAAATTTTATTATTATTATCCTTTAAGTTTTAGGGTACATGTGCACAATGTGCAGGTTAGTTACATATGTATACATGTGCCATGTTGGTGTGCTGCACCCATGAACTCATCATTTAACGTTAGGTATATCTCCTAACGCTATCCCTCCCCCCTCCCCCCACCCCACAACAGTCCCCGGTGTGTGATGTTCCCCTTCCCGTGTCCATGTGTTCTCATTGTTCAGTTCCCACCTATGAGTGAGAGCATGCGGCATTTGGTTTTTTGTCCTTGCGATAGTTTGCTGAGAATGATGGTTCCCAGTTTCATCCATGTCCCTACAAAGGACATGAACTCATCATTTTTTATGGCTGCATAGTATTCCATGGTGTATATGTGCCACATTTTCTTAATCCAGTCTATTGTTGTTGGACATTTGGGTTGGTTCCAAGTCTTTGCTATTGTGAATAGTGCCGCAATAGACATACATGTGCATGTGTCTTTATAGCAGCATGATTTATAATCCTTTGGGTATATACCCAGTAATGGGATGGCTGGGTCAAATGGTATTTCTAGTTCTAGATCCCTGAGGAATCGCCACACTGACTTCCACAATGGTTGAACTAGTTTACAGTCCCACCAACAGTGTAAAAGTGTTCCTATTTCTCCACATCCTCTCCAGCACCTGTTGTTTCCTGACTTTTTAATGATTGCCATTCTAACTGGTGTGAGATGGTATCTCATTGTGGTTTTGATTTGCATTTCTCTGATGGCCAGTGATGATGAGCATTTTTTCATGTGTTTTTTGGCTGCATAAATATCTTCTTTTGAGAAGTGTCTGTTCATGTCCTTCGGCCACTTTTTGATGGGGTTGTTTGTTTTTTTCTTGTAAATTTGTTTGAGTTCTTTGTAGATTCTGGATATTTTGGATATTAGCCCTTTGTCAGATGAGTAGGTTGCAAAAATTTTCTCCCATTCTATAGGTTGCCTGTTCACTCTGATGGTAGTTTCTTTTGCTGTGCAGAAGCTCTTTAGTTTAATTAGATCCCATTTGTCAAATTTGGCTTTTGTTGCCATTGCTTTTGGTGTTTTAGACATGAAGTCCTTGCCCATGCCTATGTCCTGAATGGTATTGCCTAGGTTTTCTTCTAGGATTTTTATGGTTTTAGGAATTTTTGTATTTTTAGTAGAGATGGTGTTTCACCATATTGGCCAGGCTGGTCTTGAACTGCTGACCTCAAGAGATCCACCCACCTCAGCCTCCCAAAGTGCTGGGATTACAGGTGTGAGCCACTGCGTCCAGTCTAAAACTTGTATTTCTAGCATCTTTTGTAAACTGCACACACTGGAATTTTGTGGGGCTGAGTCATGCTTGTCCCTTCCTGACAGGTCATGTGAAGGAGCAGGAGGAGAGGCAGAGACCAGGACATTAGGAGCGGTGGCAGGGACGGACGGCCTTCTGAAGTGAGCAAGTTAAGGACAGTGTTTGAGTCAGTATGGAGGCAGGTTCTGTGGCTGTAACGAGACCCAAAGGAAGGGGCTTCACTAAGTCACGGTTGCACCCCCTCTGGCTCTGTGGCCCATGCCTTCTCCCTTGAAAGTCTTTATCTCTGGGGTCTGTTACTCTGCTGCCTCCTGGTTCCCCTCCCACCTTCCCTGTCCTTCTCTGTCTCCTTCATGGCCCCTCCTATGAAGAAGGGCCTCACAGCACAGCCCTCAACTTTCTCCTCTTCTCCAGGCTGTCCCTCTCCACGCCCATGACCACAAGTTAGCTGTTGAAGATGGCTCAAATCCCTGCCCCAAATGTCCCCCTAAATATTAAACATGGTTCCAGCTGCTTCCTAGACAACTTTTCTTGATTCTTGCATTTGCTGCAAGTTCAGTGCATCCCAAATGGAGCTCACTGTCTCTTCACCAACACTCGCCCTTCTTTCCACTTTTATTTTTGTTTTTTTAAAGAGATGGGGTCTTGCTTTGTGGCCCAGGCTGGAGTGCAGCAGTGCAATCATAGCTCATTGCTGCCTTGACTTCCTGGGCTCAGGCGATCCTCCAGCCTCAGCCTCTGGAGTAGCTGGGACCACAGGTGGGCACCACCGTGCCTGGCTAATTTCCCTTCTGTGTTCTTGATGAAGGTTGATGGCACCACATCCAATTTAGGAAGGACAAGAACAATCGCAGAATATTCCTCCCTGAACTTCTATCTCCAATCAGTTGCCAAGGCCTGCCAATTCTACCACAATTATTATGATTTTTTTAAAGAGGCCAGGTCTCCCTCTGCACCCAGGCTGGAGAACAGTGGTGCAATCATAGCCCACTGCAGCCTTGAACTCCTGGGCTCAAGCAATCCTCTCGCCTCAGCCTCCCGAGTAGCTGGGACCACAGGCGTCCACCACCATACCCGGCTATTTTGTAGAGATATTTTGTAGAGAGGGGTCTTGCTATGTTACTCAGGCTGGTCCTGAGCTCCTGGCCTCAACCAGTTCTCCCGCCTTCACCTCCCAGAGCACTGGGATTACAGGCATGAGCCTCTGCACCTGGCCACATCAATACTTCTTGGGTCTGGAATTCTCTATTATTTCTGTGGTCTTAGTTCAGGATGGCTTTCGCCTGGTTTTGTGTCTTCTGAGGTACCTCCAGTCTGACACTCTTCATTCATTCCATCCTGTGTGTTCATTATAAATATGAACCTGATCCCATCATCTTCTTATTTGACACCCTTCGGAGGCACTTATTCATTGTCTGCAAAATAAAATCCCCTGTTTTCAGCCTGGCAGGCGAGGCACTTCCCAATCTGACTCCTTCCCACCTTACAGCCCCCGTTCACCTCTCCCTTTAGCCACGTGAGATGATTTGTAGCTTTCAAAACATGCTCGGCTGCTTCCTGCTTCTGTGCTTTTGCAGAAGCTGTTGCCACTGCCCTGAATGCTGCCTTTTCTCTGACCAGATACAGTGCTTCCCAAACCGAGACTCCAAAGAGAGGTTTAAGCGGCTTCTTAAACATTGCTGAACAACATGGCATTACAGAATAGCACACTTATTTCCTTTTAATTCCCCTTACTCCTTCTGATTAAATCAAGGAGAAAGTCTCAGTTTGGTGTTGGTTGGGCTTGATATTTCTAATTCTTGCTAATCACCTTTGTTAAACCTCATTTGTTAAATGATCAATGCTCACAGTGATCGCTTTGTGAACCTCTGGCTCAAAATGCTGAGTCAGCTCAGCTATCTAGCTAGAAATTCATATCCTTCTGCTTTTTAAAACAATATCTATATTAATTGTTACTTTACATTTAAGGCTGATGATGTTGGCTTTCATTTTGTGGTGGTGATCTATAAATTTAAACCTTACTCAGGTTTAATGTCAGTAATTTAAAGAAAATTATTAGATCAAACTTGAGGGATGCAGATGACACATATTGAAGGTAGCCTCTGAATGACTGATGTATAGAAAAACCAGATCACCACACACATCCCCCAGACTCCCATCAGCGGCCTCTTCCTTTCAGGAGCTGGGTCTGTCTCTGCCCTCCCCAGGCAGCTGCATTGTGCAGGCGTCTTCTGCACTCCCAGTAAGGTTTTGCGTGTACCCATGTTAAAGCCCTTATCATGTGCCTGTCCTTGTGGACATGTCAGCCTGCTGGCTGGGACGTGAGCATGGAGGGCAGGGTTGTGTCCATGCATCGTTGGTACCTTCTGCAGCTCCTGGAATTTAGTAGGTGATCAGTTGCCCATGTAGCATCTCCCCTTGGTGACCCAATGCACATCTGAAATGCATCTGTCCAAAATCATATACTTGCGATTTCTTACTCCCATAAATGTACTCCTCCTCCAGGGTTCTTCATTTTTGTAAATGGCAACTTATTTCATCTAGTTGCTGCAGTATAAAGCCTTGGGATCAACCATGACTCCTCTTCAAGCCCATATCCAAACCATAGCACATCTGGACGTCTCTAAACTTTCAACATACCTAACCTCTTCTTCCCACCTCCCCTGCTAGCTCCTTAGTCCAGACCAGCCTGCCCTTCACCTAGACAGCCATCCTAGCCTCTGCCTCATCCCCTGGCCTCTAGTCTTATTGATCAATGGTCGGTTGCCACTCAGAAACAGGGGTTAATCTTTTTGAAACAAACTAGGTCACCTCACTCTGTTGCTTAAAACCTTCCAGTGGTTTTCCTGCCCGCTTGGAATGAGGTTCCTGCCTGGACCCCCACTCTCACCATGTACCACCCTCCCTCCCAGGTTGGTCTTCAACTCCTGGACTCGAGCGAACCTCCCACTTTGGCCTCCGAGAGTGGTGGGATTGCAGGTGGGAGCCGGCATGCCTGGCCTTCAATAGTTCATTTAAATGTCGAGTGTTTAACAAGGTTGTGTGGAGAGCAGCACCTTTCCATCCTGTCAACGTAGCTCTGAGACAGTGTGTCACTTATTTGGGGATCAAGTTGAAGTCTGAGTGTGGGTTTGGTGAGACGGGAGACTGAGGCCACGCGGGCCTCCTGGCTCGCGTGGGAGCTGATGCAGCTGGAAGCTAACAGAGTCAACAGGAACTCAGGCTCGGAAGAAGAGAGGCCCTGCGGTCTCGTCATGACCAAGGAAGGCTCCAGGCAGGATGTAGCACGTGGGCCTGACCTGGTGGCACTTGGATTATAAAAGAGAAAACCTCAGACAACTAAGTGGAGATGAAATGCTCCCTGTTTCTGTAGTGGACAGGTGCTCCAGAGCCTAGTGGAAGGGCAGATATTGTGTTCACGACTGGACATTTGCGTTCATAATGGGAGTGACACTGATGGGAAACTGATCTGTTGTGGGATCTCGCTTATCCTCAGTCTGGCCTGGAATAAACTTTACAGCTCAGGCACTGGGTTCTGTTTGTGTACCCATTTGGTTAGTGTTTGCTGATCACGTACTACGTGCTAGGCCCTGCGTTAAGAACAAGGGCTAAGAACATGGCTGTCCGCGTGTCCAATGTGGTTTCTTCCCTTTCTTTGTGTGCCCTCTCCAGGGCTGTCCTGAGCAGCCGGCCCACCCTATCATCTTTGTAATCACTTTTGTCAGTGTCTGCTACCTCCTGTGTGGCAAGCAATGACAACTGCAAGGAACGTTGCCGCAGTGGGGACTAAGCCAGTCCAGGGAAGCACCATCCATGCAGAGAAGAAGGATGAGCGGAATTCTCTACGGGAGGGCCGTGGAAAGGAGCCTTCCAGGCAGGGGAGCAGTCCCGAGAAGGCCTTGGGCAGGAGCGTAGAGAGGCCAGCATGCTGGAGCGTGGCGGGAAGGAGAGAAGCACACAGTGAGGTTGGCGATGAGGCAGGGTGAGATCACGAGCAGCAGTGAGGACTCTGGACTTTGTCCTGAAGGTCATGGGTAGCCTCTAAGGTCCTTTATGTAGAATGACATGGTTGAATATCCACTTTCAGATGATTTTTCTGCCTCCTAGGTAGGGAGAGAACTAGAGGCCATGACTACTGGTGACTGACTGAATGAAGGGCAAAGTGCTGAGTTGATGTTCAAGTCAAGGTTTATGGCTCGTTCCCCTGGTTGAGGGCAGTGGCCTTGCAGTGACTCCTCCTCCAAGGAGGGTTTTGCTTGAGGGTTCTGGTTTGTGCAGCCTCTTGGCAGGGGTGGGGCCTGCACACAGCTGGCATTCACCACCCCCTTCTGGTCCATATGCTTGGGATAAATGTCCTGGACATCTCATTCAGAATTATGCTCAGTTACGCAGTGCCTCAAACAAGAGAAGGGTTTATATTCTTATGGCATGGAAGTTCGGATGCAGGAATCCCAGAGCTTCCTGGTGTGCAGGCTCCACTGCATCCTTAGGGACCCGGGCTCCCTCTGGCTTGCTGCTCTGCCATCTTGATGACAACAATCCTGTCTTAATACTCTCAAGACAGCTGATGGAGCTCCAGCCAGCACACCTGCATTCCAGGCAGGAAGCAAGGGAGCGGTAATGGACGAGGGGCAAGAGAAAGTAAGTGACAGCTGAATCATCCGCAATTAAAGGGCCTTCTTGGGAACGACGCCTTTCAGTGACTTCCGCTTACGCTCACTGGTTGGAGCTGTCATGTGCCACCCTAGTCTGCACCAGAATCTGGGAAATGTAGCTATTTAGCTATTTCCATGACCACCTCTAGAGACTTGGGTTCTGTTAGAAAGGAGAAGGCCAAAATGCATATGGGGTAGGCCCTGGTGATCTTCAAAGCACCTGCTCTCCTCTCCCAGTGGACATTTACTTTCTGGCCTGAGAGCCTTTCTCACGGTGGGCATAGAAGTGGATTCTGCACACAATTGCTGGGCATCACTGGCTTTGGGGGTCACCAGTTCTTAATGGAAGCAGTCTGAGAAGTAGCCATCCCTTTTGTGCTTGCCCTAACAATCCTCAAGGCGACCCCCGCATCACAGGCATCGTTAGGATAGCATGGGATTGTCTGCAAGTGTGTGTATACCCAGACTTTCCCCAATTGCCTATATTATCTTTAAGAATGGAGTGAGAGACGGCCCTGTGCCTTTTCTTCATATTTAATTCATTCATTCATTCTTTCTTTCAATCAATTGAATCATTACATGACCACGGCATGGAGCACGGAGTCATATCACAGGGACCTCATGGACACGGTGTGGAGACAGACGAGTGTTTCCTAAGAAATGCTCCCATAGGAGTATGGGGGCAGCTGGAGGGCCATGGGAGAAACTTCTGTGTTCAAATCGTGTCTTAGGTACTTGGTCATGGAGCAATCTTCACTCTCAGTTTTCTTGTCTGTAAAATGGAGCTGATGCAAGTTCCTCACTTACAAATGTGTTTGCCATTCTATTCCCTAACTCTCACCTGTTTGTTTCCATCCCATTCCAGCCGTTCAATCCCATCTCTCTACCCTATCCTACCCTACCCTATCCTATCCTACCCTACCCTACCCTACCCTACCCTACCCTACCCTATCCCATCCCATCCCATCCCATCCCATCCCATCCCATCCCATTCCACCCGTCCCATCCCACCTTTCCATTCTATTTGATTCCATTCCACCCATTCCATGTCTCTATTGTATTCTATTCTACCCCATTCCACCCATTCCACTGCACCCCATCCCATTCCATGTTTAGTTTTTAAAGATCGTGCTATGCCTTGCTAAATTGATTCCACAATCCAATGCAGCAGGACCTGCAGCTTGGGTAACTCTTTTTAAGAATGCGCCTTTGGCATTCCTGGGGAAAGAGGGTTTGGGGTGGTCTAGGAGTCAGGAACGAGGAGAGGAGGCTGCCTCAGTCTTGGCTGGAGGGAGACCGTGAGGGTCTCGGTGAGATTTATTATTGCAAATTGGGGCAGGGTGCCTTTAATGGTTTTTAATTAAAATTTAATAACTAAAAAGGAGAACAAAAGACTCATCAAATCATTCTTCATTCTTGGTGGCTCAACACCAGGCAATTAAGATGCTTTGTTATAAACAAGCAGTGGGAGGAGAGGGACGGGGTAGGGGAGAGGATGGAATCAATGAGGCATGAAGAGGCTTCTGCAGCAGACCCGCCCTGACCACAAGGCCCTGGGGGGCCCCCCACGTGCAGGTGAAGGTGCCATCTCAGGGGGACTCTCCTTCTGTCCCACCTCTGTCCCGAGAATGCTGAGGTATCATTCCAGAGGCAGGAGTCAAACCCAGGCCTCTCATCTCCCAGTGTAGTGAGTTCATCCCTTCCCAGCAAGTTCAGCTGCACACCAGCTCTGCAGACGCCCTCTCCAATTCCCGTTCTAGTCCTGTGATTACCACAAATAAGATCTCCTTTTTCATCGTGGCAGCATCCAGGGCAGTTTTCCTCAGACCCCTCGCAGCACCCGCAGACCACATCTTAGACTGTATCCGCTTCTCCTCGTTCTAGAAACCCGTCCCCCTGCCATGTTCCAGACCCGCTCTAACCATCCAGGGCCTCCACAAGGAAAGCACAGTCCACACCCTCAGGAAGCCTCTATTCTCCTGCTAATTTCTACTTGAAGATTATAATTTTGCACATCATCTGAACTGGGGGTGCTGGCACCTCCACCGTGTGCTGCACCGTCTGCATGAGCTCCTTCCCTTCTGGGCTGTTTTTCTCCCCCAAGAGCTGGGTGGGGCTCCCTGTGGTACCCGCTTCTTCTTTGTTTTGAGACAGGATCTTGCTCTTTTGTCCAGGCTGGAGTGCAGTGGTGCCATCTCTGCTCACTGCAACCTTCACCTCCTGGGGTCAGGTGATCTTCCCATCTGAGCCTCCCAAGTAGCTGGGATTTCAGTGTGGGCCATCACATCTGGCTAACTTTTGTATTTTTTTTGGAGAGATGGGGCCTCACTGTGTTGCCCAGGCTGGTCTCAAACTTTTGGGCTCAAGTGATCTGCCTACCTCAGCCTCCCAAAGTGCTGTGATGACAGGTGTGAGCCACCACACGCAGCCTGTGTACCTACTTCTTAAGTTAAAGGGGCATTCCTGGGTAGAAGGGGCTACAGCCACCTGCCTGTTCCTGGCCTCTTTGTGAGCACACGTTCCTCGGGTTGGTTCCGCTGGGCCTTCACTGACTCCCAGGAAGCCGTTGCTGTGGTCAGCGTTGCAGGTGTTGGAGTCACAGGCTTCCTTTAGGTCTGGTGTGGAGTTACTGTAGGAAAACAAGGGCACTGGAGAGGCTTGAGCCCCTGGTCCTGGAGGCGTTTGAGATTTCTCCCTTTACATCTCATTCCGCCCTGTTGAGTCGGGGCTGGCAGCTCCTTTGAGGAACTGACCTCTGAGGAAAGAGAAACCCATTTGCTCCTCTCCCTCCTCCCCCAACAAGAAACACGCTGTTTAACATTCTTCCCTGTGGGCCGTTGTGAATTACAGGGCATCTCACTGGGGAGGGAGAGGAAGATGTCCCTCACCAGGCTTTCCTGTGGGCCGTTGGGTTCTCTCCGCACCTCAGAAGTGATATTTGAGTCCCAGGCTTCAAGCTCCTGATGTGTGAAATCATATTCCAGCCCGAGAAAAATCTCAGACCTTTTGTCATTTTCCTCGGTGTTTGGAGCTTCCAGTGGAAGTGCGTGGCCTGCTACAGTTGGTGGACTCACTGCTAACCCTAAAGATTATGCTAAAATAGTACAGTTATTGCAATCAGGACCATTGGTTGCAAGCAACAGAAAATCCCTCTCCCACTGGAATTAGCCAAAAGGGGATGCATGGGCCGGAGTAAGTGAAAAATCTAGGATACCGCAGACATCAGGTGTGGCTCAATTCAGGGCTCAAATCATGTTGCCAAAGAGTCTGTGTTTCTTCTTCTTTCTGCATTCTGAAATGGGCCCTTGCCCCATGGTGGCAAAACCGCTGTCTAAGCTGTTAGAGCCACATTCTCTCAGGTTCTCGGGCAGCAGGAAAGAGCACCAGTTTCCGTGGCGGGCAGACCCCTAGCAGTGCCCAGCAAGATTCCATGCCCCAATCTCTGGAGCCTGTGGATGGGACGAGGTCTCTCTCTGTGTCCATGATCCCCACCCCCAGGGCATGGTGGGCCCTGAGAAAGGGAGGCCGCCTGGGAGAACCCAGCCTAATCCCTGGAGCCTGCACAAGCCGAGAGCTTTCTCTGTCAGGTGGCAGAAGGGAGAGGTAGAGGGAGCAGAGGCAGGAGGAGGACTTGACCCGCCCTTGCTGACTTTGAAGACAGAGGTGAGGACCCGAAGGCACTGCCAGTTGCTGAGAGGCCCCGGCAGCACCAGCGGGACACGGGGCCTCAGCTCTGCGATTGCGAGGCGCTTAACTCCCACAGCCTGAGTGCACTGAGAGTATGTTCTGTCCTTACTCCTGAGCCTGCAGACAAGAGCCTGCCTGGCCAGCATCTTGAATTTGGCCTCACGAGACTGTGAGCAGAGCGCCTGGCTGAGCCTGCCCAGACGCCTGACCCACAGAGCTATGAGCTAACACATGGGGCTGTTTAAGCCGCCGTCTGGGATCGTTTGGTACGATGCGTAGAAAATGAACACAGCCTCTCCACTGGGTCCTCCACTCGCGGGCAGGGTTTACAGTGATTGGCTCCACTGGTTCTGTGTATCTCTGTGTCCATCAGCACTTGGGGTGCAGTCTCGAAGTGTTGATGGGCCCGTCCCCCTCCCCAGCTAAGCCTTGGGATCAGAGGCAGCTCCTCCACCTGTTCTAACGTCCAGGGGAGAATCGTACTGCACGGGAGACAGCCTGGGGCCCAGCTGAGCTGCTACTGATCCTGGATCATCCTTTTTCTCAGGCCTGCAGTTTGCTTATGTGTCAGGTCTAATGAAAGAGAAGGGGATGTCGTTACTTATTTAATTAATTAATTAATTTTTGAGATGGAATTTCGCTCTTGTTGCCCAAGCTGGAATGCCATGGAGCGATCTTGGCTCACTGTGACCTCCGCCTCCCGGGTTCAAGCGATTCTCCTGCCTCAGCCTCCCAAGTAGCTGGAATTACAGGCATGCACCACCACACTCAGCTAATTTTTGTATTTTTGGTAGAGACGGGTTTTCGCCACATTGGCCAGGCTAGGCTGGAACTCCTGACCTCAGATGATCCACCCGCCTCAGGATTACAGGCGTGAGCCACTGTGCCCGGCCCAGGACACGGGAGCCCCTCATGTTTGGTGCAGCTGTGTTGGCATGGAGGGGTGTGGGTGGGAGAAAATTGGTCTCGAGGATTTATCTGGTGTATCAATCAGTGTTTCTGTAAGCGCAGGTCATAGCCCATTAGGGAGCCACGAAATCAATTTTGTGGGCTGTAACCGGCACGTTTCAAAAATGAAAAGGGACAGAGGATATCAGCACACACTGGGCAGTTCTCTGCTGCCTGCGACCGACCTTCGCTCCAGTTCTGCTGGGCGAGAGTGGGGTGGGCTGCCTCAGGCAACATGAGGCCCACGTTTCAGCCAGTGTTTTGCAGAGTTTAGACTTGGTTCGAAACATTTCAGCTGAGCAGTTGGAATTGGGGGCCGGAGGAGACAGTGGTGGTGGAGGTGGTTCTGTGTCTCTGTATGAGCCCCAAGGGGGCATGTGGCCTCTGTTTTGGGGTCTTTAGAATGTGGGGTTTTAGTGTCCCCCTGCCTGTACCTGTCACTGGCCATTGGGCACCAAGAAAGGCCAGCACACCCTCCTGCTGCAGGGCTGGGAGAATGCCCGCCGGCTGTGCTCAGAGTCCTAAGGGTCACCCGGGGTAACTGACAGGGGGTAACCGATGGGGGGGTGAAGACGACTCATGCTTGGGGGAGCTCTTGGTCACATGGCCGCCCCCACGGAGGGACAGTGGTGTGTATGTTCACTCAATGTCAATTACTTCTCTTTCTCTTTCATTAGATCTGATACATAAGCAAACATATGTGTTATCCAATGGCCCCAGAGTGTTCCAGAGTGTTCTAGAGTGTTCCTGTGGCTCCCTGAGACCGGGAGCAAGCTTGGGAGGCCAGTGAGGCTGGAAAGGCTGGAGGTGAGGAGTTCAGAAACAGCAGGAGGGTCTGCCGGGTGCCCACGGTGCAGAGCTGGGCGCGTGTTGCCCGTGCCACCAAGGCCGCTGAGAAGCCACCACGTGACTCTTCACAAAGCCAAGCAGCATGAACAGTGCAGGCTGGGCCGGGAGCTGTGGGGCCATGCTTGGAATGGCATCAGAGCCTGGTCACCGAGTGTGTCATTTTGTAAGCTCTCTGGTGACTTCTGTGATGTGCCCCTCTTTCCCACAGTACGAATTTTAACAATAGTTGATCTGAGCTGTTGGCCGAGATTGTCAGGTCTTTGGGCTCATTTCACTGGCTCTCGTGGTAATAATTTCTAAAATCGCAGATTGCTTTGAGCGCTATTTTAATTCATCTGTGGATACATGTTGGGAAGTAATTGCCAGCATTTATCATGCTGCTGCAAGCTCATTTCCTGAGGCACGTGCCCGAAGCACACTCTATGTTCAATGAACATTTGCAAATCAATGAATTAAAAATAAGCCATTATTATACTTTCTTAGTAAAAGCCCATATATTCTTCCATATGTGAATATGGGTAGAAAGATGTCTGAAAGTCTATATGCTCCAGATGATGGGAGTTTCTTAATTTTTAAGCATTTTCTTCCTTACCTTTCTGTATTGCCTAAATGATTTTCCATTCTGAAAGCACAACTTGTATTTATTCATCTACTTTGTTCAATGCCCAGTCACCTAGAAGCTTTACCCAAAGAAACAAACATCTAGGAAAATACACATCACAGACCCACACAGAACAAAGGCACAAAGACCACCTTTCACACATCTTCTTTGTTTCGTTTTCCTTTAGTTTATAAAAATAATTATACAGTGAAACGTGCAGAAACCACCACCCAGATGTGTTGGGGGGCGTGGGCGACTGGTTAACCTCCTATACCACATCTTACAGGTGGATTAAAACGTGAGGCATCTCTGAAATAGTTATGCAGTACAATAGGGCCACTGATCTCTTAAACATGATTTACTTATACATCTTTCGGGGACAAATATTCTGCTTATAGATAGCGATACTCACATCTGAAAGAGGCGCTTGGATGTGACCAGTGATACTTGCCACTCTCGATCCTGCCCTTTGAACATGGCTTTGGCGGATGGGTCTCTGATTCATAAAGTATCAGGAACTAGACGAGGTTTTAGCAGCAGGATCTGGGCGCTGACCTGAAAAAAGCTATAATGACATTTTCACTTTAGCAAGGTGAGATAATGAAAGGATTAGCTGAAAAGAAAATGTAGTCTCTCCACGGTGATTTTATTTGGAAGCGGGTCTCTAATCGCATTTGCAGCCTGTGCAAATGCTTCCCAGCGAGCGCGAGGTATCCGCCGGCAAATGGGTTGGTGCAAATAGCCGCCTGTGCCTTGCGCTGTTCTCTCCCCACTGCCTTCTGGGCTCGTAGCGGCCTCTTCCTCCCCGCAGAGCGTCCCCTTCCCGCCTCGACACCTTTTCCAGTTCACACCCCTTCCTCCTCCGGCCCTGCAGCCATCTGGTGCCCCAGGCCCCCGACGGCGCTGGCAGGTGCCGCTCACGCCTGTCGAGGGAGTTGGAAGACACGGCCTCGCTCCTGCTGGTGCGGAGGCCCGAGTGCTAAACGCCCTGGCCGTGTGCGCGTGGCCCGGGGCCAGCACGGCTGTGCCAGCGTTTGCTTCACCATCAAGTCCTGATCTTGGCAGACTTGGCTCGTCTCCTGGCACAGCGATGGGCTGTAATCTCAGCAGTGATTTAAATTTATCAGCCTCTACTTTCAGCCACTGGGGCCAGCAGCACAACGTGACTCCGGTGTGCCTGGCCCGTGTAAGAATGCCTCGTGTGGGACAAAGGGGACGAGGTGCCCGGGTTTCTGTCTGGGCCGCGCTTCTCAGTGCTGCTGCGCTTTCCTGGGGAGGGTTTGAGCAATCTGACAGCCTGGGGGCGCGGGGTCTGTGCTGCCGCACCTTGCAGAGGGGAGTGAAGCGTGGTAGAGGCGTTTCTTAACCCATTGTCCTCCTGAGTGGCCATAGCTCCATGATGAGGCCACAGAAGCAATCCTGGACTCCAGAAGGAGGGGTTTTATTGTAACTGATCCCTATGGCGGCAGGAAGGGGCAACGGGAACGTGGGGAGGGCTCTGGCCGTGACTGCCAGTCTCCAGGGCCAGGCAGCCTGGGTTTTCCCTTTAAAGGGAGAAGACCAGCTAGGAAGAGCAGGTGCCGGGCGGTGTGCGGTGTGAGGCGCTGGGGCCACAGTGGCAAGGACCGGACAGCAGATGGGAGAAAGTCCTGCCTTGGGGTGCATCTGCTCCCCGGGGGGATGCTGGGGGCCTTCTGGGGCTCATGCTTTGGGCGCGGGCCTGGGCGGACCTAGGGGAAGGAGAGGAGCTTAAAGAAAGGTTGGCTGATGCGCATTTTGTTCTGGTCCACCAGCGGACACGCAGTTCAGCTCATCTCTGAGAAGGCAAAGGCTGAGATTTTGGAGGGGCTGTGTCTGGCCTTGTCACAGGTAAACAGAGCAGGGCATCTGTGAATCTCATCCCAGGCCTGAGGGGAAGGGGGCTGTTTGGAGTGATCTGCTTTTAGAACATAAAGAGTCGCAGGATCTCTTTAACCTGAGCCGTTCAAGGGCTCAGAAGCACGAGGCCCAGTGACTCCAGCATTGCCATGAGCCACGGCGGCCACACGGCTCCCTTCCTGCCTGGGCTTTTTGGAAATGAGGCTTTTCAGTGGCTGCCGGGCCACTCAGTCTTCCAGGGGCAGAGATTTTGAACCAAATGCTCACAGGGCCAGGCGGATGACATCATAGGGCAACGGCGCCTGCCCAGTCGTCTTCTTCACTTCTCCAAAGGGACATACTGTCTCCGATTGTTCTGGAATCATGCAGCCTTCCTGGTTCCATTTTTAACATCTGTTTTTCAATTTTATTATTTATTTAATAGCTTTTATTGTGTATATTTAAGATATACAACATGATGTTATGAGATCCGTATATAAAGGGGTTACTGTAGTAAAACAAAGGAACATCTCCACCATCTGGAGACGGAGAGGTAAAAATGCGCTTTCTTCTTAATCCTATCATTACTGTAATTCCATATTATTATTAATGAAGCAGAGTGGGGCTGGAGAGAGAAGGCAGCAGACATTGTCCCTGGTGTGGGGGAGATAAGAGAGGGTGGCTGCCATTTAGGAAGGTTGCAGGAGCTCCTTATTTTTCAAGAGAATCCAAAAAGTTTGGTTTCTGGATTTATCTTGTAAGTTTTAAATGTGGGTGATGAACTCATGTTGACAGAAATGTTACTAGAAAGTGGTCCTAATCCAGACCCCCAGAGAGGGTTCTTGGATCTCCTGCAAGAAAGAATTCAGGGTGAGTCTGCAGTGCAGAGTGAAAGCAAGTTTATGAAGAAGTAAAGGGGTGAAAGAAGAGCTACTCCATAGACGGAGCAGGGCAGTCCCGAAAGTAAGAGAAGGAAGGTGTCCACCCTAAGGGTAATACTCGTATATATATGGGATAAAAAAAGATCATGGGGAGATGTGCTCTGCTGTAAGGGTTTGTGATAAAGGATTAATTTTCTTAATTACTACATTTTGCAAGAATCGATATTATTATCTTTAAAGCAAAATTAGGAATGTTTCTGTTCTCAAGATATCGGGATATCAGGACACTCCTAAGTCTGGGTCTTTTTAGTAAATGTTATCAAACTGTTATCTTAACCGTAAACATCTACAGGCTGGAAACACCTCACCTCCTAAAAATGCAGCTCAGCAAGGCCCAGCCTCATTTTTCCCAGTTCTCACTCAAGATGGAGTCGCTATGGTTTGAACGCCTTTGACAAAAAGAGTGAAACTCTAAAATATTTGAAGAGATTTATTCTGAGCCAAATATGAGTGACCCTGGCCTGTGACACGGCCCTCAGGAGGTCCTGAGAACATGTGCCCAAGCTGGTTGGGGCGCAGCTTGGTTTTATACATTTTTGGGAGACATGGAACATCAGTCCAATGCATTTAAGATGTACGTTGATTTGGTGCAACTCAAAGTGTGGGTGGGGGTAGGGGTGGGGACTTCCAGGTGATAGGTAGATTTAAAAATTTTCTGATTGGCAGTTGGTTGAACGAGTTCATCTGAAGACCTGGAATCAATAGAAAGGGGTGTCTGGGTTCAGATAAGGGGTTGTGGAGGCCGAGGTTCTTATGATGCAGATGCAGCCTCCAGACAGCAGGCTTCAGAGAGAACAGATGTAAATGTTTCTTATCAGACTTATAAAGGTGCCAGACTCTTAGTTGATTCTCTCCTGGATCTGGAAAAAGTCCTGGAGAGGGAAAGGGGATTCTCTACAGAAAGAATTCAGGGTGAGTCTGTAAGGTGAAAGCAAATTTATTAGGAAAGTAAAGGAATAAAGAATGGCTATTCCATAGGCAGGACAACCCCGAGGGCTGCTGGTTGCCTATTTTTATGGTTATTTCTTAATTATATGCTAAACAAGGGGTGGATTATTCTTACCTCCCCTTTCTAGACCATATAGGGTAACTTCCTGACATTGCCATGGCATTTGTAAATTGTTGTAGTGCTGGTGGGAGTGTAGCAATGAGGATGACCAGAGATCACTCTTGTGGTCATCTTGGTTTTGGTGGGATTTGGCCGGCTTGTTTACTGCCAACTGTTTTATCCGCAAGGTCTTTATGACCTGTGTCTTTTGTCGATCTCCTATCTCATCCAGTGACTTAGAATGCCTTCACCATCTGGGAATGCAGCCCAGTAGGTCTCAGCCTCATCTTACCCAGCCCCTATTCAAGATGGAGTTGCTCTGGTTCACATGCCTCTGACAATACCACCAGAGAATTTATTTCCTAGTTCATTCATTGCCAGTGATCAGAGCTGGGGGCCTTTACAACCTGAATGCATTCTCTCACAGCTCTGTAAGCTGGAAGCCTGAGGTCAGGGTGTCCGCAGAGCTGCCTTCCCCCTGGAGGCTCTGTGGGGAGCCTGGCTCCCTGCGTTCCCCGGCTGTCCTTGGCATCCTTGGGCTCGTGGCCACATCACTCCGACCTCTGGTTCCACTGCCATCTGTGTGAGCTTTCCCGTGTCTGTGTGTGTCCTTTTCTACCTCTTATGTGGACACTCTCATCAGATGGAGGGTCCACCCCAACCCCCCTGGATCTCATCTCTACCCTTACCTTAATTATACCTGCACAGACCCTGTTTCCAAATGGGGTCATGTGGTTTTTTTGGGGAAGGCACTATTCAACTACTACAACCTCACCTTAAAGATAAAAGAACGAGACATAGTGCGCCTCCGACATAATTAGACAACAAAATAAGCCCATCAGCTTCTAGAAACATGACTTACTTATAAAAATCTTTTTGGGACAAATGTTTTGCTCATAGCTCGGGGTACTCGTATCTGAAAGAAATACTTGGATGTGAACAATCTTACTAGAAATTTCAGCCTCCTGTGGAAGGCTCCTTCCCTTGTGAGCACAGCTTTGGCCAATGAGTCTCTTCTTCATCAATTATCACCAGGAGCAGAAGTCTGGGAAGCCGAGATTGGGCGCTGCCTCCTAATGCCTGAGTGACTGGACCCGTCCCTCACAGCTCAGTGTCACAAAGTGACACAAGGAAATCGATCGTCTGCCCACCACTGCACGCACTCCGTGTCTAATATGTTTTGAATTTTTTGGAAGATCAAGTTTTACAGCATACAGCTATTTTTTAAAATTTAGCTTTTTAGCATTCAGCAGTGACAACTTTTATTAAACACCCCTGGTGCGCCATGCATGATTTGAATTTCAGTTGCTCACATCCATAAGCGGCGCTGGTGTTAGTCAGGTTAATGTCAGCTGCAGCAAAAATCCAGGAACTCCGGGGGCTCAGCACAGCCCGTTTATTTTCCCCTTGCAGGAAGATGCAATGGTCAGTGAGTGGCTTCCTCCACGTGGTCACTCAGGAACCCAGGTTTCTTCCATCTTGGGGCTGGCGGTGCTCCAGGGCCCCAGAGGCCCCAGCATGCAGCTGGCAGTAGGGGAAGGGAGAGCAGACGAGGCTCTCTGGCTGGGAAAGGAGATGCATCCCTTGGCAGTGGGGGAAGGGAGGGGGGACGAGGCTCTCTGTCTAGGAAAGGAGACGCATCCCTTGGCTTGGGTCACATCCCCTCACCGGGATAGCGGACAAGGGCTGGGAGGGTGTCCCTGGGTGAGCCACCACCCAGCAGCAATGCCACGCTATGGAAGTTGGGCCCCACATTTACGAGGGATAGTGAGATCTGTCTTTGCCACATGTATGCATAAGAAATACTTGCATGGCTGGGCACGGTGGCTCACTCCTGTAATCCCAGCATTTTGGGAGGCTGAGGCGGGTGGATCACTTGAGGTCAGGAGTTCGAGACTAGTCTGGCCAGCATGGTGATACCCTGTACCTACATTTTTAGTACAAAAATTAGCCGGGCATGGTGGTGAGCCCCTGTAATCCCAGCTGCTTGGGAGGCTGCGGCAGGAGAATCACCTGAACCCAGAAGGTGGAGGTTGTAGTGAGCTGAGATTGTGCCGCTGCATTCCAGCCTGGGCTACAGAGAGAGACTCATCTCAAAAAAAGAAAAAGAAAGAGAAATACTCGCGTGAGGTTGTCATGTGAGGGATGGATAAAGAGTTATCACATCTTAATTACCAAGGCTGGCAATTAATTTACACGACCTTAGTTCATCTTAAAGTGTTGCTTAAACTTGGCTTATTAACATGAAATATGAGATTGATTTTTAAAAAAAAAAATCAACAAAAAGTAGAATAGAGGTTACTAGGGAATAGGGGAGGGAGGAAGGGGGAGTTATTGCTTAATGAGCGTAGAGATTCTGTTTAGAGTGATAAAAAATTCTGGAACTAAAGACAGGTGATGGATACAAGGATTGTGAGTATACTTAAAGTTACTAAGGTGTTCACTTAAAATGGTTTACATCTTATGTTATATTTTATTACAAAAAATTTGTGAAAAGTACATGCATTTATTTTTATTTTTTATTTTTTTTTAGAGATAGGGTCTCACTGTATTGCCTGGGCTGTTCTTGAACTCCTGACCTCAAGTGATGCTCCCACCTTGACCTCCCAAAGTACTAGGGTTACAGGCTTGAGCCACTGCTAATCATAGTCCTTGTGAATAAAAGTTGATAAGTATGGGAAGCTACTTTTACAGAACTTGCAATTATTGTTCCTCTTTTGAAATATTCAGCTTTGGGGCTTGAGATTTCTCTCTCACCTCTGGTGTCCTGATACCAATTATTAATTATCAGGAAAGCCTGCACAGAGAATGCCCTGTAGATGCTACAGAGATGAGTATTCCTCTGCATAAGCTGAGATTTCTCCAGGGTTCAGCTATGGAGACAGATTTTAAAACATACTTCAAAAGTTAATCTATCACACAACAAAATCCCTACAGCACGAAATGAAGTGTGGCGGGAACCTCCTCCCACCCCGATCTCCTCTGAGCCCAGAGCCTCTCAGCCTCAGTCGCGCTGCCACGGGGCCGGGCTGCCCTTGTCATGGGGCTGTTCCACGCACTGTAGGACGTTCAGCAATGTCCCTGGCCCCTACCCACCAGATGGTGGGAACAGCCCTGGCCACTCCCCAGTTGCAATAACCGAAATGCCCCCAGACATTGCCAAATGCTTCCTGTGTGTATGAGTGGGTGGGGGCAAAATTGCCTCTCCCCGAGAGCCGCGGTCCTAGAAGCAGGCAGTGATGTCGGTGTCTCGTGTTATTTGAGCGAGAGCCTTTGCATGTCCAAGCGTGCATGTGTATGTGTGTATCTGAGTGTGTGTTCCCACATGGCCAAAACCCACAAGTGCTCCTTGACTGTGCCCACTGCCCTGCTTTTCTCACTGAACAACATGACACCATCCGTGTGCTCACAGCTCTGGCCCCCTCCATTCAAAGGCACCCATGGCACCGTGTACTATGGACTGGCACACAGGAGCTTTCTCAACCTTACTCTTACAAGCCAAGTCATCCTCAACGCCATTTCATGCTCGTGTTAGAATCCTTGTAGGAAAAGTTCCTGGAAGGTAATCTGTAGGGTTGCAGGGTATGTGCATTTTTAGTTTTGGGAGATTTTTACTGAGAACTTGCCAAAGAAGTTGGACTAGTTTTCTCTCCCACCAATAATGCATGAGAGCTCCTGTTTCCATACAAAGCATATTGCCTGCATGGTCTCACTTGCTGGTCCTTCCCACGGTGGGTGAACACACTGCCTGCGTGATCACACTCAGGGATCCTTCCCACGGCGGGCGAACACACTCCCTGCGTGATCACACTCACGGGTCCTTCCCACGGCGGGCGAACACACTCCCTGCGTGATCACACTCACGGGTCCTTCCCACGGCGGGCGAACACACTGCCTGCGTGATCACACTCAGGGATCCTTCCCACGGTGGGTGAACACACTGCCTGCGTGATCACACTCAGGGATCCTTCCCACGGCGGGCGAACACACTCCCTGCGTGATCACACTCACGGGTCCTTCCCACGGCGGGCGAACACACTCCCTGCGTGATCACACTCACGGGTCCTTCCCACGGCGGGCGAACACACTCCCTGCGTGATCACACTCAGGGATCCTTCCCGCGGCGGGCGAACACACTCCCTGCGTGATCACACTCACGGGTCCTTCCCACGGCGGGTGAACACACTCCCTGCGTGATCACACTCAGGGATCCTTCCCACGGCGGGCGAACACACTCCCTGCGTGATCACACTCACGGGTCCTTCCCACGGCGGGCGAACACACTCCCTGCGTGATCACACTCACGGGTCCTTCCCACGGCGGGCGAACACACTCCCTGCGTGATCACACTCAGGGATCCTTCCCACGGTGGGTGAACACACTGCCTGCGTGATCACACTCAGGGATCCTTCCCACGGCGGGCGAACACACTCCCTGCGTGATCACACTCACGGGTCCTTCCCACGGCGGGCGAACACACTCCCTGCGTGATCACACTCACGGGTCCTTCCCACGGCGGGCGAACACACTCCCTGCGTGATCACACTCAGGGATCCTTCCCGCGGCGGTCGAACACACTCCCTGCGTGATCACACTCAGGGATCCTTCCCGCGGCGGGCAAACACACTCCCTGCGTGATCACACTCACGGGTCCTTCCCACGGCGGGCGAACACACTCCCTGCGTGATCACACTCAGGGATCCTTCCCACGGCGGGCGAACACACTCCCTGCGTGATCACACTCAGGGATCCTTCCCGCAGCAGGCGAACACACTGCCTGCGTGATCACACTCACGGGTCCTTCCCACAGCAGGTGAACACACTCTCTGCGTGATCACACTCACGGGTCCTTCCCACGGCGGGTGAACACACTCTCTGCGTGATCACACTCACGGGTCCTTCCCGCGGCGGGTGAACACACTGCCTGCGTGATCACACTCAGGGATCCTTCCCGCAGCAGGCGAACACACTCCCTGCGTGATCACACTCAGGGATCCTTCCCGCAGCAGGCGAACACACTCCCTGCGTGATCACAGTCACGGGTCCTTCCTGCGGTGGGTGAACACACTCCCTGCGTGATCACACTCATGGATCCTTCCCGCGGTGGGTGAACACAGGGACATTCATCTTTATATTTTTTATTTCTTTGTTTGAGAGAAGTTTGGCTTGTCTTTCTCATATTTAAAAGACACTTATGTTACTTTTTCAGAAAACATGGATTTGAGGGGAGGGTAAAGTATTTTTGTGCAGAGTGTTTATTTTTTAAGCCCAGTATCCATAGAGAAAAGGGTACACATCACAGCCATCTGAGCTGCTAGATTCTCACCAGGCGAATGCGCCTGCACCTGCACCCGCACCATCAGAGACAGGACACCTCAGGACCTTGGGAGCTCTCATGCCCCGTCCATCACCTCCCCAGTGAGAGAAGTCACCGCCTTGACCTCTGACACCAAGGATTAACTTTCTTGTGCAAACGTGAATGTTTAAAAAGGCGATTGTGAGATTAATGGTTTCTCCGAGAGAAAAGAGGTTGTTTCCTAGTAATTAATGAGTAGTGGGTTATGTCCTGCCCCGTGGACAAATGGTTCTCTAGACACAAATGCACGGGGCCAGTGACTTTCGGTTATGCCAGGCTCTGTACTGGATAAAGGGGAATTAGTCAAATCCAGCGAACTGGAATCCCAGCTTTCCTGATGATAAATGCAGGGTTTCCTAATTGTATAGGAGAGGCAGGTGTTCACTCGTTTGCATTACCTAAAAACGTCCGCACGCACAATTTATCATTCTTCTAGATTCTATAACCCTTCTTTTTTTTGGTTGTTGTTGGGAAATGATCAGGTTAGTCTTTTTTAATTTATATTGAAGTAAAATTCATATAACATAAAATTAAGTATTTTAAAGTATCCAGTTCAGTAGCCTTTAGTGCACTCGCAATGTTGTGCAAACATCACCAGAGTCTAGTTCCAAGATATTTTCATCACTTCCAAAGCAAACCCTGTCCCCTCTGGCCGTCACGCCTCATCCCCACTCCAAGCCCCCGCTGACTATGGGTCTACGTTCTGCCTCTGTGGATTTTCCTGCACATTCTGGACATTTTATAGAAATGCAATCCTAGGCCAGGGATGGTGACTTACGCCTGTAATCCCAGCACCTTGGGAGGCTGAGGAGGGCTGGATCACCTGAGGTCAGGAGTTCGAGACCAGCCTGGCCAAGATGGTGAAACCCCGTCTCTACTAAAAATACAAAAATTAGCTGGGCATGGTGGCGCGTGCCTGTAGTCCCAACTATTCTGGAGGCTGAGGCAGGAGAATCGCTTGAACCTGGGAGGTGGAGGCTGCAGTGAGCCAAGATCGTGCCACTGCGCTCCAGCCTGGGCAACAGAGTGAGACTCTATCTCAAAAAGAAAAAAAAAATGCAATCCTGCAGCATGTGGCCTTAGTGCCTGGCTCCTTTGACTGGGTGTCGTGTTTCCAAGGTGCACCCACGCTGTACCCTGAGCGGGCTCTTCGCCTCTTTGGTGGCTGCGGAATATTCCGTGGCGCAGCAGCACCACGATCCGCTCGTCCACCCATCCGCTGACGGATGCTTCAGTTCTGTCAGCCTCGGGCTCCTGGGGACGATGTTGCCGCTGAACACGTGTGCCAGGGCTTGTTCTCCTGTCGTGTTTCCTGTTGGCGTTTTCGCTGCTCCCCCAGCCTTCTTAGAGAGTGTGGGTGGCATCAGGCCCTCTGCTCTCAGGAGGCCTGTGTCTGGCTCTAATCCAGGCAGAGGGAAGAGTCGTCTAGGGTCATAGAGGCTGCACCCAGGTTTGTTTGTGGGAGGGACTTCGATAAGGAAAGAACTGGGCTGTTCCCCATCCAGTCACCCTCAGGCAATCCAGAACAGTCCTTTGTTCTGCCAAGAAGAAGGGTAGAGAAAGAAAGAAGGTGCCTGCTTAGGTGCTGAGCACAGTGGGTGCAGAGAGGAGGGGAGAGGGAGCGAGGTGGAGGAGGGGTGCCTTCTGCGGGGCCTTCAGGCCAAGGCAAGGATTCATCTGGGTGCGATGGAGAAATGGTAACGAGGTGTAATGTGATCTGGTTTATGCTTTAAAATGAACATTGCTCTGAATGCTGGATAAAGAATGATTTTGGGGGACAGTGGTGGAAATTGCTGCAGTGGTCCGGTTGGGCTCAGGGAAACACACAGGCCTAGTGGGGCCCTGATGGACAGTTGACAAAGGCTTGACCCCACCCCAGATTGGTTTTGTATTAACACATAGTTAACAGCTGTGCTAAAGGTAATCTTTTTTTGTTTGTTTTTTTTGAGACAGTGTTCCGCTCTGTCTCCCAGGGTGGAGTTCAGTGTTGCGATCTTGGCTCACTGCAGCCTCTGCCTCCCAGGTTCAAGTGATTCTCCTGCCTCAGTCTCCTGAGTAGCCGGGACTACAAGTGCCCGCCACCACCCCCAGCTAATTTTTGTATTTTTAGTAGAGATGGGGTTTCGCCATGTTGGCCAGGCTGGTCTTGAACTCCTGACCTCAGGTGATCTGCCCGCCTTGGCCTTCCAAAGTGCTGGGATTACAGCCGTGAGCCACTGCACCCGGCCGTAAAGATAACCTTAATGGAAGACGCTCACTCATCATCCCAGCGTGCTCACGTGACTTGTCACTTGTGTGTACTCCCAGTGCCTCTCCGTGTACCTTTGTGGTTGACATAATCATCATATGCTTGGCCCATTTGTAGGGGGCTGCCATGCTCCTCGTAGAAGGCTGAGCAGTGTCCCTGGCCTCTACCCACCAGATGCCAACAGCACCCCCACCCTAGTCGTAACAACCAAAAATGTCTCCACGCATCACCTGCTGTCCCCTGGGCGCCACAATCACCTCCTGATTGAAAACCCCTAATCTAGACTATGTTCTGAAACTCACATTTGTGGAGGTAGGGTTTACACAAGTGCCTTTCTAGTTGCACACTGCTGTGAGTGCTGACAAATGCATGCAGCTGTGTAACCCACATGACTAAGCCACAGGCTTTTTCCCGTCACCCCTAAGAGTTCCCTCCTGTCCCCTGGCAGGCTTTCCCTCCCCTCACCCTGACCCCAGCAGCCCCTCACCTGTCCCTGCCGGAGTTCTGCCTCTCCCTGCAGGCCACACGCGTGGGATCGGCAGGAAGCCTGTGGGTCTGGAACCCTCTCTTCTCATGGTATATTTGAGACTCATCCATGATTTGGGCTGTGTGGTGGTTTGCTCCTTTTCGTGGCTGAGTAATATTCCACTGTATGGATGTGCCACTGTGTGTGTGTTTTCTTTTTTCTTTTCTTTTTTTTTTTTTTTTTTTTTGAGACAGACTCTCGCTCTGTCACCCAGGCTGGAGTTCAGGGGGTTGATCTTGGCTCACTGCAACCTCCACCTCCCGGGTTCAAGCAATTCTCCTGCCTCAGCCTCCTGAGTAGCTGGGACTACAGGCACATACCACCACACCCAGCTAATTTTTGTATTTTTAGTAGAGATGGGGTTTCACCATGTTGGCCAGGATGGTCTCCATCTCCGGACCTTGTGATCTGCCCGCCTTGGCCTCCGAAAGTGCTGGTGTTACAGGCGTGAGCAACTGTGCCTGGCCCCCGGTTTTTTTTTTTTTTTTAATCCATCCTCCACTGAGGGACATTTGGATTTTTTTTTCCAATTTTGGGCAGTTAAGAATAAAGCCCCTAAAAAAATTCACCTACAGGTTTTTGTGTGAACACATGTGTGTCCCAGTTCATCAAGGCTGCTGTGGCAAAACCCCATCAACGGGGTGGCTGATAAATAGCAGGCATTGGTTGCTCACAGCGCTGGTGGCCGGGAAGCCCAGAATCAAGACATCAGCAGGTCCGGTGCCTGATGAGGACCACCTCCTGCTTCACAGATGGAGTCTTCAAGGCTGTGTCCTCACACGGTGGCAGTCGGGAGCTCTGGTCTCTTCAGCCCCTTATGGCGCGCTAATGCCATTGTGAGAGCCCCACACTCGAGCTCTCATGGCGTCCTATAGCTCCCCACCTGCTGATGCCACCACCTCAGGGGCTCAGAATTGCAGCATGCGAGGTCTAACCGGGGGTCCCACATTCAGACCATGGCAGTGCGTTTCCATGTGTTTTGGGTAAATACCCGAGTGGGATTTCTGGGTCATAAGCACAGCAGTTTCATAAGAAACCTCCCAGCTGTTTAATAAACTGGCTGTACCACGAACCTCCAGACTTTATATCGGAGTGCTGTAATTGTGTCAAAGTCACGTGGATTTTTTCTTTGTACAAAGCTGAAACCGATCTGATTGGTGTGGCTCTCAAAGAGCAGTGTCGGGGGAAACCTAGGATTCTCTTTAGACACCCAGAGCTTAGGGTGGATGGCCTGGAGGCATGGGGGTAGACGGAAGGGAGTGGGGACAGGAAGGAGGCCTGGGCATTGCAGGAGCAGGGGCTCTGTTGGAGAAGGGGAGGCAGGAACTCAGCAGGGACAGATTTTGCCTCTGTGCGGAGCAGGCGGGCGGGTGGTGGGTCAGGCAGAGCTGGGGCGGCGGAGCCTGTGGGCACAGACACAAACGAGGACAAGTGCTGGGTGGGGAGGACTGCTCCACGGGGCGCTGTGTGGAGCAGGACGAGGAGAGAGGGAGGCCTGGTGGTTGGCCTCAGGTAGACGCATGAGACACCCGTCGTTCCGGGAGGCCTGCGGACAAACCCGCCTGTCTCAGCAGAGGCCGCGGCTCCGTCAACCAGGGCTTGCGTCCCTTCCTTCAACCACTATCTGGCGGCCAACAGGTCCTTCGGGACAACTTGGGTCCTAGTCCCGGCTCTGCCCTTTTGTAGTTTGTGTCTTTGGATCAAGGATGTTCTCTTTGACACGAATGGGTGGGAACATCTGTAAAAAGCCCACTGCACGCCCCTCTACAGATGAGCAGATAAATGAAACGTGAATGTGTTCCATCCACACGATGGAATCTGATTCAGCCGCGGAAAGGAATGAAGCCTGACACACGTCACCACACAGATGAACCTTGCGGACACGCTGTGTGGAAGAGGCCGGACCCAGAAGGCCACGTGTTGCAGGATCCCACGTATACGACCCGTCCCGAGCAGGCGAACCCACACAGACGGAAAGCATGCTGATGGAGGGTGCAGGGGCGGGAGTGGGGAATGGGGAGCGGCTGGTCACGGATATGGGGTTGCAGTTTGGGGTGATAAGAAGGTTTTGGAACTAGGCAATGGTGATGGTCACATAACATTGTGAAGCCACTCCATGCCACCGTATTGTATAAAAATGGTCAATTTCAGGCTGTGTGCATTTCACCCTAATTTTAAAATAATCCATGTGAGGGGTAATGGATCACGTTAGGGATGGTACAGGGGTGTTGGTGCATGCTGCTGTGTCCCTGGCTTGCCCAGCTATGCAGAACTGCCCAGGTGCCCAGGTGCACACAGGTGTCACCACACTGCCATCCTGCTCTGTCCCCCAGGAAGCAGCCCTGCTCTGCACAACTACGTCCTCATCCCCTCTGGTTCTGTGTGAGTCCATTCTCACACTGCGGTAAAGAACTACCTGAGACTGGGTAATTCCTAAAGAAAAGAGGCGTAATTGGCTCATGGTTCCACCAGCCGTACAGGATGCACGGCTGGGGAGGCCTTAAGAAACTTTTTATCATGGCGGAAGGCAAAGGGGAAGCAGGCATGTCTTACATGGCTGGAGCAGGAGAGAGAAAAGCGAAGGAGGAGGCGCCAAACACTTAGAGAAAAAGTGAAGGAGGAAAGGAGGAGGCGCCACACACATTTTTTTTATTTTTTAAATTTTAGACAGAGTCTCACTCTGTCGCCCAGGCTGGAGTGCAGTGGCACGATCTTGGCTCACTGCAGCCTCCAACTCCCAGGTTCAAGCGATTCTCCTGCCTCAGCCTCCTGAGTAGCTGGGATTACAGGTGCGTGCTATCCCACCTGGCTAATTTTTTTGTTTGTTTGTATTTTTAATAGAGATGGGGTTTCACCGTGTTCGCCAGGCTGGTCTCAAACTCCTGACCTCAGGTGATCCACCTGCCTCGGCCTTCCAAAGGGCTGGGATTCTAGGTGTAAGCCACCGTGCCTGGCCCAGTGCTACACACTTTTAAACAACCAGCTCTCACAGTAACTCACTATCATAAGAAGAGCACCAAAAGGGAAATCCACCCCCATGATCCAGGCACCTCCCACCAGGCCCCACTTCCAACACTGGGGAATACGATTTGACATCAGATTTGGGCGGGAACACAGACCCAAACCCTCTGAGGTTCCATGAATGCAGTTCCAGTTCTACTGCAATGGCCTTTCATCCAGGCTCGAAGCAGGATTTCTGGCAGGCCTTGGCCCACGAGTGGCACGCCCACCTGGCCTTCTTCCCAAAGCTCCGTGGGCCTCTGGGCTGTGGCGCTTCCCCAGCCTCCGGAGGTCAGTAGCTGGTGAGCCACGGGGATTGATTCTGGCATAGCTGAGTCATCACAAGTTTCTTCAGTGCCTCAGCCTCCTTCGCTATAGCTCCAGGTTTGGTTTTGGGGGTACCGACCATTTGTTTAGGGTTTTGCCAAATAGGCTTTTAGCCTCTTTGTGCCGGCAACAGGTTGATGGGGTGGCAGCCCCTGGGAAATCTGACGGCCAGTCCCAGATCCAGGATGAGGTTGGCAGACGAGCCAGCCCACGAGTTGCGTTGTCCGGCGAGGGACCCACCTCCTCTGCCTGAGCAGCTCCTGCTGTTTACCAGGAACCTAAACGGGGAGCGATGTGTGGATGTTGTAACAACTTAGCCCAAGTCCTGGTCCTTCAGGAAGGGCGGGAGCAGGCACTGGTGATTCTTCCATCCTCGAGGGGGAACTCTTTGAGAAATCTCTGCCCTTTTTCTGAGACAGACTGTTCTTTCTCGGGGGCTTCCTTTGTTTCCTGGGAGCAGCACGAATCCCTGAGAAGGAAATGACCTGAGGTGGCTTCCTGAGGAATGAAGGAATTTGGGCAGAGGAAAGTGTGAGGGTGACGAAGTATGGATCTAAATACTAGGATAAGGCCTGTAAACGCTGTGTTTTCAATTTTGAATTGGTGGCTAATGTTAATAACCCAAAGTGCAAAACTTTCCTATCATAAGCTGAATTTCTGACAGTTGTCTTGAGAAAAGAAATCAGAGGCTCCGGCGACACCCATTCTGTTTCTGAGCGGCTGCAATCAGCTTGCAGAGGGGAGCAGTGGTTCTCCAGTTCCCCAAAGCTCCTGCCTCCCTGCCTGCCAGGCTGGCCTCTGCAACCCCCCGTGGAGGTTTTCCTGTTAAAATCTGGAGTTCTGGTTCTGGCTTAGCTGGCAACTTGCCCATGTGCTGCTTCCAGTTCTCATCTGCACATAGAGATGCTGTGAGGCTGTTCCCCTCTGCAAAAGGAGATACTGTTCTGGGAGACACAAGGTCCTAAGTGGATTTGGAAGCACTTGGGAGAGTGAAAAGAGGCCTCACAAGATGGAAGTTTTGGTTCATAATTATGTGAGCATGAGCTCAATCCACCCTACTGCCGTGAAGCGGTGTTTAGCCACCCTCAAACTTGCTGATGGAAAACGATTTCTTATTTCCATAAATAATGCTGCCAAGCGAGTGATTTAATTGATCTAATGAGTCGTATTGTGAGATGCAGACCTGGCCAAGAGCACATATTTATCTTTGTCTCCATCTGTGGAAATTTCCTTAGAATTAGAGCAGAGCATTTTGAGTGAGAGATTTGAAGGTTTAAAAGGGAATTATCTTAGAATTCTCCGAGCATTGATGAGACTTGGAGGCACATTCCGAGTCGTCCAACCGACACGAATCTGTGGAGTTTTCAGCTTCCACTGGAGGTGGGAAATGTAAGAATGTGGCCCTTTTCCACGCTGAAACCATATCATATCATCTCAAATTATGCCCAGGAACACGTACGCAAATATGCTGGCCCACTGACCATAGCATCATGTGATTCATGTGACAATAAATAATTTTCTTCTAAGTGGCATGAAAATAATTTTGTTTTTGGTGCCTGACTTTCTCATCTACCAGTATATTTCAATATTGTATCATTTCCACATGCACTTGGAGGAGGCCATTTCAGGCAATCATTAAACCCATTCATTAAATCAGCGGTTCTCAACCGGATGATTTTGCCCCCAGGGACTATTGGTAATGTCTGGAGAAGTTATTGGTTATCACAGCTGGGGTGGGGGTGGGGACGTGCTGCCGGCCTCTGGTTGGTAGAAGCCAGCGGTGCTGCAAAACATCCTTCCATGCCCAGGAAAGCCCTGTGCAACAGATGAGGCAGCCCACAGTTTCGACAGTGTTGAGACTGAGCAACCCTGCCTTGAACAAATCTTTGGGGTGGGGAGGTTCGTGTTCATAGGTACCCATCCAGGCACTGGGGATAGGCTGGTGACTAGGAGAAGGTCCTGTTCCCACGTGGCTTAAATCCCGGTGGTGGCGTAGAGGAGGCAAACAGTCAATAATGAGATAATTTTAGTTTGTGCAATAAGGGAAATTGATCAGAGAAACGTGGTAGAGATGATGGAGGGAAAGACCAAGTCAGAGATGTTAGGGACGTCCTCTTGGGTGAGGAAACAGAGCAGTCAGGAATGACGGCATCTGACAGTGAGGTGGCATGAACAAGGGGGGCTTCATGTCTCACTTGATCAGAAGTCTGGAAGTGGGCAGCTGTGACACTGGATCAGGGCCGGGGTCTCTTGTTTTATTTTTTTTGCCCCCTCAAGGTCACAAAATGGTTGCTGTAGCTCCAGGCACCACATCTGTGCTCATGGTAGGAAACGTGGCACCAGCCCCATCTAGCCCCTTCTACTTTTCTGTCCTATCAGAAAAGCAGAAGCCTTCCCGGCCTGTGTGGTGGCTCACGTCTGTCATCCCAGCACTTTGGGAGGCCAAGGCAGGCAGATCACCTGAAGTCAGGAGTTTGAGACCAGCCTGGCCAACATGGTGAAACCCCGTGTCTACTAAAAGAGACGTACTGGTGGGCACCTGTAATCCCAGCCACTCAGGAGGCTGAGGTAGGAGAATTGCTTGAACCTGGGAGGCAGAGGTTGCAGTGAGCTGAGATTGCGCCACTGCACTCCAGCCTGGGCAACAGAGACGGACTGCATCTCATAAATAAATAAATAAATGGAAAGAAAAGTCTTCCTAAATCTTCTTTAACAGACTTCTCATGAGCTGGTGGGTGGATCTATGCCCCATGGACAACCATAGCTGCAAGGGAGGGTGGGACAGTGAGCGTTTCTCCTTTCCAGCCTCTCTAGTGGAGGCAGCTGTGAGAGAAGGGTGCTGGGAATGGGTGTCGGACTGGCGGCTTCATGGTGCTGAACAAGTGTAAACTTTAGGTTGAGACCTCCATATATATAAAGTCGGCTAAGGAGCTGACATGGAACCCCTGGGGGAAGGGTGCCTCAGTTGGAGGGAGCTGCACATACCAAGGCCTTGGGCCCAGAGCTAGGAGAGAGAGCAGGGCTGGCGTGTTCATGAGAACCCACATGACCACTGCCCTCTAGTTTCCCGAGGCAAAATGCTCACACGCTGGTGGCTGCCGGGAAGATCCGCTTCTCCAAGCCTCCTTAAGATGTCCATGAGTAAGAAATCACCATAAATATAGAGTCCTAAAACTTCAGTTCTGGAGATCGGAAGTCTGAGGTCCTGGGGCCGAGATCACGGTGTCGGCGGGGCTGTGCTTCCTCCCAGAGCTCAAGGGAGGGCCCCTTCCTTGTCTCTCCCAACCATAGGCATTCCTGGGCTCCTGGCAGCATCACTCCAGTGTCTGTCCCCGGGTTCATGTTACCCTCTCCTCTTCTGTGTGTCTGTGTGCTCCTCTGTGAGTCTTTTATAAAAACAGCAGTCATTGGATTCAGGGCCCACCTGCATAATCCAGGATGCTCTCCTTATCTCAAGATCCCTAATTTAATTGTATCTGCAAAGCTTCTTTTCCAAATAAGGCGACATTCTAGGTTCTGCAGAAAAAGGCCTAAACGTGTCTTACTGAGCCCCAGCCTTCAACTCACCACAGATCCCAAGTACAGACACTTGAAGACGGTGCTTGTTACTTCTTGGGTGGTTTTCACCGTCAGTGGCTACACTGCTTAGAGAGAAGAATCCTGGCACACTCGGAAAGGGTATTCTGACCACAGGCACTAGGAAAGACCTCCTGCATTCCTAGTGTGTTCGTCCGTTCTCACACTGCAATGAAGACATACCCAAGACCAGGTAATTTATAAAGGAAAGAGGTTGAATTGGCTCACAGTTCCACATGGCTGGGGAGGCCTCAGGACACTTACAACCATGGCGGAAGGTGAAGGGGAAGCAAGCTTGACCTTCTCACAGGGTGGCAGGAGAGAGAAGAGTGAGCTGTGAAAGGGGAAGAGCCCCTTATAAAACCACCAGATCTCGTGAGAACTTCCTCACTCTCGCGAGAACAGCACGGGGAAACCGCCCCGTGATCCAATCACCTCCCACCTGGTCCCTCCCTGGACACGTGGGGATTATGGGGATTACAATACAAGATGAGATTTGGGTGGAGACACAGAGCCCAACCATATCATCTGATGTGTCTTCCCTTGGGTCTTATCTTGTTAGTGCAAGCTACTATTCCAGTTTTTAGCCTATTTATTACATAATTATCAAGCACGTGCTATTTGCATGCTGTGCTGTGAACACTGCCCCACCAGCCCAGGCATGAGTCCTGCTGCTTCAGCCATGTCTCTCTCACCACATTCCTGTGTCCCCTCTCACCCCTGTGCCCTGGTTTGGGCTGTTCCCTGTGCAGAATTCTCTTCCCGCTGGTCTCTGTAAGATACATGGATGTGTTTGGTTAAGGATAGGCCGAGGCAGATGTCTGGCCAGAGTGACTCAGTGAGTTCGGCACGCAGGCGCACACCTCCACGTGTTATATAACCTGTTTGTTTAAGTTCATATGTGGCTCTGAGCCACTGTTGTCTGCAAAAGGTATAATTGCCCTGCTAACGCTGTACAGGGGCTCTCGGGGCTTGGCTTGGCTCAACTTGGCTTAACATGGAGGGTGCACTGGCACCCAGAGAAAGAGAGAGAGAACCAGAGCTGTCCATCTGGGGAGCCAGGGCATAGCTTGGCATGGCACGGCATGGCATGGCACAGCTTGTGCTGTGCCCAGAGAGAGAAAGAGTTAAGCTGCTAACCCTGAGGGCAGGGGAGAGCCAGCCATGCAGCTGCTTGTGGGAGCCACCAGCTCAAGCAGCCGAGACTGGGCGGGTGGTGTAAAGAGCCAGTGTGAGAAAGCTGTTAATGAGAGCTGCTGCTGAATAAAACCATTTCACCTGCCTATGGCCCCCGAGTGTTCTTTCTGCTCATCCACCCACTCCCCTCAGACCTCAGCATGGGCTGGACCTGGACCCCAGGATCTGACCATCTGACCATCTCATCCCACACATGCTGCCTCCATTGCCCTTGCAGCTCCTCAGGTGCAGGAGGCGCGCACGCTGCCCGCTGTTTCTTCTGTGCACTCTGCAGCCATTCTGTGCAGCCTCCCGTCCCAGGTCCATATCTCTCAGCCACGGGCCCTGTATCTGTAAAATTAGGACATTGAGGCTGCCCTGCCATACAGGCTGTTTGTGGGGCTGAGTAAGGCCCGGGGTCAGGACCCTGTATGTTGGAAGCACTAAAATGTTATCGAGTGTTCTTACCGTCACCTTCGCTTTGAACTTGGTCTCAATGCAATTCTGACACTCATTCCTCAGCATTAGGTCGGGTTTCACAGGTTAAGGGCATGGTCCACCTGAGGCCCCCGCACTGCAGACACCAGTTACAAGCTCCAGGGAGGTGGTTTCAGGGATTGCAGCGGTTTCGGGCCACTTGTGCTTCTGAACAACTGGCTGCAAACCTGAGGAATTCCCACAACCCCCTCAGGTTTGAAAATGCCCTAAAACGGCTCAGGGAACTCAGCAAAGTGCTATACTTATTACAGATTTGTCATAAAGGACACAAGTCAAGAGACACACAAGGCCAGGTCTGAGGGAGGGTCCCAAATGCGAAGCTTCCATATCCTCAGGACACGGCACCACCCCCATCTATCATTGGCAAGGAAGCTCCTTGAGCCTCGGTGGCCAGAGTTCTTACTGGGGCTTCATTCCATGGGTGTGATTGATGGGAGTCATTGCCAGGTGATCAAACTCCAGCTCCAGCCCTCGCCCTTCCTGGGGGTCAGGCTGATATCACCTGGCTCCAAGCCCCAAACCTCTAATCACAAGGTCCACCTTTCCTTCATGACCAGTCCTCCGCCTGCAGCTGTGTAGGGGCTCAGCATGATCCCCTCACCAGGGGTCCTGGCTGGAAGGAAGCAGGGTGGTGGCTGTTTCCTCCCTGCTGGAAGCTTCATCCCTTTCCCCGAACCCACAGTGCCTGCCCCACATTGCTCTCCTCCCATGCCGCTTCATACCTTCTCTCTTCTCACTAGGGTGGGCTTCCAGATTTTGCCAGCCTGTCTTTTTGATTCCTGTATCCTGTGACAACTCTGTAAACAATTCCTCTATTCATGCTCTTCAAATTATCCAGTTTAAGTGAGCCATCTGTTTCCAGCTGGGGCAGGAATCTCTTTTCTCCCCTGAAAGACAGGGATGTTGTCTCTCTCTTCTCCCTCCCTCCTTCCTGCCTTCCTTCCTTCCTCCCTCCTTCCTTCCCTCCCTCACTCCCTCCCTCACTCCTTGCCTCCTCCCTTCCTCCCTCCCTTCTTCCCTCCCTTCCTCCCTTCCCTCCCTCTCTCCTTCCTTCCCTCCCTCACTCCATCCCTCACTCCTTGCCTCCTCCCTTCCTCCCTCCCTCCCTTCTTCCCTCCCTTCCTCCCTTCCCTCCCTCCCTCCTTCCTTCCCTCCCTCATTCCTTTTTTTCTCCCATCCTCCCTCCCTCATTTTTTCCTCCCTCCCTCCCTTCTTCCTTTTCTCCCTCCCTCTCTTCCTCCCTCCCTCCCACCCTTCTTTCACTCCCTCCCTCCCTTCCTCCCTCCTCTTCTTCTTTCTCTCCCTCCCTCCCTTCCTCCTTCCCTTCCTCCCTCTGTCCCTCCCTTCTTCCTTCCCTCTCTCCCTCCTTTCCTCCCTCCCTTCCTCCTTCCCTTCCTCCCTCTGTCCCTCCCTTCTTCCTTCCCTCTCTCCCTCCTTTCCTCCTTCCCTTCCTCCCTCTGTCCCTCCCTTCTTCCTTCCCTCTCTCCCTCCTTTCCTCCCTCCCTTTTTTCCTTCTTTCCCTCCCTCTCTTTCTCCCTCCCTTTCGTTCTCTCCTTCCTTCCCTTCTTCCTTCTCTCCCTCCCTCCTTTCCTCCCTCCCTTCCTCCCTCCATCCCTCCCTTCTTCCCTCTCTCCTTCCTTCCCTCCCTCGCTCCTTCCCTCCTTCCCCCCTTCTTCCCTTCTCCCTTCCTCCCCTTCTCCCTTCCTTCTCATTCCCTTGTCCTTCCCTCTTTCCTCCATCCCTCCCCTCCCTCCCTTCCTTTGGTAAACATTATTGACTGATCTCTATGTGCCAGGATCTGTGTTGGGTATGGGGGATAGTTACCACCTCTACTTTGTAGGACACAGGATTGAGCTCACAGCAGGCAATAGTGAAACTGGGGTGCATTGAGTGTGATTCACAATTTGGTATCTTGGACTGAAACTTTGTCTTGCAAAGGCAGTCCTGCCTTTAGCAATATATGCAGTTTTTTGAGCATTAGGATAAAGGAAGACAATACTGCTTGGTGCCGTTGTATTGCAGAGTGGCTCATGAGTGGCATTGGTGGGTAAACAGAGAGTCCTCCAGGGTTTGGTGACCTGTGCCAAGCCCCTTAGAAGCGAGGGGTGTGCCATGTTTTAGACTCTCTCTTCTTGCACACTTGCTGCTTCCATATCCCTTGCATAGTTCCGATAAAATAACAACTTCCCAGGTGTGCTTCTGTGTTCATTTGTTTTAGGCCCTTTAGTATTAATTTTAGAAAGAAGGGGGATCTTTTTTGGTAGCTTTTAATTTTGCTATAATTTCACACTTACCAAAAAAATGTGCAGAGATAGAACCCATACACCTCCCCTGAGGATCCACTCACTGCCAGCCTTGGGTCCTGTTAGCTTTGTCTTTCTCTCTTATCTACAAGTTGCTGTCAGATGATTCAGAAAAAGAGGGAGAGAGGATGAGGCAAATGGTGTTTGAGAGTGAGTTCCAGATGTGATACTCCCTTCACCCCATACGTGCCCCAGCATGCATTTCCAAAGAGCAGGAACATTCCTTACAAAACCACAGGAAATAATCAAGAGGGGGAAGTGTAACATGGCTGCAGTATCGTGATGGGTCTGTAGTCAGATGGTCTCAGTTGCCCCATAAGGTCCTTTAGAGCTGCGTGTGTGTGTGTGTGTGTGTGTGTGTGTGTGTTTCTGGTCCAGGATCCAATCCAATACCATGTACTACTTTTACTGGTGGCGTCCAGTTAATCCCCTTTAACCTGTAATGTTTCCTTGTCTTTCTTCCCTTGGACCATTTTTGAAGAGTGAAGGACAGTAGTTTTACAGAAGGTTCCTCTCGGAGAGTTTGTCTGATGTTTCCTCACAATTAGATTCGGGTGTTTTTGTTTGTTTTGAGGCAGGGTCTCGCCCTGTCACCCAGGCTGGAGTGCAGTGGCGTGATCTCGGCTCGCTGTGGTATGATCTCAGCTCAATTCAACCTCTGCCTCCCGGGTTCGAGTGATTCTCCTGCCTCAGCCTCCCAAGTAGCTGTGACTACAGGTGCACTCCACTGTGCCTGGCTAAATTTTGTATTTTTAGTAGGGATGGGATTTCACCATGTTGCCCGGGCTGGTCTTGAACTCTTGAGCTCAAGTGATCCACCCCCCTCGGCCTCCCAAAGTGCTGGGATTACAGGCATGAGCTGGGGTGTTGTGTTTTTTCAGGAATTTGCCTCCATCTCCGAGCACGGCATCAGGAAACACGTGATTTCAGGATGTCATGTTACTGGGGATGTTAACTTGATCACATGGTTGAATTGCTCTCCTGTGAAATTCCCAGGGCCCCCTCTTCACGTAGCCAGGAGTTGTGGTAGGGTTTGGTGAAGCCAGGGGTTGTGGTAGGGTTTGGTGAGTGAGTGGAGACTCTGGTTCCTCGTCGGACTCCAGCATGCTGCTCACACCTGCTGAGGGCGGCGCTGGTCCAGACCGCTCGCTGTTCCGGTTGATTGATTAGTACAAGGGGCAGTTTTCCTGTTGTCCCTCCGGCCTCTGTGAACGGGCCCATCCTTGGCAGGAAAGCCTTCCCTGCCCCGCCCCCCTTTATTTATGTTCATTTATATCAGTATGGACTGATGGATTCTTATTTTATTCCAAGGTTAAATTTATTGCCATTATTTTAAAGCTGAAATTGAAAGGTCAGCAGGAGCTCCTTCAAAGCTGGTTCCCATGTCTTTTGGACACGTGGCTGTCATTTCTGAGTCCCTCTTTACTTTCTATGAAATGAGATGCTGTGGGATCAACCTATACTTTCTCTGACATAGCTGTAGAGTTAGCCCCTTCCTGAAGGAGCCCGTGCTTCTCTGGGTGGCGAGTGATATTTAGAAATCAAGATCTGGGTGCGAGGAGTGCTCATGACAACCGGGGTGTCACGACCTCCAGGTCCTGTAGTCGACAGAGCCAGGATGGGGAGTGTGTGATGCGTGTGCGTGCGTGTGCATGTGTGTGTGTGTGCGTGCATGTGTGTGTGTGCGTGCATGTGTGTGGTGTGTGTGTGTGCATGTGCATGCGTGTGCGTGCGTGTGTGCGTGCGCGTGTGTGTGTGCGTGTGCGTGCATGTGTGTGCGTGCATGCACGTGCATATGTGTGTGCATGTATGTGTGTATTTCTGTGTCTATTTCCAACTTATCTCTATTTGATGCTTTCAAATCCAGTTTAACCGCACATGTTTTATTCCAGCCTCTCCTCTTTCTGTATTTCAACTCCCTCCTCTGAGACTGAGAAACCTGGATTCTATTTTAGGCAACATACATATTTATCTGCTTAATCCTAGGGGAAAAGACTTTACCAAGTGGGGTTCAGTATTTGTTGACACTTCTTTTTTATTTTTATTTTTTTGAGCCTAGGGGTTACTATAGATATACAATACATATATACACAATTCTTTTTGTCAATTAAAACAATAGATTTTTTTTAAAAACCCACAATATAGCCTGGAAATTGCTCCACAATGCTTCACAGAGATCTCCCCTCCTCAGGTCCTGCACAGTTCTTCGCTGTGTGAAGACAGTGCTTATTCAACCTGCCTCCTATGTGTGAGCATTTAGGCTGTTTCTGGTATTTCACAATTATTAACAAACCGGCATGGAATAACCTGTGCATATGTATTTGCATATCATTAAAGGCCATTTTTATGTTGTCTTGAGGGTAAATTCCTAGAAGCAGGGTTGCCAGTCAGGAAGCCAGTGAACCCAAAACTTCGTTAAAGGACTCAGCAGGAAGTTCCGTTCTGACTCCTACCCCACTCAGAGGCGTCTGGGGGCACCCATGTCACGGTGCTGCTAGGCTGGCTAACTTGCCAGTTTGAGAGTATCTCAGTGTAGTTTTCATTTGCATTTCTCTTCTTACAGGTGAAGTTGAACATCTTTTCGTTTTTTGAGTGGCATTTTAATGTCTTTTTGGTGAGTCATCTATATAATGTTTCTGGCACTTTGTACTTTTATAAATCTAATTTTTACTCTTAGTTGTGTTTCTTCCTGTTTTCAATGGAAAAAAAGGCAGTTTTAAGAAATAAAAGCTTTCTGTCTGCTGCTGAACTTGCCTAGTTGAAATCACTATTTTATTCTTTGGCCAGACATGTGGATTTGAATCCATGAAAGGCCAGAAATTCCGTCAACAGGTGCCTGGCCCCCTCCCAGGCTGTCTCAGGGCGCATGGACAGGGCTGTCTCCTCTCTGTCTTTAGGATGGTTGACAGCAACTTCTGAGGGGGTGGAGCAGGAGGGGAGGAAGGTGGCAGATACTTGACCTCTGACCATCAGTCATCCCAGCCCTCCCTCCACCCTGTCATCCTCTTGACACTTGGCAAAAATAACCCAGCCGGCCCCTCCTGCCTGCAGAACCTGCTGGTTGAAGGTGTTAGAGCCAAACTTGGCCGCACGTGGGAACCACCTGGGATGGTTTAAAAATATCCAGGTGCCTTCTTTCCCACCCACAGAGATTCTGGTTAATTATCCTATGGAACAGCTGGGACATCCAGATTCTTTTTTTTAGACAGGGTCTTACTCTGTCACCCAGGCTGGAGTGTAGTGGCACGATCATGGCTCACTGAAGCTTCAACCTTCTGGGCTCAAGCAGTCCTCCCAACTCAGCTTCCCAGGTAGCTGGGACCATAGGAGTGCACCGCCACACCCAGCTATTTTTTCTTTGTGGGGTAGAGATGGGGTCTTGCTATGTTGCCCAGGCTGGTCTCAAACTCCTGGGCTCAAGCAATCCTCCTGCCTTGGCCTCTTAAAGTGCTGGGATTACAGGTGTGAGCTACTGTGCCCAGCCTATCCAGATTTTTTTTTTTTTTTTTGAGACGGAGTCTTGCTCTGTCACCAGGCTGGAGTCCAATGGCGTGATCTTGGCTCACTGCAACCTCCACCTTCTGGGTTCCAGTGATTCTCCTGTCTCAGCCTCCCAAGTAGCTGGGATTACAGGCACACACCACCATGCCCAGCTAATTTTTGTATTTTTAGTAGAGATGGGGTTTCACCATGTTGGCCAGGATGGTCTCGATCTCTTGACCTCGTCATCCACACGCCTCAACCTCCAAAAGTGCTAGGATTACAGGCATGAGCCACCGCGCCCCGCCTCCAGATTCCTAAAAGCCTCCCAGGTGGCTCGGTGCTGAAACTGGCTGGCCTAGGAAACATAAGCAGGAAGCCTGGCCAAGGAGGAGACGCGAGACTCGAACTGTGCAAGCCCTCATGCACCTTTCATATTGGCGAGAATTGCCCCAGACTGACCTCTCCCCAGAGCTTGACGGGTCAGCTACTGGCTGGTTTGAGGGTGAAATTTAGGGAATTTGTTGGAGGGACCGAGGAGAGAATCCAGGTCTTGTGTGATGAGCGGGAATGAATGCACCTGGGAGAGAGTGCTCAGGGCAATGGAGTCCGTGTGACCCCTGCTGGGGCGTGGGGCCAGCTGCAGCCTGCAGAAGCACCTAGTGCAGCCCCATTCCCTCCAAGTAGGTAAGCCCAGGTGATTTCAGTCCTGCACAGCTGAGACTCGGAGCTCCTAAGGGTCTTGCTCATGTGACACGTACAGAAATAGTGCAGAGAAGAGGGAACACAGTCCAGACTTTCAGAGTTCTGGAACCTTCATTTCCACAATCGTGACCGGGAACAGAGATGCATACTCATGAAGGGGCTACTCTGCAGGTGCGAGGCTTGGGTTTTTATCTAGGTGGCTTCATTTTATCTTCACTGACCGTAGTTATTGCATCAGCTCTGACTCATCAGTTACCAAAACTCTAACCCAAACTGTGCTTAAGCAGAGAGGGGAATTTATTAGTGAGACTGACCTGTCAGAGGCTGGGCACTGATAGGGTCATTGCGTGTAGTTATGTAAGCTTTATGCCACATCGGATGCTAACGCCTGCTACACACACCACAGCACTGCAGATTTGCTCACCTCACTAGACAGCTGTCAGCGGTTAGCACCTCTTTTTAGTTTGTGCAAAGGGGTCATATGACCAGTAATGGTTTAGGAGCTCAAATACCGTGTGTAGATTCTTGGTCTCTCTGCACTTCTCAGCCAATGGCTCACATGCTTCTGGGCTAGAGGGCCATGGAAAGGAGCCTTTTGTATAACTCCCACAGCAATGCTGAGGATAGTTAATTACTAGTTAATTACCAGCTCAGCTCACCTGTCTAGCCCTGAGCCAATCACTGTGCCCAGGAGAATGATACCCTCCGATTGGCTAAGGTGTGGTCACATGACTGACCCTAAGCAGCAGGGGCACCCAGATCACCTGGACTCAGTTGAGGAACAATAGATTAGTCCACAAGGAAAGCCAGGCGTCCTTGCCACCAAGACGAGGCATGGCTGCTGGAATACAGACTGCGAATGGCAGCTGTCCACCATGGCAGTTATTCTGGTTTTAAGGTAAGAAAATTGAGAATCTGAGATATTATGTACTTTTTTTGAGACAGGGTCTTGCCGTGTTGGCCAGGCTGGTCTTGAACTCCTGGGCTCAAGTGATCCTCCTGCCTTGGCCTCCCAAAGTGCTGGGATTACAGGCGTGAGCCATCGTGCTGGGCCAATTATGTCATTTTCAACATCATGGGGCTTGTAGAGGGCAGGTGGGTGGTGTGTCTGAATACAAGTCTGCCTGGCCATGATGCAGGTGGCCTGCGTGACAACGCCAGCTGTGATACTTCAGAGCCCTGGTGCGTGCCGCCACGTGAAATTGCACATGGGTTCAAGGGGCTCTGGCGTCTTTACGTCAAATGCTCAATCAGAGAAACAGGGTCTAGGGAAGGCCCCCACCTCACCCACCAAAGAGCCGAACCTGGGGTGGGGGCGCAGGAGGGTGGCCCCACTCCTGCAGCCTCCAGCATGGGGCAGGAGAGTAGTTTCTGTCATGGGCCCCAGAGTTCGAGGCAGCTGGAGTCTGTGCTCACCAGCCCAGAGACCGCAACTCTTCCAACCCTGGGGCTCCAGCTTCGTCCAGATTTCTCCATATTCACGTCCCCATCTCAGGCCATGCCTGTCTCCCAGTTTCCCCTCATACGGTTCCCACCAGAATCCTGCCCCTCCTCAGAGACCTCCGTCCTCCTTGGTCCGTTGTTCACGTGGCAATAAGAACAGTCACCGAGAGGAGATTCCCATGAGATTCCAGAGAGAAGGGTAGAGAATGAAGAGAGGAGGTTCCTGGCAAAATCTTTGGGCTTGTTTATTTATTCATTTTATTTTTTTGAGACAAGGTCGCCCTGTTGCCCAGGCTGGAGTGCAGCGACGTGATCGTGGCTCACTGCAACCTCTGCCTCCCAGGCTCAGGTGATCCTCCCGCCTGAGCCCCCTGAGTAGCTGGGACTACAGGCATGGACCACCTAGCTAATTTTTGTATTTTTTGTAGAGATGGGGTTTCACCATGTTGCCCAGGCTGGTCTCAAACTCCTGGCCTCCAGTGATCCACTGGCCTTGGCCTCCCAAAGTGTTGGGATTAAAGGCATGAGCCACTGAGCCCAGCCTTCCGGCATATTTACATTCCACTTACCAAAGCCAAGAGCTATGGGCGGTGTTCGTGCTTCCTGGAGGTCTCCCCGATGTTTTATGTCAGCACCTGCTCCCTTCCTGAATGCATGGTGCAGCACTAGCCTGGCCCTCTGCCTGTCTCGTAGACACAGGAGCCACGTGTGGCCATCGAGCTCTGGAACTGTGGCTTGACTGAACAGAAATGTGTCATGTTAAGATTTTTGAAGACGTAGTAAAAGAATGGGCTGGGCGTGGTGGCTCACGCCTGTAATCATAGCACTTTGGAAGGCTGAGGCAGGTGGACTGCTTGAGCCTAAGAGGTGGAGGTTGCAATGAGCCGAGATTGTGCCACTGTACTCCAGCCATGGTGACAGAGTGACCCTGTGTGGGAAAAAAAAGAGAATGTAAAATAGTATTAATAACTCTTTTTTTTTTTTTTTGAGATGGAGTCTTGCTCTGTCACCCAGGCTGGAGTGCAGTGACAAGATCTCAGCTCACTGCAACCTCTTCCTCATGGGTTCAAGCAATTCTCCTATCTTGGCCTCCCAAGTAGCTGGAATTACAGGTGCATGCCACCATGCCTGGCTAATTTTTGTATTTTTTAGTAGAGATGAGGTTTCACTATGTTGGCCAGGCTGGTATCTAACTCCTGACCTCAGGTGATCTGCCCACCTTGGCCTCCCAAAGTGCTGGGATTACGGGCATGAGCCACCGTGCCTGGCTGGCATTAATAATTTTAATTATTAATTCATTCCATGTTGAAATGGTAATATTTTGGATATATTGAGTGAAATAAAATATGAAAATTAGTTTTATCTGTTACTTCCACTTTTTTTTCTTTTATTTGAGACAGAGTCTCGCTCTGTCGCTCAGGCTGGAGTGCAGTGGCGTGATCTGGGCTCACTGCAACATACGCCTCCCGGGTTCACGCCATTCTCCTGCCTCAGCCTCCCGAGTAGCTAGGACTACAGGCGCCACTACCACGCCTGGCTAATTTTTTATATTTTTAGTAGAGATGGGGTTTCACCGTGTTAGCCAGGATGGTCTCGATCTCCTGACCTCGTGATCCACCTGCCTTGGCCTCCCAGAGTGCTGGGATTACAGGCATAAGCCACTGCACCCGGCTGACATTAATAATTTTAATTATTCATTCCATGTTGAAATGGTAATATTTCAGATACATTGAGTGAAATAAAATATGAAAATTAGTTTTATCTGTTACTTTCCACTTTTTTTAAGGTGACCACTAGACAGTGTAAAGTTATGCAGGTGGCTGACACTGTGTTTCTCTTGGATAGCACTGGGTGAGCCCACTCTTGACCTTGTCATATATAGATCTTCAGTCTTTTCCACAAAGGGGGATGAAGATGATTTACAGGGACTCCCTGTGCTGGCATGGTGGAGGAAAGGTTGGCATGGTGGAGGAAGGGAGGTTGAGTGAGGTGAGGATGCCAGGAGCATGGTTTAGAGCCGAGAGTTTCAGCATTTTTTCTCAGGTTGTGCACTTGCATCTCCGCCTGGTCTATTGCCACCCGCCTCCCTGTGCAAGACCATCACTCACATTCTTCTGGGATACAGGACACAGCAACGAAGGCTCAGCGGGTGCGGGCTGGTTGCAGGAGCAGAGTCCTCTCCTGCCCAGAACCCCGCTCGGGAGGGAGCTTGGTTTTTTCTCATAAAATGGCCCCAGCCTTGCTCCTCTGTGGACTCAGGGCAACCGGAGGCTGCAGCTACCGCGCTTGCCTATGAATATTTAAGTGGCAGTTTAGCTTTCAGACCAAGCACATCAGTGGCCAAGATCAAGCTTTTTGACCTTTTGTCAATTTACTCAGTGAAATATGATGCTCCTGTTGTCTGCCGTCTTCTTTTTTTTCATAGTTGAAATGGCTGCGTGTTCCCCAAAAGCAGCATAGAGACTGTGAGTGTTCGCACCGATTGCAAATACACGAGTGCAAATGACAGATTCGTGTTCTTGCCCAGAAGGTAGGTGCGTGTTGGCGGCTTCAGAGATGGCCTGACTGTGTGGAGTTTCGGGACCAGTGGCTGCTAGACAGTAGCCAGCACAGGCGGTGTGTGTTAGTATTTGCTCAGGCTGGGCTCAGAGAACCCTTCATGTCAACATGCGAGCCTGGCTTGTGCTGTTCCCTCCTCAGGGCTGACCTTCCCTCCTCAGGCTCCTGGAAGCCCCGGCCTTCCGGTCACAAAGCTGCTCTCCTGAGCTGGGGCATTCATTGTTGGTTAGTGCCGTCGTCTTTTAAGTACTGGGAAGGTGGGACGGAGTCGTGGAGAGAGGATGGGGGAACAACCCAAGCACTCGGGAGGCAGCGTCACGTTGCTGAACTCTGCTCCTACGCAAATGCGCGTGTGGAATACGGTTTGCCTTGTGTCCAGCCGTGCGTTCTCTGATGTTAAATATTCTCAGCCAGGCCTATTTAAAGCCAGATAAACAGAACACCAAAAGGGAAATGTAAAAAACAACTTGTTGGGTAGCTGGTTCCGTGTAACATCAGAGGTTGGGGATCGCACCCTGAAACGAGACAAAATGTTTCAGTGGAAGGCGGGACCTGGGGCCTAGCGCGCTGGGGCTCCATCCTCCGCCCTCACTGCCCCCCGCAGCTGGGGCTCCATCCTCCGCCCTCACTGCCCCCCGCAGCTGGGGCTCCATCCTCCGCCCTCACTGCCCCCGCACAGCCCTTCTGCGGGTCACTTCTCCCCTGTGCCCTGGACGGAGGTGCCGGTGGATGCCGCTGCATTGCTTCGACGATGGATCTTTCTCTGTCTTCCATCCCCCAAGCTCTATCAGTTTAGTTATGAGAATATCCAAACCACATCTGACCTCGTCTGAACTTAGAACTGTTTCTTTCTCCTCCCGGGGCCTGCTTCCGGCTGGGAGCCTGCAGTGTGTGTAGAGGGGGTGATCTCTGCTTTATTTCCTGGCTGTTATGAGCTGAATTGTGGCCCTCCCACCCCACAAAGGTGTTGAAGTCCTAACTCCCAGTACCTGTGAATGTGACCTTATTTGCAAATAGGGTCTTTGCAGATGGGCAAAGTTAAGATGAGGACATGAGGATGTGCCCTCGTCCCATATGACTAGTGTTCTTTAAGGGAGGGAAATTTGGCCACGGGTGGTGACACACACCTGTAATCCCAGCTTTGAAAGGCCAAGCTGGGAGGATTGCTTCAGCCCAGGAGTTTGAGATCAACCTGAACAACATAGCAAGACCCTATCTCTAGAAATAAAAATGTAAAAAAATAGTAGGCATGGTGGTACACACCTATAGTCCCAGGTCTGTAGGAGACTGAGGCAGGAGGATCACTTGAGCCTGGGAGTTCAATGCAGTGAGCTATGATTACACTAATGCACTCCTGCCTGGGTGAAAGAGTGAGACCGTTTTAATTTTTTTTGACAGGGTATCATTCTGTTGCCCAGGCTGGAGTGCAGAGGTGCAATCTTGGCTCACTGCGACCTCCTCCCCCCAGGCTCAAACCATCCTCCCACCTCAGCCTCCCAAGTAGCTGGGACCACAGGTGTGCACCACCACACCTGGCTAATGAGATCTTGCTTTTTTTTTTTAGTACATAAATTTTAGAAAGTTAATAACATAAAAATTTTAGAAAGGGGAAGTTTGGGCACAGAGATAGACAAACGTGGAGGAAAGACGGTGTGAAGACGCGGCGAGGTCGCTCACAAGCGGAGGAGTGCCTGAGGCTGCCAGGAGTCAGGGGGAGCCCGGGGCACATTCTCCCGACAGCCTCAGAAAGAAACAGGCCTGCTGGGGCTGCTTGATCTCAGACTTCCAGCCTCCAGAGCTGAGAGAGGAAATTTCTGTTGTTTAAGACACTTGGTTTGTGGCATTTTGTTTGCCTCAAACCAGGACACAAATGCACTGGCTTAGTCCCAGGACAGGGGACATGAAAGGGAAAGCTTCTCTCTGTATGACGCTGTCAGGAGCTGGCCCAGCCCCACTGGGACGGGCAGAATTCTAGCCCCTGCCTGCCAGGGGTCCCTGGAGATCCTACTTCCTCCTCCTCTTCCCTCCGTTCCCCTGTGGGAGGGAAGGTGCCTCTCAGATGGCTCCCTCGTGATTCTTGCCGGGTCCCCCCACCCCTTTAAGAACCATCTTCCATAGAACATTAGACAAACAGAGGCTCGCTCTCTCGCTCCTGGCCCTCCTGGGGCCCATACAGAAACCTCTCTTTATTCTGCTGGCAGAGCAGCTGGCCATGTCCCTTCTCCCCACCCTCCACCGTGTCCCCAGCCCCACGCCTGCAGGCCGGCCTTGCTGGAACCCATGCTCTAAGATGTACATGAGGGAGCTTCCTCCATCCCCCAGAAGGGCTGGATTCCAGGACAGCGCTCCCACCAGCATCCACCTTTCACTCCTGGCTCTCCCAGCATCTTCCCTCTTGTCTCCTCTGCCATGGGCTGTGTGGTGCCTCCGCCCACATTCCCGTCGCCTGTGCCTTGACCTGAGCTGCTCTGTCTGAAGCCAACGTCCCTCCCTTTTCATTCTGGCTGGCTTCAAGATGGTGTCCAAACAAGGGCAAATTCGAGGAGCTGAGGGAGAGCTGAAGTTGATGGTGTGTGTGTGTGCACATATGTATCTGTGTTTGCCTGTATATACATGTGTGTGCCTGTGTGTGAATGTTTGAATAATTGAACTCTGTTCGCTCTGTGTAGTAACCACACATTTTTTTCTGTGTCTATGCAACATTTACAAACATAGATCATATTTTTAGTTCAGAAAGAACATCTCAATAAATTCCCTGAAGTGGAAATCCATGGTTTGGGGCCTGTTCTATGGCCCCAGAGCCTCCCTCCACTGCTGGTGTTTCTCTGACTCTCCGCCCTGCCCACCCCTCCTTGGTCTTTTCCTCCCTTTCATGTGTCCTCCTCAGGTCCTGTCTTCCTCTCTCCCACAGATATTTGAATAGTTACAATGCATCAGGCAAGATAAATAAGGTCCTTACAGAGTTTGCATTCTCACAGAGTGGCAGACAGTTGCTATATAACGAGGTAATTTCAGACAGCAGCAAGGGCAATGAAGAAAATAAAACAGGGAAGTAATGCTGGCTGGCGGGGTGGGGCGATGTTACACGCTGGAGAGGCCTTTGCCGCCCCGCCTAGGGCACACTCCTCTTTGTCCTCTGTCCAGCACCCCATTCTCTCCCTGTAGAGACCTCTAGTGTGTCATTTGTGTGTTTTCTGCATCCAGATTGCTGGGTTGTGTTGATATGGTTTGGATGTATGTCTCCCCCAAATCTCATGTGAAATGTGATCCCAGTGCTGGAGGTAGGACCTGGTGGGAGGTGTTTGGGTCCCGGGAGCAGGTCCCTCATGAATGGCTGGGCACTATCCCTGGGTGATAAGTGAGTTCTTGCTCAGTTAGTTCATGTGAATTCTGGTTGTTGAAAAGTGTGTGGCACCTCCTCCCTGGCTTTCTTGCTGTTGCTGTCACTGTGTGACATGCTGGCTCCTCTTTGTCTTCCACCATGATTGGAAGCTTCCTGAGGCCTCACTAGAAGCTGAGCAGATGCCTGCACCCTGTTTTCTGTACAGCCTGCAGAACCATGAGCCAATCAAGTCTGTTTTCCTTATAAATTACCCAGCCTCAGTATTTCTTTATAGCAATACAAAAATGGCCTAACATGGAAAATTGGTACAGAGGAGTGGGGCATTGCTATAAAGATACCTGAAAGTGTGGAAGCAGCTTTGGGACTGGGTAATAGGCAGAGGGTGGAAGAGTTTGCAGAGCTCAGAAGAAGACAGGAAGGTGAGGAATTGTTTGGAACTCCTTGGAGACTGGTTAAATGGTTGTGACCAAAATGCCAATAGTGATTTGGACAGTGAAGTCCAGGCTGATGTGGTCTCAGCTGGAAATGAGAAAGTTAAGGGAACTGGAGTAAAGATCACCCATATTATGCCTAAGCAAAGAACCTGGCTGCATTGTATCTGTGTCCTAGGGCTTTATGGAAGTTTGAACTTAAAAGAGTGATAACCTAGGGTATCTGGTGGAAGAAATTTCTAAGAAGCAAAGCATTCAAGATGGGACCTGGCTGCTTCTAATAACCTATGCTCAGATACAGAAGCAAAGAAATGACTTAAAGTTGGAACTTATAGTTAAAAAGGAAGCAGAGCATAAAAGTTTCAGAAATTCACAACCTAGCCATGTGGCAGAGAAGGAAAAAGCATTTTCAAAAGAGGAATCCAAGCAGGCTGTGGAGTGACTACTTGCTAGAGAAACTAGCATGACTAAAAAGGACCCAAGTGCTAATATCCAAGACAACAGGAAACAGGCCTCAAATGCATTTCAGAGATCTTTTAGGCAGCCCCTCCCATCACAGCCCAGAGGCCTAGGAGGAAAGAATAGTTTCAGGGGCCAGGTCCAGGGCCCTGCTGCCCTGCACAGCTTCAGGACACTGCTCCCTGCATCGTGGGCACTCTGACTCCAGCCTCAGCTCAAAGGACCCTGGGTATAGCTTGGGCCAGAGTTCTGAGGGTGCAAGCCATTAGCCTTTGGGGCTTCCACATGTTGTTAAGCCTGCGGGTGCATAGAATGCAAGCATGAAGGAGGCTTGGTGGCTTCCACCTAGATTTCAGAAGATTTATGGGAAAGTCTGGGTTCCCAGCTAGAAGCCTGCCGCAGGGGTGGAGCCCCCACAGAGAAGCTCCGCTAGGACAGGCTGAGGGGAACTGTGGGGTTGCAGCTCCCACACAGAGTCCCCACTGGGGCACTGCCTAGTGGAGTTGGTGAGAAGAGGGTCACCCTTCAGGCCCCAGAATGGTAGATCCACCAACAGCTTGCATTCTGAGCCTGGAAAAGCCACAGGCACTTAACTCTAACCTGTGACAGCAGCCGCGGGAGCTGCACCCTGCAAAGCCACAGGAGCCTACCCCTTGCACCAGTGTGCCTGGATGTGGGGCACGGAGTCAAGGATTATTTTGGAGATTTAAGATCTAATGACTGCCCTGCTATGTTTCAGAGTGGTATGGGCCTTGTTGCCCCTTTCTTTGGCCAATTTGTCACATTTGGAATGGGAATCTTTACCCAACGCCTAGACCGCCACTGTATCTTGGAAGTAAACGATGTGATTTTACAGGCTCATAGGTAGAAGGAACTTATCTGCAAATGAGACTTAGAGCTTGGGACTTGAGACGTGGGACTTCTGAGTAAATGCTGGAATGAGTTAAGACTTTGCAGGACTGTTGGGAAGGCATGATTGTATTTTGCAATATGAGAAGGACATGAGATTTGGGGGACCAGGGGCAGAACGATACGGTTGGGATGTTGGCCCCCTCCAAATCTCATGTCAAAATGTGATTCTCACTGTTGGGAAGGGGCCTTGTGGGAGGTGATTGGATCATGGGGGTGGATCCCTCATCAACGGCTTAGCACCATTGTGAGTCCTCACTTGGTTAGTTCACGTGAGATCTGATTGTTTAAAAGGGTGGCACTTCTCCCCTTGCTCCCATTCTTGCCACGTGATGTGCTGGCTTCCCTTTGTATTCCACCATAACTGTAAGTTCTGTGAGGTCTCACCAGAAGCAGGTGCCGGCACCACGCTGCCTGTGCACCCTGCAGAACCATCAGCCAATTAAAACTCTCTTCTTTATAAATCACCCAGGTTCAGGTATTTCTTCATAGCAATGAAAAAACAATCTAATACATATGGCAAAACCTAAGAGCCTTGCAAGACCACTGAGATGCTCCATATCCTCAAGGGAATGCAGATATGGCCCAATACAATCCATTAAGAAGTTGATAATAGAAACCCCCCACTCTGCAAATCTAACCATTGGACAATATTAACAAAAATGAGCGTAACAGATTAAAAAGTGAGGGCACCAAAGAGGGAAACAAAACTACAAGCCATTTAGAAGTTAAGGACGAGGATCTTACATTCTAAGGGTTGGCAAACTTTTTTGGAAAAAAGTCAGATGGTAAACATGTTCAGCTTTGCAGGCTAGAGAGTCTTTGTGGCAACAACTAAACTTTGCTGCCATATACTAAGGCAGCCATAGATACTATGTAAACAAGTGGTGTGGCTGTGTTCCAACAAAACTTTATTTGCAAAAACAGGTGGTGGGCCATATTTGGCCTAAAGGCTACATAGTTTCCTGCGTCCTGCTATATACCAATACATAAGGTTATGCCAAAGCTACACTCCAAGGAAAATACATAGCTTCAGATCCTCTTATATGAAGAAGAGTATTTAAAAAACCCAAATTAATCAAAACATTCAATGCTAGAAACTAGAAGACTAACAAGATAAAGCTGAGGCAGGAGGGAAGAGTAAATAAAGAGAAAAGCAGAACACAATGATTTAGTAGACAACAGCAGAACCAGCAAACAACCTCAAAGCCTGGTGCTTTTTAAAACTTCTATGAAATAAAATGCTTTTAATTCCTAAACATTTTTTTTAACATCAAAAAGCTTTCCAAAAGCTATAATATGATAACTGCTAAGACACAGGACTTGTTCAGTCTCTCAACGAAGAGTAGAGCTGGTACATAATCCTGCAGATAATTAAATTCCAAGCACAAATTCATAATGTGAAATGTGTTAAATTCATGAATGTGCATCACTAGAAATCTTTAACTTAAGACTCTCACAAAGGGCTGGTTCTTTGAAAAGACACACAGACATGAAAAGATTCAGCTCGAAGGGTGTTTCCAGATCCCACCCAGGTGAAGTTTTGCTTTCTTCTGGGTTCATCGCTGCGTTTTCCATTAGCCTGGGGACCGCCATGCCAGGACGGCTGTGCCGTGGGCAGGCTCCAGGGCTGCCCATGGTTTTCTCCTCTATAAAGTGGGAATGACCATCTCACCTGCTCAATAGGGGAGTGGTGAGCATGACACGGCTTCATACGTACGCATCACAGGCTCAGCACCCTGCCTTGCACATGGGAAGAACTCCGAGATGTTGACAGCCTCCTCAACGCCATCGCCCTGCCATCTATGTCATCATAGTCCTTACGTTCCCCTCTAACAATGGATGCTTTGGAACCTGTCTTTCAGAGCCCCCCTGAGGTCTCCTCAGGCCGCCAGCAGGGCCCGCTGATCTCTCTCACACCTGCCTGAGTGCCCTGCAGAATAAAATTGAAAAGTGCTGAGCTTTGTGGGACCCCAGATGTTGGTCTTTTGCAGAAAGCATCCCTGAGAAGCTTTGCTTGGAGGTAGAGATGCTTTAAGAAGCCAGGAGTGGAGCCTCAGTCCTGACCCAGGCTGTAGTTCTTCATTCTCAACAGAAATAAGTGGCTCGGAAGCTTTCTCAGCCTCCGCCAAGCATCCTTCCTGTGACATTTACAAAGCAGTTTCTTTTCTTTTCTTTCTTTCTTTCTTTTTTTTTTTAAAAAAAAAAACAAGGCCGTGTAAATTTTTGTTCAAGAAAATGCTGCTTGAAATCTCTCTGATATTTTCCTCCAAGGTCAGCAGGCTTGCATTTATTACCAGCGATTTTCTTTTAGGACACAGGCCTAATTTAAATTATAAAAGCAATTGCTTGTTTTGAGGGGAAAAATCTCTCCCCCCGACGCTCCACTTTGCCCCCCAGAAAACAATGATCGGTTAAGAAAACAACTCAGAGTCTCCCTTGTTTACTGAGTTGGTGGAAAGGGGTCTTCAGGCAATTAGAGTAAATCTGGGCTTGGACTGAGGTCAGTATTTGTATTTGAAAGCACAATTTTCAGAAGGCTTCCACGGCGGATTTCAAATGCCAAGACAGGAGCATGCTCTGGGGACCCATCTGCTCACATGTGCTGCTGGAGGGGACAGGGAGCCCCCAGGTGGGCAGGCCCCTGTGACTGGGTCACGCCCTATGGCAGGGCTTCCCTGCTGAATCCACAGATAAAGAAAACAAGTGTTGTGAGAAGCTTGCATTTAGCAAAGTGGTAGCAACGAGCAGAAGGCTGGCTGGAGTAGGAAGAGCACACATGCGGTGTTAAGAGCAGTTCTATTTAGAGCCCCAGGCTGGGAGCTGGCAGCACGTTTCGGAAGGGTGCCCAGATGTCCCCTGGAGGTTTTTAAGAATGGACCTGGCAGCTGGCTGCTGGGGAAGGTGGGCACGAGTCAGCCCCCAGGGACCACGCTGCACATGAAGGGCAGAAATGTACCCTTTGGACAGCTTGCAAGCTGCCCACCAAGCCCCCTTGGTGCTGGGGGCAAGGCAGCAGCCGCAATTTTCTGTGTAGACTGCCTCCTTGGTTGCCTGCGAGTCCCCACTGCGTCTCCCCGAGGGTTCACCCCACACTGGAGGGACAGGTCCTCAGGTTTGGTTTTTTTTTTTCAGCTTCAACAATATGCTCTGCACCTCCCTCATCTCTGAGAGTCTCGTACCGCTTGTTCCTGTTGAATCTCCGACCTGCAGACAAGGCTTGACTTCAGAGTCTCCTGAGCCTATGGGTTGAAGGGAGGTGGGGCAGCTTCTCCAGGGCCCGCAGAGTGTGAAGTGCTGGGGTCACTGAGTAGAGTATTCCCAGCACCCACACGCCCTCTTCGGGGGCTGGGGTAGCAGGGCACCCCTCCCTGTTTGGGTGCTGTCTTGGTGAAACTGTGAGCAGGGGGCAGGGAGACCACATCTCTGATTTTCTCACGGCTGAGAGGATCTCCAGGGCTGAAAGTGGGAAAATCCAGGCCTACCAGGGTGAGTGAGTTGGTCCTCCTAGCATGGGGTATCCATTGTTTGGGGGTCTCCTATGTGGCCCGCGCTATCTCTCCAAGGAAGAGTCTGCTAGCCGTTCACCCCAGATTTTTCCCCATTTCACAGACTGGCTGTGGGAAGCCATTTCTCAGCGGAGGGGCGCATTTCCCAGCAGCCCTTGGGTCTGGGTGGCCACGTGGCTTGTTCTGGCCAATGGGAGAGTGGAGCCCTGAGTCGGGGGAAGGCGCCGCCCTTCCCAGTACCCCACTGGCTGGATGCCGAGGCCATGAGGCCCCAGGGGTTGGGCGGCCACGGAGGGAGGGGGCCTGGGTCTCTAAGTCACTGCATGGAGGGGAGTGGCCTCTGGCCAGGAGCACTCATCTCTCCTCTGAGGAAGAGAGAAATGTACGTCGCAGCAAGCCTCACATTCCAGCGCCTTACTTGGCCTAGAGGCTGGCTTTGCAGTCACACACGCACTTGGCACGGTTCTGTCCCTCCGGTTGCTCTCTTATCCATAGCTTCCTCCTGCCACCTCCGTACCCACCTCCATACCCACCTCCGACTGAGCCTATCGGCCGCCACGAAGGGCAGGAAAAGCCGGGAGATCTGCTCCCGTGCCTCTGAGTCAGGAGGTCATTGAGGATCATGGAATCCACATGAAAATGGTGTTCAGGGCCCACAGTATTTAACCCGTGGTGCTGCAAAAATTACCATGTGTGATCCGTTTCTCGGCGGCTCACGCCTGGAATCCCAGCACTTTGGGAGGTCGAGGCGGGCAGATCACCTAAGGTCAGGAGTTCGAGACCAGCCTGACCAACATGGAGAAACCCTGTCCCTACTAAAAATACAAAATTAGCTGGGCGTGGTGGTGCAGGCCTGTAATCCCAGCTACTTGGGAGGCTGAGGAGCGAGAATCGCTTGAACCCGGGAGGCGGAGGTTGCGGTGAGCCGAGATCGCACCACTGCACTCCAGCCTGGGCAACAAGAGTGAAACTCCGTCTCAAAAAAAAAAAAAAAGATACTAATTTTAGATAGTTTTTAACTTGATTATGATTAATGGAGTAGTATATATTTATTGTAGAAAAAATTTTAAAGCACAGAAAATAATTTAGAAAAACACATACCTCATTAAAATCATCATGGATAACATCAGATGTATATAGCTTGAATTTGATTTTGCTGGGGGATTTAGAAAACGCATACAGATGGAATGTATTTTAAGGGGATATTATGAAGTTTTTATTTTCTCCTTTATGCTTTTCAATTTTTTTTACAATGAATACCTTATGTGTGTAATTCTAAAAGATAAGATGATTCAGTCCTGTCCATTATGATCCTTTAAATAAATTTATGAAGGTGGAATTTCTGGGTCAAAAAACCATGTTTTTAGGGCATTTGAGAAGTGAGAGTTCGTGTCTGTTTCCTCTTCCATTAGTGGCGTGTGAAATGGGATTTCCCCTTTTCCCTTGACAGCTGTGAGAAACATTTTTTCATCTTTAGTATTTACTGTTGAAAATTTAGAAAAGAAAGATGTGTAAAAGTTTAGGAACCATAATCTAGGGATGTATCTGCTCGGTGATGATCAGTGCGTGACTCCTGACATGCCCTTTGGCTTTCTGTACCACGTGAGGCGGGTGTGTACACACGTGTGTTCACATGTGTGTGCACACGTGTGTGCATGTGTTATCCAACGGAGCTGGGGTCCAACTCACCCACTGCAGTCGGGCCAAACAGCCACACCGAGGTTTGCAGCATGAGAAAGAGAGGCATTTAGTGCAGGGCGTCTAGCGGGGAGAACCTTATGTGGAAGACCCGGACTGCCAGATGGCTTAAAGGGGAGGGTCTTTAAAGGCAGAGAGGTAGAGGTTACCAGCAAAGTCACACACCAATACATGGAGGTTATGCATTGGTTTGACCTAAAGGGTGGGATCTCTGGATGCAGGGGCTTACAACTTGTAGGTATATGCAAAGATTTTCTGATTTGTAGTTGGTTAGGAGGAGAAACTTTGTGTAAAAATTTAGGGTCAGCAGAAAAGAATGTTAGCTCTGGCTCATGGGTGTGACCTCCTCCAGGCCCCTCAGGAAGAAATTTAGAACAAAGACTGGTGCTCAGAGCTCAGTCCTCGGCTCTCCGTATCTGAGGTCTAGGTGCAGGTGAATCCATTTTGGTGGGGGTCTGGGTTTTTGAAAAACAACCCAGAGACAGATGTGATGATGCTTTAGCTTCTATAGGGAAGCAAACATCTCCTGACTCTAACTCCCTTGGCTGTTGTTTTAAGCTGCTATTACCTTCTTTTTTGTTGTTGGTTTTTTTGAGACAGTCTTGCTTTGTCACCTAGGCTGGAGTGCAGTGGTGCGATCTCAGCTCACTGCAACCTCCACCCCCCGGTTTCAAGAGAGTCTCCTGCCTCAGCATCCCGAGTAGCTAGGATTACAGGTGTGCACCATCACGCCTCGCTAATTTTTGTATTTTTATTAGGGGCAGGGTTTCACCATGTTGGCTAAGCTGGTCTTGAATACTATTAGCTTTTTCCTTCTCAAGTTGCTTATTTACTTCCCAGGGCCAATTAGGTGCCTGGAATTCCCCGTGAAGGAACCCAAGATTTTCCTTTATTTCCATGCTGAGGGGAGGGGGCCCACAGGCCCCTTAAGATGGGTCCCCACTCTGCCTCACATGCACATGTCTGTCCCGTGAGAATTGCGTAGGCTAAGGCTGGGCCTCTAGGCCAGGAGATGGGGAGCAGGTGCAGCTGGCAAACACCAATGTGGCTCCTGGGCTGCTGGGTGTCCTCACCCACTGTCATGCCCATGGCGCCTGTGGGTCGTGGCTGCAGAGTCTGAACTGCTGGGTTCTCAGCCCTGGTTCAGGGACTCTGTGTGTGAGTTGTGCGACCTGCAATAAATCATTCACCCCTGGAGGCGGCTTTCTCTTGCCCTGTAGGAGGTGACATGGAAGATTTTTTTCCAACTCTAGCTTTGTACAATTTTAAGTTTTAGATAGGGCTTCTCTTTTCCTGACAATGGGGTAAATTTAAAGCTCCCTATACCTCTAAGATTGGTTGTCATTCTTCTTGTGGAGATGCGTGTGCTTGCGACCTTGGATTGGGGCAAGAAAGCATCTGAAAACAGGACCTCGATGAGGAAATGGGAGCAGAGGGCCATTAGGAGCTGGAGGAAACAATCCCTTCTGCAGTAGTGAGGGAGGTAGCGAGGGAGGTGGCGAGGGAGGTGGTGAGGGAGGTGGCGAGGCAGGTGGCGAGGGAGGTGGAGAGGGAGGTGGTGAGGGAGGTGGTGAGGGAGGTGGAGAGGGAGGTGGTGAGGGAGGTGGAGAGGGAGGTGGTGAGGGAGGTGGAGAGGGAGATGGAGAGGGAGGTGGTGAGGGAGATGGTGAGGGAGGTGGTGAGGGAGATGGAGAGGGAGGTGGTGAGGGAGATGGAGAGGGAGGTGGTGAGGGAGATGGAGAGGGAGGTGGTGAGGAAGGTGGTGAGGGAGGTGGTGAGGCAGGGGGTGAGGGAGGTGGTGAGGGAGGTGGTGAGGCAGGGGGTGAGGGAGGTGGTGAGGGAGGTAGTGAGGGAACTGGCTGCCGCACCACAGATTTCAATGCTTGGGTGAAATGCAAAGTGTTGTTCCCTGGGTTTTTTCTTTCCTTCTTTAAAAGCTTGGGAGTGCAAACAAAGCTATTCAGTGACTTAGTAACTGAAAAGAGCTTTAATGAATCCATTTACTTAGGCAAGGAAGACTAAACTGTAAAGAGTTGGTTTCAGATTTCTGTTGGTAAGAAATCTTTCTATTCAAAGAAAGTGCATCTCCAAGTGGCTTAAATATAAAAAGCATGTGTAGGTTTAAATAACCTGAAAGTCCAGCGATAAGGAAGAGATCAGGCAAGGTTTGATCCAGAGACTTAATGTCATCAGCGAGGACTTTGTTTCTTCTCATCCTTCTCTCTGCTCTTTGGGCTAATGCCGACTCCTCTTGTAGCCACAAAATGGCTTTGACCTTGTCCCCCAGGCTATGTGCTTGCTCCAGTGGGAGAGGGTATGACTTTCTCCAATCCTAAAGTTCACTTTGGACTGGCTTGAGTTCTCTGCCCATCCCGTGTCCTGACTGTAGGGGTGAAAGGTGCTGGCTGGTTAACCCGATATCACATCCAGCCAGTGCTGGGGAACAGCAGTGAACTTCAGGGGCTGGAGGGAGTGACTCCAATGTCTGTAGCATACAAAATTCAATTCTGGTTTATTTTCTCCTCTGGATAATAGAAGTTGGTTTTGGGGGAGTGGTGTGTTGGTAAAAGCTGTGATTTGTAGAGAGCAGCCTGGCCAGCGTGGTGAAACCCGTCTCTATTAAAAATACAAAAATTTGCCAGGCGTGGTGGACACACCGTAGTCCCAGCTACTCAGGGGGCTGAGGCGGGAGACTCTTTTGAATCTGGGAGGTGGACGGAGGCTGCAGTGAGCCAAGATTGCGCCACTGCACTCCAGTCTGGGCAACAGGGTGAGACTATCTCAAAAAAAAAAAAGTTCTGATTTGTAGTCTTTGCCTATTTCTGTGGTGTAAACACTCCAACCACAACTGATTTCAAACTACCCGTGACTTAACAACGGGTTCACAGTGTTCCTGAGTATTTCACAGTTTGAGAGACTAGGCGCTGGCTCCCGGACCCAACTGGGAGAATGTCCTTGGTCATTGCCGCTGGCAGGTGCTGCTTAAGGGGCCTGTGTGGGGAAACCCAGTGGGCCACAGCCCTTGAAGTCAGTCAGCATGTGAAGTCAGCCCGAGCCGTTGGGTGCTTCGCCCAGTGACTCTGTGCCACGTTCTCAGCCCGGAGGATGATTTCAGACATACCGAAGTAACGCAGTGGTTGTGGCCATATGCTCCTGAGGGCTCAGGGTCTCTGTCCTGTGGCTTTTCCGACGTCACTCGCTAGCCTTGCTGCCCCTGAAGTCTGATGGTGATTAGGATCACTTCAAAATGTCTCCCGTAATTCCTGGGCTTTATACGCAGACACTGGGCTTAGACGCAAGTGTGCTACCTTGCACAAATTAATTTGCACTTGATGATACGGCTCCTCGAAGTAAGGATACTTTTAATCTTCCCATCCCATTTATATAGATTCTTTGTGATGGTTAATCTTCCCAGACTGGATAATGAATTCGGCCACAGGTAGAGTCCAGATCGATGTGCGATTGTATTTTAAATGCAGCAGGCGTCTCAGGGCTGGATCTTACGGTGCTCTTAACCAAGGTGACACGTGTCTGCCCTAATGGATTAAGAGCTGAGCGGCTCATGAAAGCTAATTTGTCTAAAACCACGGGGCAGGACGTGGTGTGTTTCCTCACAGCACCCTCTCTGCCTTCCAGTCTTGTAGCAAGTGTGTGTGTGTGAGTGAGTTCGAGGCCTTGTTAGGGAGTCTGCCTCTCCACTTCCTTTCCTTCGTCTCAATGGGAGAGGCTACAGGCCCCTGAATCCACAGTATAGCTTTTCTGCCAGTGAGAGCGGAATCCTTCATGTCCATCAGGACTGTTGGTGAGCACTGTTTTGGGAGGGTGGCTGCCTGGGCTCCAGCTCCTGCCTCAGGGCCTTTGCATGTGCTGTGCCAGCTGCCTGGGATCTCTCTCTGTCTCTGTCTCAGCATGGCCACCTCCTCTTCACTGCTCTAGGCTTTGCTCAGAGGACACCTTCTTGGGGGGCCCACCTTGACCACACTGTCTAAAATCGCTGCCCCTTGCAGACCCCACTGCTTGCTCTCCAGTTTCCTTGTTCTGTTTCACTCTCATGAGCTGAAACTGGCTGTTGTTTGCTTGCGTGTTTCTTGCCTCTGTTGCTCTGTGGGCATGTCCGCTCCTTGGGGCAGGACCTTACCCTTGCCCCGTGTTATTCACTGACGCATGTCCCACGCAGGTGTTCAATAAATGTGAGTGGAGGGACGTGGAGCAGTGGTCCCCGCCTCCGCAGAGTGCAGCCTGGGTGGGCTTTCTTTCCCTCCGCATGTACAGAATTTGTTTTCTTATCTGTAAAGTGGAGGACCTGTCCCTGACCTAGTGATTTCTTTCTTCTCCCCAGTTCCATGGGGCACCTGCCCCTGACCTAGTGATTTCTGTAGGCACCAGCTCTCCTGTCCCTGGTCCCATGGGGGGCCTGTCCATGGCCCAGTGATTTCTGTAGGGACCGGCTTTCATCTCTGCGCTTCCATGGTCCTGGTCCTCAGGAGGTTTGGGCTCCGCCTTCCTGCCCTTCATCCTCTCCTGCTGGTCACTTGTGGGGCTCACCTCTTCCTGACACAGGAGACATACGCTCCACACACATCACAGGACCTGCCAATGGGAGCTGGGAGCTGCTGCTGCGGCCCGTGCACCCGGGGCCAGGGCGAGTGTGAGCTCCCTGCGTTCCACAGGCAGGAGGCCTACACGTCACTGTGCAGGGGGGAACTCTCGCCGGGGCTTAGCTCTCCTCTTAAAATGAAAGGTTGGCACAGGTTGGCAGGTGGCTGTTGCGGGGACTTCGTTTAAGCACAGCCAGCTGAGCCAGGACCCCTGAGGCAGCTGTTGGAGAACCATTGCCGTTTAGAGAGGCAGGGATTTGGAATGTGTCCAGTCCAAGACTCAAACTCAAGAGCAGGTGGGGATATAAATTCATGCCATTCTGGGGAAAGAATTGATGGCGCTCCACGGAGGGAAGCAGGTTCCTCCTTCTAGCCCCTCTCTCAGTGAGCGGGAGTGTGGCCTGGCCGAGAGGGCACGTGACCCGTTCAGAGCCAGCCTGGTTCAGATCAAGGTGCCTGTGACCCGCTGGTGTGAGCTTCAATGTGTAGCCTAGTTTTCTTATCCCCAAAGTGGAGATAATGATGGGACTTGACTTATAAGGTTGTTGCTATCAGGATTAAATGAGTGACTTTAAGCAAAACATCGTGGACAGTGCCTGGTGCTTGGAAGAGGATAGATGCATGTTAGTCGATGTGGGTTGTGGAAGTAATAAAGGTTATTATTCCTAGTCGGATAGTCTGACTTATAAGACTAAACCCAGGCTGGGCATGGTGGCTCACGCCTGTAATCCCAACACTTTAGGAGGCCAAAGCGGGCAGATCACCTGAGGTCAGGAGTTCAAGACCAGCCTGGCCAACATGGCGAAACCCTGTCTCCACTAAAAATACAAAAATTTGCTGGGCATGGTGGCATGTGCCTGTAATCCCAGCTACTCAGGAGGCTGAAGCAGGAGAATCCCTTGAACCCGGGAGGTGGAGGTTGCAGTGAGCCGAGATCGCACCATTGCACTCTAGCCTGGGTGATGAGAGCAAGACTCCATCTCAAAAAACACAAAACAAAACTAAACTAAACCCAGAGTCCCAGCCAGAGCCAGGGCCTCTCCCTGGAGTGTGGGGCATCATTTGGGGTGTCCTGGAGGGGAAGCCATCTTCTCTTTCTGGTCTGCCTTTGATTCCCACATCCCGTCCCCTGAGCCCCGAGTAATAATGCAAAGATTTTTCAGGCTCTTGTGGCAGGAAGCTGGGGGTACAGCGGTTAGAAACATGGCTTTAGCACCAGAGACGTGGCTTTGACTCTGGGCTCTGCTATTTACAAACTGTGTGACCTTAGACACAGCATTTGACCTCTGGTTGCCTCAGTTTTCTCATCTGTACAATGGGGATAGTGGCTTATCTATAGAGTCAGGGTGGGGATTAATGACGTACAGCACTGAGGTATGACCCCATCCTCGGATGGCCCTGGTGAGCTGTCATTGTCACCTATGGCTTTGAGGGGCCCAGCCTGGTGCAGCCACGCTCGGCACCCCTTGCTGTGTTGACCACTCTGTCCTCCTGGTTTACTCTCCAGCCAAGCATAAGGGGCATGAGGTACCCTGAGGCTGACTCATTTTCCCGGAGTGCTCTCAGCACGGCCACCTCTTCCTTCCTCAGGACTCCAGGAACAACACAGGCGCAGTTTGTTTTTCTGTTTTGCACGGCAGTTAATTCCCAGGCACTAATGAGGGGCTCTCTGCCCATGAGGCTGATTAGCAGAGAAGAATTGAGGGCGGCAGTTATGATGCAGAAGAAAGGCAAAGCGCTGCAGTCACCATCCTAAATCCAGCCCGTGATGCCGGGCCGAGTGTCCGGCAGTCACCATCCTAAATCCAGCCCGTGATGCCGGGCCGAGTGTCCGGCAGTCACCATGAAATGAAGGCTTCCTGCAGTCTTGGGAGACCTGGCCCTTGCGGTGCAGTCAGGGCTCATGATTTAGCTTTCTGTCCTTGGAATGGCAAACAGAAGAGGACTTGGGACCCTCTGACCCCTCTGTGATCTCGTAATTATGACTGCATGCCTGCCAGTGGCTGCGAGTAGAGCACTGCACTGGCATTCCAAGGCACGTGTTAGAATCAGTTAAAATGATGGCAAGACTGCGGTTTCTCCTGCCCATCCACAGAAACAGCGCTGAGTGCCAGGACGGCTGTGACGCCGACATTAGTTAGCTTTAATAGGGCCATGTCTGCCCTTTCTTTGGTTGGTGGCGTTCCCAGTAGTTTCCTAGTATTAAAGTTATCAATTTAATGTTTCCAAAGGCCCACTTAGGCTTTTCTTTCACATCTGAAAAGAGAATAATTTTTCCTTTGAAAACCTTGGTGGCCCAGAGCAGCTGCCTCTCTCCCCTTGGTCTGTGTTGATCCTCTAACTTAGGGGGTGGCACAGGAGGGGGCAGAGGTGAAGCCCAGTGGCTGTGCGGTCCCTGGGGCCAGATGCCGATGTCCAAATCCCCACGCCTCGTCTTTCAAGCCGTAGGACCAGGAGGTGCCTGAAGCCCTCTGGGCCGTGGCGTCTCCCTCGTAACAAGCGCAGGTCATCACAGTGCCTACCTCACGGGCTCTTTCGAAGCTTTGGTGATCACTTTGAGTAAGATGCTTTGAACCTTTCTTAGTACAGAGGAAGCTCTCAAAATGTTGGCTGTGGTTACAAACACAAATAGTGTTAATAACTAGCATTAAAACGGAAAATGAAATTCTGGACATAACTTTATTTTAGAAAATAGCACGATACACTGAACTTCGGTTTGAAAATAAAGAAACAATTGGGCTGAAGATAAACTTAATCTGTGATGGAAGGTTCCATACATAATTGTTCCAGGGCTTTTAGTGGGAGCAAAATTAATTTTCGTGTAAGATGATTAAGCTGATGAAATTGCTCTTGAGCGGTAAGTGTGTTTAATTAAATGCAAAGCATCGCTGAGCTCAGGTACACATTGTCCCCGGGGAGTGTCCTGTTCTCTGAGCTGTTTCCTTGAGCAGCAAGGGCGGTTCTAGGTGGTGTGTTTGTTCCCCATCTTCCTTGGTGGCTGAAATGTCTGTGATCGAGAATAACATCGTGAGATGCCCATTGTTCTGGGGCGGAGTGTACAGGCATGACCTGTGCAGTCTGCAATAATTCAAACCAACTAGAACTGACTAGAAAGCTAGCCAGGTCCCCACAGGGTTAGACTTCCTGGAACAGAAACGCCAGGAAGTTGAGGGCTCCCTCACATGTCAGGAATTTATGGAGTGATCCAAGCGTCTTAAGCTCTCTGGAATTATTTTATTGATTTACATCTCTGGAGAATGGAGCAGCCTGACTACGTTTCCTGGGGGAGGTTTTCATCTCGGCTTTCAATTTTCACTTGTTAATGATCTGTCATTTGTAGCTAAATGGAGATACAAGAAATAAAATACTTCATTCAACAAAATAGTTAGGGTGCGGGTCCCATGAGCCAGGTGCCATTCGGGGACTGGGAGTATAGCAGAGGACACGGTAGTCCCAGTCCCCGAGCTGCCCAGACTCATCTGAATGAGCCCAGCCTGCTGACCAGGAGGAAATCCACTGACCCGGAATGGTGTAGACGCTTGCTGTGTACAAAAGAACAGCAATTAAAGGGGTGAGGTACTTTTTTGGTCAGTTTTGAAAAAAATGTAATACTTAGTTGTTTTTTTTTTTTTTTTTTTTTTGAGGCAGGGTCTTGTTCTATTAGGCTGGAGTGCCTTGGCCTCCCAGAGTGCTGGGATTACAGGTGTGAGCCACTACACTTGGCCAATAGATTTTTTTTTTTTTTTTTTTTTTTTAAGATGGAGTTTTGCTCTTATTGCCCAGGCTGGGATGCAATGGCGTGATCTTGGCTCAATGCAACTTCTGCCTCCCGGGTTCAAACGATTCTCCTGCCTCAGCCTCCTGAGTAGCTGAGATTACAGGTGCCTGCCACCATGTCTGGCTAATTTTTGTATTTTTAGTAGAGACGGGGTTTCACTATGTTGGCTAGGCTGGTCTCGAACTCCTGACCTCAGGTGATCCACCCGCCTCGGCCTCCCAAAGTGCTGGGATTACAGGCGTGAGCCACCGTGCCTGGCCAGGCTTTTATTAAAAGAGCAGTTTTAGGTTTACAGAAAAACTGATCAAAGAGTACAGGGAGTTCCCAAGCACCCCCTCTTCCTGACCCCACAGTTTCCCCTATTATTAGTATGGTACATTTGTTTCAGTTGATGATACAATATTGATATTGTATTATTAACTAGAGTCCATAGTTTACATTAGGGTTTACTCCTTGTCTTGTGCATTCTATGGCTTTTGACAAATGTGTCTCTGTCATAGCATCAGACCCTGTAGTTCCACTGCCCTAAAAATCCCTCCTGTTCTACCTGTTTTTCCCTTCCTGCCGCTCACCCCTGGCAACCACTGATTTTTTTTTTTTAACTATCTCCATAGTTTTGCCTTTTCTGCAATGTACTATTCCACTATTCAGTGGTCTCCAACCTTTTTGGCACCAGGGATCAGTTTCATAGAAGACAATGGATGGGGAGGGGGAAAGGTTTCAGGATGAAACCTCAGATCATCAGGCATTAGATACTCATAAGGAACATGCAGCCCAGATCCCTCGCATGCATAGTTCACAGTTCCTATGAGAATCTAATGCCCGATGATCTGACAAGAGGCGGAGCTCAGGCAGTCACTTGTTCACCCACCACTCACCTCCTGCTGTGCGGCCTCGTTCCTAACAGGCTACATTTACTAGCCCGCAGCTCGGGGCTTCGGGACCCCGATAGAGTTGGAATCATATAGTTTATATCCTTTTCAGACTGGCTTCTTTCACTTAGTGATGTGCAATGAAGGCTCCTCTATATCTCTCTGTGGCTTGATAATTTATTTTTTTAAAGTGTTGAGTTATTCCAGTATCTGGATATATCATTCATTCGCCTATGAAAGACATCTTGGTTGCTTATGGGAGTAATTCTAAGCTGAACTTAATCGGTGTCTATTCCCAAACAGGGTGGCTTTAATGTGTGTCCATCTGGGGAGAACCTGGAGAAATCAAGAAGGCAAGACATTGGTGATTTCTGTGCTCTGGACACCAATTTCGTGACTCACAAGTTATTCATCCAATACTATCTCATTCTAGCAGCTAGATGTTGGTGAAGTCACTATACCAAAGCAGCTGGGGCTGGGTTCAGAGGACATTAGAACCTATGGTCATTAAGTTTGCATTCCAAGAAGGCTGATTTTCTCAACTGTCTACACAGTCAATGCCAAAGTCCCCAAATAACTTATTTACCAACCAGAATATTATCTTCTTAATAACCAAAGTCAGTAAAGCCAGCAGGACCCAGGGAATCTGCTCATCCCTCCTCTCCTTTCCCATGAGCTGTACAGGAAGGTACCCCAAGCCAGGCCTGAAGGTTTCTGGATAAACAACAAATAGGAAAGAGGACATTGTTACCAGAAGGACATTTACACCAGGACATTGCAGCTCTACCTCATTCTATTAGGCATCAGGGTTGGTTCTAACCAAGTCCCACAAATCCCTTTGCTCCCGGCAGACAGTGCAGGGATACATTGATCAATTCTTTATCTTCATTAATTTTAGGATTCCTTAACTGTGGCCTGAAGCTTTGGTTCTAATCACATTACTCTTATTATGTGTTCCCAGGGTTGGTTTACATTGCTTTCATTTTAATGGGGGCTGCTTCTTGAACTCACTAATTGCATGACTAATTACACTAAAGCATTGTGGTTCCTCCAGTCCGATGTGCTGTCTCAGGCACGCATCCATTCATTCATTCACTCGACGTGTCAATCCAGTGTTTCCTGCATTCCAGGCACTGCTCTAGGCTGGGAGGGGCCCCATGGGCTGTGAGACCAACAAGGGCTCTGCTCCCAGGGGCCTCCCATTCCACTGGGGCAACTGGTGATAAGCATTTTAAATGGTGATGGGATGGGGAGATGCGGTGGGGCTTTAGCCTCTGCTGAGAGGTGATCTGAGGACAGGATGAGGCAGCAGAGGCAGGAAAACAGGATGCAGCTCCGCAGAACATCTCAGTGCAAAGATTCGATGGCTGTGGAGTGTGGAATTTTCTATATATACTGCTATGAACACTACCATTTTAACATTCAAATGCAACCTGGAGCCAAAGAGATGGTACTGAATAGGCATAGCGTACACACCTTCATGATTCTCTGCTCTTCTGTACCCAGAACAAGGTGACAAGACACCATCCCCAAGGCATTACTAGGTGTGTATTGGTTTGGGTTTGGTTTTTACTAAAAGTGGCAGAAAACCTAATTATATTGACTTAGTCCTAAAAGGGAATGTGTTGAAACACAACTGAAAAACCCAGCTGTAGGTATCCAGCTTCAGTTACAGCTTGATCCAGGGGCTGCAGTAATGCTGTCAGGACTTGGTTTCTCCTCATAGCTCAGCGCTGTTCTCTGCAGTGCTGACTCCACACCCAAACTCTCTGTAACGCCAGGCTGACATTCCTACCTTGCTGGGCTCATGTCATGGGGCTGGCTGATGGTTTAGTGTTCACTCATTTCCCCATCCGTTCATTTCTTCAATAGTGCGTGAGTATCTGGCACATACCCAACACTGGGCTAAGAGCTATGTGGTTATTACCTCATCTAGTCCATTTAAGAAGCCCTTGGATTAGGGGATACTATTATACCTACTTCACAGCTGAGTCAATTGAGGTTCAGTGAGGTCCAATGAGTGTTCAAGGTGATTCAGCTGGTAAAAAAACAAAGCTGGGTCCTCGCACCTGCACAGAACCAGCTGGTAAATAAGATACATACAACCGCCAATCTCCACTTGGTTCTAGTTTTGTGAGGACCACCAATAGGTAGTTAGGAAATTAGGAATCTGTGTGGTGCTCAAGAGTGCCAGTAGGGAGGGAAGATGACATGAGAACACAGATGAAAGGTCTTAGAGGGAGGGCTTCCTGGGCGAAGTGACATCTGCCTGAAAGACAATAGAGCCAGCCATGTCGGGACAAGGAGTATAGACCAGCCTCACTGGGGGATAGCAAGTGTGAGGTCTGGCCGAGAGAGGCCAAAGACTCCGTTTGAGATCTTGGAAGGAGTAGTTCATCATAAAGCGTGGAAATGGAGGGTGGTGGCAAGAGATGAACCTTGAGGGCTTAGTGGAACCAGGTCACGAGTGGCATGGTAACCTTCACTCAGAGGCTGGAAGGCAGAGGGGCTTTAGCAGGGGAGGGACATAGATTTCCGTTTTGCAAGTTGGCTGTGTGGAGAAGACAGTAGGGGGTGGTGGAGTGGATGTAGGGGGCCCCGGTAGGAGAATGCAGGGGAGTGAAGTCAGAAGCTGGAATGTAGAGTGGGGAAGGGTTGGGAGGACGATGAGGCGTGTGGGCATTCATCAGGTCCCTTTCAGATGTTAGGTGGGACTGCACCCCTGGGCCCCATCTTTCCATCTGGGCCTGTGCATGATGCATGGAAACAGTAGCAGGTGCCACAATGAGATAGCATTGGATAAATAACTTGTGAGTCACGAATTGGTGTCCAGAGCACAGAAATTGCCAGTGTCTTGGGGTGCAGCTCTCAATGCCAGCAGTATCCCCTCGAGCTTCTCCTTCCTGCTGATGTGCAGTGACCTGGGTGGTGGCCATTCTGTCAGCTTGGGTCCCAGGTGGGGATGATTTGGAGCAGAGCTGCAGACACAGGGCAGGTGCCACCAATGCACCCAGGTGATCTTAAGCCACTGTAATCAGAATTATTTGTAACCACAGCAGAGTCCAGCCTATCCTCACTGCTACATATGGGAAGGCAACAGAGAGGTTGAAGACTTCATTCATTTGGCATCTCAACAAGTGTTTCAGTAGCTCCTTTGGCCGGATGCTCTCCTGGGTGCTTAGAATACGATAAGCAGGGTCCCTCCCCTCCTGGAGTGACAGTCTAATGGGGACAGAGGTAGGTCCAGGCGCTGGCCCGCCTGGCTTGTGGTTTTTCTACAGCAGTAACCAGCAGCCCATGCAGTGGATGTGGAGAAAATGAACTGCTGAGCTTCCTGAGGCTGGAACAAAGCAATCTGATGAAAGGCATGTCCTTAACTCTCAAGAAACCCCGGAAGGAGAACGGGAGGGGATGGGCTCCATCCTGCCTGGTCCCCTGGGGCAGGGGGAGCTGGGCTGTGTCACCTGGCTAGGGTCTTCTCATCTCTGAATCTCACCTCCCTTTTTTTTGTGTGCTCTGGATTCTGTGACTTTAATTAATGTGCTGGAGACTCTGTTGTTATTGGAAACAGAAAATGATTTGTTTACAGGTAGAGTCAGCCGGGTGTGGTGGCTCAGGCCTGTAATCCCAGCACTTTGGGAAGTTGCAGCAGGTGGATTACTTGAGCTCAGGTGTTTGAGATGAGCCTGGGTGACATAGTGAGATCCCGTCTCTACAAAAATGTATATATATATTTTTAATTAGCCAGGCATGGTGGTAAGCACCGGTAGCCTCAGCTACTTGGGAGGCTGAGGTGGAAGGATAGCTTGAAGCTGGGAGGTCGAGGCTGCAGTGAGCTGAGATCACGCCACTGCACTTCAGCCTAGGTGGCAGAATGAGACCTTGTCTGGAAAAAAAAAAGTCATCTTTAAAGAGAGGCAGGTTTCTTTGCATTGGATGATGTGACGTGCTGGACCAAAGGCAGCATGTGGCTTGTGACGTGCTGGACCAAAGGCAGCATGTGGCTTGTGACGTGAGATGGACCAGGGCTCAAAGACCCCCAGTCAGAGACTTCGGGTGTGATTGTTAACCTGCCTGAGGCTAATTGTTCATTTGCTCCAAGGGCTTTGATGAGGAGTGTATGAGATAGGGCATAGAAAACATTAAACCTGAGGACTCCTGGTGCAGGTGAGCTTTTCCTCCCGCTTCCTCACTCCGCGTTTCTTGCTTCAGATACCTTCCCAACCCTTCTGTCTCCTCTCTTTCCATGTATACAGCTCAAGAGAACAGGTGGCCTTACCCGTCTCCGCTCCCAAGGATATGTAATTCTGTGTCATGCATCTCCAGGAGAGTTGATCTGGGGTGGGGAGATTCGGGGGGAAGAGAGCGACTGAGGAAAGGAAGGTGGTGTCTTGTGACACAGCTCGTTGTCGAAGGACAGGTTCCCAGTGGCTCTGAACGCTGGGTGCTTGTCTCTCCTGTGACTCATTATGACAGGCGTGCTGTGTGCCAACGGCTCCCATTCGCAGATTGAATTACCATCCTATTCAGCTGACACAAAGCAGTTCCTGGCCGGCTTGGGCAGCCCATGAATAAGTAAATAGCCTTCCAGCCTGGTGCCGAGCACAAACATCCGAGGCTCAGAGAGGCTGGCGTCCACGGGGACTGGAAGGGGGGCCGGCGGGGAGGCCTGGACCAGTCTGTCTGGTCCACTAGACCACTGATCTCCGGTGCCTTGTAAGTACCTGCTTCTGGGGCTGGGGAAAGAGCCCCGTGGGTTAATGAGATACAGCTTAGACACAGATGGGAAATCGATCTCTTTCTAGGCTGTGGGCTGTAGAGCAAGGGTTGTCTTCTGGGCTGAGAGGTGGGAAGAGGCATTTCCAGCCTCAGGGGGGTTGTGATAACTCCTGGTTTCGAAACCTTTGGGTCTTAATTGCGGCTCAAATCGCTGTTACTACCCTGTGGGTATGCTGTTCCAAATCTGTCCTCAGGCCTTGTATCAGGCTAGAAAAGACCTTTGGTCTCGAGGGTCAGTGTCGGTAGGCTGTGGGCAGGACACTCGGGATAGGATGTGGCTCAGGAGGAAAGGCAAGGGCTGGGTGTTCCGGTATTTGTCCCTCCAACTTTCCTCCCTCAGGAACTCACCGTTCTGGTGGAAACAGTTTGGTTTTGCTAGTTTAAGCATCACAGAACTGGCATTAGAAACAGCATCCATTCAAAGTTGTGAAATCTCAAGTGGAAATTCCTACTCTGTATTCAATTTTTGTGCAACATTTTCAATTCTTTGAGCTCAAATGATGAGACAAAGTTGAACACCCTTTAGATAATGAATATACTCAGACAATAGATATAATTGTAGCATTTTAATTTCATGTAGGTCCGCTGTTAGTTGAAATATACAGCAAAACGTGAGGGTGCTGACTCTGGCTTAAGACCTGGGGGGTTCTTTTTTTATTCTATGTAGCGAGGACCTTGCAGTAAACAGATGAAATGAACTGCGTCTATGCCTAACATTAAATAGCAAGAACTGGCTCCTCCCTCCTGGCCGAAGGCATGATCCTATGCTCCGTGAGGAAGATGTTTACGGGGCAGAGCAGGTGGCCGGTGTTTTATGTGTCCTGGTGTTCCATGGCTGCTGCTTAAAACGCACATCAATGAATCATTGTTTTTGTTTTCCTCTCTGCCTAAATGGTTCTGTTAATTAAAACTTTGTGTAAAGTGGTCTTCAAGCTCTGTACTCAATTTTACATGGGCTCATTAGGGTTGGTTATGCACAGCCCCACAAATCCTTTATCTTGCTGGACCACTTTTGAATTAATAATTAACATACTTCACATGTAACCATACAGAGTAGTTTTTTATGCCCTATAATCATTAGCAAGCTCTCCAGTCAGCCTGGTGAGATATTAAAGCCCCTTAGCCTCTTTAACGATGGAGTAGGCCGAGCCGAGGTCAGGAGGGGCCCCAGAGCAAAGAGAACAGGATGGTTGAAAAAGCACATTCCGGGAGCCCAGGAAGATGAGGGGAGAAAGTGGTAGGTTTACTTGTTCTATACGGAGGGCACCGACCTGCACTAAATGCATTGAGAAGCCAGGAATCATTTCCCCAACCCCAAATTTTTTCTTCTTTAATAGAACTAGAAAAAAAATGTACATCACTTGCAGATTATCGTGACTTCCTGTAATCTCATTTTTTCATGTTATTCTTAATGATTTCTCTGAGAGAACATGATTCCTTAGAGGAGCAGAATAGGATGTGTGTTGGTGGAGGTAAGGACTTGGGGGTTTGCATTAACAGGAGGTAGTCAGCAATGACGACGATGTGCCTCTGCCTGCAAGGATCTCACTGGAGGTGTCTGCCTTGATTTGTTTGCATCCAGCCCATCTGATCTGGTTAGAAACGTCTCTTTTATTGTTTGCTGAAATCGTCCCACGATGAAGTAGGTGGACCAGTGGTGTTACATCAGTTGATTTTAGGAGATGTATAGATTTTTAAAAATGTTTTTATGTGATAACTATTTGTTTCATGTAGTTTAAAGAAAAGACATGGGCATATCAAGTAAGTTAATGTGATAGTATAAGGTTTCCTTTGAGAAAGATTTGTGGAGGAAGACTTCAGTGAGTTCCCAAGCTAGACACAAGCATGCTTTCTTTTGTGCTGCAACAGTAGTTTTTAACTCGAAAGTGCATGCATGTAATTTGAAAAATTAAGTGTATAAAGGTATATGGAAAAAATCTCGTGCTGTCTCTTCTTTCCATACCCAGTCCCTTGAGCCCACTTTCAATACTTCTAGTGGTTTCTTCTTGAAGCTCTTAAGTAATAGTAAAATTTGCCAATATTGTAACTTTTTTTTTTTTTTTTTTTTGACTTACCAGTTTTCCAAAGTAAAAAATATTAGCAGCACTTTCTGGGGTGGTAGATAAGTGGTTCTCAAAGGACTTTGAGTGGGCAGTTTTGCCTTTCAGGGTTGGCGTTGGGAGACACTTCTGTTTGTCATGATTCAGGGAAACGTGTGTGCTACTGGCCTCTGGTTGCTACTGGCAGGGATGCTGCTAAACACCCCATAGTGCACAGGACAGCCTGCACAAGGAAGAATTACCTGGCCCCAAATGTCACACTGCTGAGTTTAAGAAGCTCTGTGGTAAACGAAGATTTAGTTATCTTAGTTTCCCTCCCCCAGTCTATACACATAGTTAAATTGCTACTTTATTTAAGTGAATACTTAGTCGTTACATTGTTATTGTGTGTATATTGTTAATGGTAGCACCAATTAGTGACTGTGGTTACATCCCTTTCATTGTATGGCTTTTTAGTTTTCCTGGAGTTATTAATAGCCTGATTTTCAATTGTGCCATTTGCAATCTACATATTAAAAACTCTTCTCCCGTTCTTTCTGATATCAAAAGCTTTTCTTGAGTCTCTCTTTTCTCTAGATTCTTTATTTCTAAAGCCCTTTGTAATCTTGTTTCAAACCCATTGCTCTTGAGAGCTAAGGCTCAGCTGTCACCTTGGAATTCTTCTCTATCCCTGTTTAGGGTAGGATTTGTTGTTTCCTGGATCCTGTGGCTTTCCCTTTTATCTTTTTTTTTTCCCACTTGTTTTGCTGCAGCACAGCTTCCAGTCATTTCCTAAGAAAGAACAGCCTGCGGAGGTACATTTTATGAGTCTTTGCATGTATGGTAATCTCTCTTCTCTATCCTCACACTTGACTGACAGCTTGTTTTGGGTATAGAACCTTAAGTTGGAAATAATAGTCAATCAGAATTTTAAAGACATTCTGTTGGCTTCCAAGATTGCTGCTGAGAAGTCTAATGCCCTAACCCATTTTTTTCCTCTTTAAAATTCCACCTCTTCTTTCTAACGGTTATGGGAAGTATTTAGGGCCTTCTCTTTATCATTCACCTTCTCGAATCTCATGGTACTCTTTGCTTAGGTCTGTTCTCATCTGTGTTGCAGAGCACTCAGAGATCCTTTAATGTAGAACATGTTCTTATGTTTTTCTGACGATTTTCAATTTATCGTGATTCTGGGCAGTTTAAAAACTCTAACAAAATAGAAGTAAAGGAATTTCTGATATTTTGGTTGTTTGTGTCAACATGAAGGTCTACTGATACATATATATATAGGAATTTTTGTTTTTAAATATTTGGTGGCCCAGATGAGAATTCCCCAAGACTTTATGTGTAGCATGCTTTTTATATTTTTTATATTAATTTTTATAATTAATTTTTATGTTAATTTTTATTAATTAACTTGACAATAACTCTTTAGTTGGCTGGGCATCAGTCAGATGATTGTTGTTATTATTTTCTCTTTCTAGAAACCCTATTGGTAAAAGTTAGACCTCCTGGATTGATAGTCTCTTTTTATCTTTAATATTTTCTAGCACTTTGGGGCATATCTTTTATCATCCAAATCTGCCATTAAAATTTTTATTTCAGCAACTATCTTTTTCATTCACAAGAGTTCTTTTTGTCCTTCATTGGTCTTTTTAGCATCTTGTTCTTGAATTTTATGTGCTTTCTGAAGATACTTGTTAGACTTGTTGCTTTTTTTTTTTTTTTTTTTTTTTAAGCTTGGTTGGTTGGCTGGATGATCTCTCTCTCTTCTGGGTTTTATCGTTATGTTCTTTTACTCTTCCATATTAGAGGTTTTTAAATGAAGCTGTACTCCTTGGTTGTACTCCTTGGTACTCCAAGACTGCTTTTGGAGCATAGTCTTGACAGGTTGGGGGAGGTCAGTGGTGAGCTCAATCCAGGGTAGCTGTGAGGGAGCTGAACACATTTTGTTGTAGAAGCTCCTCATGTCAAACATGGTCTTTGCTCTTGGATTGTAGTTTTCTACCAAAATATTTCCAGTCTCTTGCCTAGTTTGAGAGTGGTGAGGGGTAGCATCCACCTACGTGCTTAATGCATTGGATCTGGGGAGGGGTATTCGCAGGCGGACTGTCTAATTTCTGTTTTCAATATAATAGCACTTGGCTGTTATGACCTCTACCTGCTGCATGTGAGTCCTGAGCTCCCTCATTAAATATCTCTAGAAAATAAACTTCAGTCTCCTGCCTAGATGTGTTTCCCTCACAGATTGCTTGCACAAAATTCTAAATTTTATTAGATTCTAGCTTGAACTAACATTATGCATGCCTGTTCTGGTATTCCCTGTCAGACGGAGAGTCCTGGAAGGCCTTGATCTTACTCATGCTTGGGCCTAACAGCTGTCAGGAACTTTGCAGGTGCTCAGAACATGTTTGCTAAATTGAAATAAATTGAATTTTGACCATACAGATGGTTTTTCAGCTCCAAGTTCTAGGATAAAGCCTCACTAGCTTTTTATCCTTCCTCTCACTCCTGCTGGTTCATATGGATGCAGGATATCAGCAAGCTTTTCGATGAAACCGAAGTTAATTCAATTTATCATCTTATTCTGTGGTTCTGAGCAGGTTAATAACTCTTTTTAGCAAAACAGAAGTAAAGAGATTTCTGATATTTTGATTGTGCATGTCAACATGAAGGTCTACTGATATACAGGAATTTTTGTTTTTGAATATTTGATGGCCAAGGTGGGAATTCTTTAAGAGTTTACTATGTGTAGCATGCTTGTTGGTTTTTATATTTATTTTTATTAATTAATTTGACCTATAATAACTCTTTCTGTCATCGGCTGGGCATCAGTCACATCTTGATAATTAAGGATATGTGCAGTGCATGCCCAGTTATTGACTTGTGCCCTCAATTCTGTCCCTTGCTATCATCTGTCTATCCTGGATAATTAGCCCTAAGTGCATTTCTTTTGGCAAATGCAGGAACTTGATGGTCTACTCAAGGAGTCACGAAAGCTTCATGTCAATGGCTGTGTTGTATTGTTGCACTGTTCCGTACCAGGAAATTTGGTTGAAGGGAAAGAAAAATCTCAGGCTGGGAGGACCGTGAATTCAGTTTCAAATCTGTCCCTCACTCAGCCCTTAGTGTTCTGAACTGGGAAATGGTAGCAGAATTCCTGCTTCTCCCTGGATCTTAAGCATCAAGGAAGGTGAAGGAGGCAGACAAGCAAAATTGCAAGTCATTCTTTGGTGACAGAAGATTGTGTCTGCTTCTTCCCGCAGCTTGGAAATGACCCGCCACACCTGAAGCCTGCAGGTGCTGAGGCCACATTCGATCAGACCCAAGCTTTGGGAGACCGCTGGGGAAATTTCCCACTTCCTCTCCTGAGACCAGGAACTCAGCAGAGAAACTTTGTGGTAAGTCGTCCTTTCTTTTCTCAGAAGCAGTATTCCTCTGTATCAGTTAGGGGCTGTATCTGTTCTTTCATGGTTTGTTGATTTATTTGAGGCATATTTATCAAGTGCCAACTGTATGTCCCCTAATTAAGAGGACTAAGTAGTAAACAGAGCAGATGTGGTCCTTACCCTCACAGAGAGAGGAACATCATGGGGAACAGCCATGCAAAGGCCCTGAGGCAAGAAAGAACTTGATGCCTGAAAATCTGGGTGTCTGGAGCACAGATGGGGACAGATGGACAGGGCAGTTCATTCAGGACCTCAGGGCTGGCTGTGCTAGGGTATTGATTCTAAATCTTAAGAACAATGTCCAGAGAGTAGTGATTGATTTTAGGTGGAGAGTGACATGATCCAATTTTTATTTTAATAAGATCACTTCCAGTTCTGAATGGAGGTGGAGGTAAGCATGGGAGCAAAGAGGATTAGGCGGCAACCATGTAGTCCACATGACTTGCAAGGGTGTCCTGCACTAGGATGGTAGTGGACGTGAGGGTCATTGGAGAGGTCCTGGATATATTGGGGCAGCAGGACCTGCTAGCCATTGTGATAGACTGGGCTGAGAGGGAGTGCAAGGGGGTGACAAGAATGGCCTTCATATTTTTGGCATGGGCTGCATGGTGGGAGGGGAGGACCATTTCCTAGGATGAGAAAGACTGAGAGAGCAGTAGAAGTGTGGGGAGATTCACATTCAGGTTTGCACCGAAGCCCAGTTTTGAGTTTGAGTTACCCAACTGACACCTAAATACAGGGGAAAATCCACAGTTCGATGGTCAGATTCAGGGTTCAGGAGAGAACTCTAGGCTGGTTTCTTCATTCCTTGTGAAATGTTTGGTTTGAGGTTTCCTGTGCAGAGGTGTGATCTGAACTCAGGGAAATAGTTCATTTCACCCTGTGTGATCATGAGACAATCTTGGGTAGTAAGAATAACAGCTGCTTTCTGTTACTAAAGGTTTTCAACCTGGAAATGGCTGGCTAGGCACTGGTGGCACTGACTGTTCCACCTGCATTTGATCGCGCAGCAGAAGATGAATCAGCTGGACCTTTGGTGCCCCTGCTTGGGCTTGGCAAATGAGTCTGAGTCTCAGATTCCAGTAAGCGTGGTGGTGGTGGAGGAGATGGTGATGATGCTAGCCGTAGTCCTGGTGATGGAGGAGATGTTGATGATGCTGGCGGTAGTTGTAGTGATGGAGGAGACGGTGGTGATGCTGGCAGTAGACTTGATCGAGGAGATGGTGATGCTGGTGGTAGTTGTGATGGAGGAGATGGTGATGATTTTGGTGGTAGTCATGGTGATGGAGAAGATGATGGTGATGCTGGCGGTAGTCGTGGTGATAATGGTGGTAATGGTGATGCTGGCGGTTGTCGTGATGGAGAAGATGGTAGTGATGCCAGCGGTAGCCGTGGTGATGGAGAAGACGATGGTGATGCTGGCGGTAGTCATGGTGATGGAGGAGCTGATGGTGATGCTGGCGGTAGTCGTGGTGATAATGGTGGTAATGGATCCAGCCAGTATGTGTTCAGTAGACCTAAATCCACACCCAATCCTCTGATTCCTATTTTATGCATTCATTTTCCATAGAAGAAGGCAGAAAAGGTCTGATGTGAAACTTAACTGTTTCCAATGTAGGATATACACTTGGTAATCATTTGTTTCTCATTACAATAGAGCCACTAATCATCACTTAATGAGTAAAGGCAGCATCCTTGGAGGTGGGTAAGATTCCTGAAAAATATTTCAAAACGCTTTCATTTTCATTATTAATATAATGGTATCAGTTTCTTCAATGAATATAATTTATGACAATATGTTTATCTGTATGCCCTAAAAAGACAAATTGTGTCATTAAGAACACTTTCAAAGAGTGTGTTTCAACTGAGTGGTGTGGGTTATTAGTTGTAATCTTTTTCCAGTGCATTTATTATACTTGGCCTATGGGATACAGAAGCCAATCTGTCCTCCTAGGGATCACAAGCAGATTATTTTGAGGGCTTATTACTTTTTTGATATTTTTAAATTTTGGTCATTCTGGGGTTGGAAGCTAGAGTGGAGTGATGTATGTGTGTATGAGTCTTTCCTATATTTGGAATGAGCTGGTCTTTTTTTGATAGATTGTTGGCTGCTTGGAATTGCAGATGCATCATTAAGCTATTGCATTTAAATTTAGCTCTTGTTCTCACTCTAGAAGGGAATGGAATGTTTGAATTATTTCACCATGAAGGGAGAGCAATTAGAAAATAGGTCCTCATGACTGTTTGAAAGAGTGGGCCTAGTTCGTGAGTCTGAGATGGGCTGCACATTTGACTTGGAAGAGGAGGCTCTCTGAGAGTAGCTCCAGTCTGGAGGAAGTTAGAGCTGCCTGAAGCACACCTCAGTGGCTGCTAAATTTTAATCTCTCCAAAGGCAGCATTTCCTGTCTAAATCCACAATGACCATTCTCAACGGCTCTGTCGTTTCCCTCCATCCAGACAGGTCTCGGCGCCCCTCTATGTCAATAAAACATATTAAGATGCTTATTCACAGATCTGAGTTGGAAAAGTTAACAACTTTCACAGGGGTTGTGAGTATGTGTGAGCAGCTTTAAAGTTATGCTCATTTCAAAATTGCTGCAAGAGAATAACTTGAAAGTGCCTAGCATAAAAAGATTAATGTAATAAATATCCTAATTACCCTGATTTGACTTTCACACATTATATGGGTGTATCAAAATATCACGTGTACCCCAATAATATGTCCATTTATTATGTATCAATTTAAGACACCCAGATACATCGGCTGGCGTGGTGGCTCATGCCTGTAATCTCAGCACTTTGGGAGGCCGACGTGGGCGGATCACAAGGTCAGGAGTTTGAGACTAGCCTGGCCAACATGGTGAAACCCTGGCTCTACTAAAAATACAAAAATTAGCTGGGCGTGGGGTCGTGTGCCTGTAATCCCAACTACTTGGGAGGCTGAACCCGGGAAGCAGAGGTTGCAGTAAGCTGAGATAGTGCCATGACACTCCATTCTGGGCAACAGCGCAAGACTCCGTCTCAAAGAAACCCAAATATAATCCTAGTTAAAGTGAATTAAATCAGTACAGTAAAAGAAAAAACAAAATTATTTTACCTTGTCAGATTTGAAGGGCAGCAGATGCTCACTGAAAAAGTCACATCTCACAGAGATGTATAAAGTAAAACATTAAAATCACCTGATAAATATTTCCCGTTCCTAATTCCCATTGGCGATCATTATGAAGAGTTTGGTGTTTCTTTTCAGAATTCTCAGACCTTTCCCCATGCATACACAAATCTACACACACACACACGTCTTGGTGTAAAATAGAGGCAGGTGTATAGACAAAAGTGGATGTGGACACACAACTCCATGTGTGCATGTCCAAGTACACACATAATCTGTTCTGCAACTTTTAATTTTCATTACTTACATACTAAATTTATATATTTAATTTGTAAAATCTCATGTATCTTGACTCTTCTACCAAGCTAACCACTGTCATCAGTTTGGACCTTCCAAACATATGTGAAACTCTGTCCTATAATTTTGTATGTGCTTTAAAGAAAAGTATATTTTTCTGCAGATTGGTATTTTCCATTTCCAGAACATTTCCTAGAGACCTTTGCCTGGTATTTCCTATGAGTACATTGGCACCCAACCTCAGCCTTGTAAATTGCTGTGTTTCACCCAGCAGTGTAGCTATACTGAGTGTCTCAGCCTGGGCTCTCCTAGAGCAAGCCCAAGATAAGGATTCCAGCAAAAGTGGTTTCACGGGAAGGTGACCCCAGGAAATTTTGGGAGGGGAGTGTGGAAGTGAGACAGGGTAGGGCAGGAAGTCAGTAATGGGTGTGTGTTATCCAGCCAGTTGCCACTGTGGGTGATGGGGGCTCAGTCCTGCTGTGGAACCTCTGGGAGACTGTGGTGTACACCGTGGGATTATCTGCTTGAGGGATGAGGGAGCTGGGGTATTTATCCACCAGCACTCTTCACTTGGCTGAGGCGGTCTTGCAGGTGCATGGAGGCTCCAGCATGTCTTGCTTGCCCTGCATGTAGGCCAGGCTTGGGTCTCAGCTAGATGGAGCCCCCAGGCACAGAAATGCAGGTGTTGGTGGTAACCAGCTTGGTGTGCATGGAGTTGAGTGCTAAGAGGTTATGGGAGGCAGCTTATGCCCACTGAAGGCACTTGCTGCTGTTGATGAACAATTGTGCTATATGTAGATGCACACATAGATGACAACAGTTAACTAACTGTCCCCTAACCATGCCTAATTATTATCAGTACTACAGCAGGGAACATACTTGTCCATGCTACCTGTGTACATTACTCGAGAATCTGTGCAAATGTGCTTCTACTTCAGGGGGTGGGGGCAAGGGGAGGGAGAGCATTAGGGCAAATACCTAATACTTGTGGGGCTTAAAACCTAGATGACAGGCTGATAGGTGCAGCAAACCACCGTGGCACATGTATACCTGTGTAACAAACCTGCATGTTCTGCACATGTAGCCAAGAACTCAAAGTAAAATAAAAGTGCTTCTATTTGTATAAGTGTTGAAATATATAGAAAAAGCTAAAGGGGAATACATGTGTGTGTTCATCATAATATGCTTTTTAAATTCAATAATGCAGTATGGAATTACCTCAGTCTTTAATAGTATTCAGTTAACCTTAGTTTTGTATGTATTTGTGTAAGTAGCCCAGCAACCTGATTTTGTACACTACAGATGCTTGGCAAATATTTGTTGAGATAAGAAACCATTGATACTAGAAGGAAATGGCCCCAACAGTATCCCCAGACCTCAGTCCACGCCATCTGTTCTTTCATTTTCTCTGTTAGATGAGTCTTCTTGTTCCTACCTGCAGGGCTTAGTAGGCAAAAACTGTTTACTCGATGCCATGAGCTCTAGGAACAGAGGTTACATCTAAGCAATGAGCAGGGTCAGAGAGAGAGAAATTTTGTCTTCTATGCCTTTTGTGGAGAATTTTGCGACTATCAGCCTGGTGGAGGCATTGCCTAAATCTGCCAACTAGCCCGATATTTCCAAGAGTGTTGTACAGGCAATAAAATAGACAAAAACAACCAACAAACCCTAGCTAGCTATGGTCATGTAGTTATTGGAAAAAATACAATTATTAGGAAAAATATAACTAGTAGGCCAGGTGCAGTGGCTCATTTCTGTATTCCCAGCACTGTGGGAGGCAGAGGTGAGAGGATCGCTTGAGTCCAGGAGTTTGGGACCACCCTGGGCAACAAAGTGAGACTCCATCTCTATTATCAAATATATATTATATATAAATATATGAAAAATAGAGAATTATACGTACAATTAGTGAATAGTGAATTTATGTACAAAATAACTAGTGAATTAACCAACAGTTTTGTGTTATATGTAGTTTCCTTTTTCAATATAATTATGTATGTAAAACACAAGCTCATTTAAAGAAAGAGGGTCAGTTGATAGTTGGCACAGGGATGGCAAAACTTGTGATGTTTGGGGAATCTGTTCCCCGGAACCTCGTATGCAGCCTTGTGGGGGCTTCACGTCTGCTCCGGTGAGCCGCAGGCCCTGCCTGTTACCCAGGATCCAACCTGAAACAAACAGGCCTGCAAGCCCTCAGGGCTCATTTTTGGTCAGGACCCCAAGACTAACTGTCTCGGCCTAATTTTATTTGTGCGGAAATGTCTAGTTAAAATGGCTCTTAATGTCGTTACTCTTCACGACTAAAGCAATTATGTATTTTAAATTCCATTTTGTTGGTTTCATTTTGTTCTGTTATTATTTTTTAAAGTAGACAAGTCGACGTGGAATGGGCTCTGTTGATACTGAAGTCTCAGTGCCAGTTACAGTCAAACGAGTCATTAGTGCTGTCCTGGGCCTGTCGGGAAGTGTGTGTGATGCTGGCCTGCTGGCCTCAGTACCAGGCTGGGTTCAGCGATGGCTCCGGGTTTACCTTCAAGGGCAGTAAAAGGGTAGAGTACCACTGTGTTTGGCAAGAGCTTTGGAAATGTCGAGGAAATAGTCACACTTCCAGCTATGGTACCCAGGTCTCGGTATCATCCATTTCACTCATGTCTCTTGGTAAACTCGGGCCCTGGGATGTCATTTACTTGCTCCTTTTGTTCTGCAGGACACATAAATGAGGCTGCTGATATAGCCGTGGGCTCAGAGAGGCCTTGGGGCTTGCTATGCCCCGTGGTGTTATATTATGTGTGTCGCGGTCTTCAGATTTCAGATGACAGAGAACCAGCTCAAACTAGCCTCAGCAAAAACGGGAGCTCTTGACAGGTGTAATTGAAGAGAGGAGATTCTAGCTTCAGGAACGGCTACGTCCAGGAACTCTGCCGATGTTTTGGGAATCTCCATCCTTTTCCTCTGTGTTGGCGTCAGTCTTTAATCAGAGTCCCTTAATGGTGCACTTGGAGTTCACAGGCCTGGTGCTGTTCCCACATTGTATTATCATATCTACAGTTAGGCCCAAAAAGCCAGCAGGGCTGTGTATGACCATGGCACGTGCCCCCTGCTTTTCTCTCAGGGGGAGGATCCACCTGGAGTCCATCACCCTAACCCTCACCTTTCAGAAGGCCCATCTCCAGAGCCTGGTGACTGAACTCCAGGGTTTCCAACTCACCTAAGGTCACTTTCCACGTAGGAATGACCAGCTCCCAGGGCGCTGGTAAAAAAATGAACCCACCCTCACTAAGGGGTGACTCCATCTCCTTACAGAGGTGTGTGCATATTTTCAGGCCTCCCCATTCAGCCAGATCTCAAGGCAGGTTGCTCGCCCGCCCATGGCTAATGTAACCATGCCAAGGATGGCTCACAGGTGCCCCAGGCCCGGAGTCCAGGTCTGCAGGTTCCAGGTGCTCACCACTGCTGGGTGGGGTGGTTGACTGCGGGTCACAGAGGTAGGTCTGTTACAGGGTGAGGGGTGTTCCCTGCAAAAAGAATGTTGGAGGCCCAGCCCCCTCAAAATGTGATCTTACTTGGAGACGAGGTCTTTATAGAGGTGACCAACTTAAAGCAAGGTCATTAGATTAGGCCTTAATCTACTATGACTGGTGTCCTTACAGAGAGGGGGATTTGGATGCAGAGAACATTGGCAGGGATTGGGGTGGTGCTTCTAGGAGCCACGAAGTACCAAGAATGTCAGCCACCACAGAAGCCGGGGACAGGCATGGGCAGAGCCTGCCTGTGACCTGAGGAGCAGCCCTGCTGACACCCCGAGCTTGGGCATCTGGCCCCTGGGACTGTGGGGCCGTGTATGCCTGTTCTTCAAGCCTCCTGGCTTGTCGTACTTTGTCACGGCGGCTGGAGGAAACTAACGTGAGGTCTCTGGTTGCACGCAGCAGAACCTGGTGCTGGCCACCTAAAGGGGAAGGGGATTTGCTAGAAGGACCAATGGCGACGGCCAGCGAAGCATCAGGGATTGGGAGCCTCAGGGAGGAGGAGAGCTGCAGGATGACCCGCCTGGAGTGGGAGGGAGGGGGGGACATGCTCTGGCCGCTGGTTCTTTTTTTTGTCCTTGGGTCCCTCTGCTCAAGATTTAAATTCAGGGGACTGATTGTTTAACTGCCACCACTTCGGTCTTGTGCCCATCCCTTGGCTTGAGAGGGTGAGGCACCGTGACTGCCCTCAGCAGACCACTTCCAAAGCAGAGTCTGGAAGCTCTGGCCAGAAGACTGAGCCACTGCCTCAGAGGCCCTTTTCAACCGGTTGCTGCAGGGGTCCAGGACCCTCTTTCTCGACATCAAGTCAAGTCTGCACACCATGTGTCGGGGGCAGATTTCAGCACAGTGTCGCATACCTGCTCCATGTTGGCCCTCTGTCTTCCTGGCGCAGAACACCAAGGACAGCATGTGTCTGCAGGGCCACCTCTTTGCCGACACAGTTACTGTCCCTTTACGTGTTTTGACCGTCTGTCCACCCCAGGCCTGTGCAGTCTCCAAGAGTAACCAGGCAACGGAAGCATTTGCCGCTGATAGATATCCACAGACAGCAGCCAGCTCCCCGGTGCAAACAAAAGGGCTTCGGATTAGGAGAGGAGGTTGATAAGGGACCGTGAGCACAGCTAGAGCTTACTCTTTAACCTGGGGCCGTGGTGTCTGTGCGGTCCCCTTGACGACATACCGTGGCTAGATTAGAGATCCACACTGATCAGTCGCCATGGAAAGAATAACACGTGCGTGTGCATTTCCTGTTTTGTGTGAACATCTCCCAGACCCCTTAATACAGAACTGGGACTTTCCAAAATCGCCACTTGGTTTAGCATGGGTGACTCACATGCAGCATCTCCACTCTGTACACTGGAAAGTTTTAGATATCTGAATTTGAAGGACCAGCTTCCCAAGGAGTAAAAAAATCAATAACATGATCAGTAAAGAGCATAATGATTTCAGTCCTGGAAGAGGTGAGGGAATGAAAGCTCTGACTGAGCTCCAGAGGTTGGTTTTGTAAAGCAGTGACTGTTGCGTAGCACCCTCCACTGCCTGAAATCGTGTGCGTTTGTGGTCTGTGTGACCTGCTGTAATGTGGACTTCATTGAGGAAGGGATTTCACCTTTGCTCGCGTAGTATTCCCAGTACCTGGAAAGCTGCTCTGAAAATAGCGCAGAAGTTTGTGGAATAAATAATTGGATGACTGAAGGAAGAAGTGGATTAATGAATACTAACATAATGGGAAAACGTATTTCTTCAGTTTTGCCTATTTGGTGCCATAATTTGAAGGTTGCTTGCTATAAAGTAAGGGGTGTGTGTGTGTGTGTTTAACATAAAAAGTCCATCAGCAATAAAGCTGTTAACTAACTTCTGGCTTTTAGATAAAGACCCATTTGTGATGAAAGTCTGGATAGAGGTCCAAATATTCACCCTCTCTTCCTCCCTCCATCCCTTCTTCTGTCCTCTCTTTCTAGGTGGGCTGAGGCTTGCACTATTAGCCAGATCCTTGTACAACTGGGTGCAGCTAAAATCTCTTCTCCATCCTGTTCATGCACAGTCTCCCATTTACATTGCTTTATGTTGTTGAAATTTTGACTTTAAGATTATTTACATTACAGAGCTATAAAGATGTTTCCGTCTAGGCACTTTTAATGGAAGGCATTTTGCCTGAATCACTTCCTGAGGAGCCTCCCACCTGCCTTCAGGATGCTTGTTCAGGTGTGGCTGTGAGCAGGAAGAGCCGCAGAACTCCTGGGAGCCCACAGCACTAGGCAAAAAGGCAAATACACTAGCCCCTGGATGTGGCAAACCTCATCCTTCCCCACCTGCTGAACACCGGGATGTTTCAGGGAGGGCGAGAAACCTAAGACTGAAGGGAACCTGATCTTTTTGTCTTTACCAGGAGGAGGGGGCCAGGAGGATCCGCTGTGGGGCTCGCTCCTTGGACCAGGGCCCATGGAGTGAGATGAAGATCCTATGATATATCCAGTGCTGTACATTGTCTATAAAAAAGGTTAATTAACACGTGTAACCTTCTAATCTGATGTTCTCTGGAAAGAGCTTTTTGTGTTGACTGGATCAAACCAGGAGTGAATGTGATGAGAGGAAGGCGTTGAGTGCTGATCATATGCAGTATGAATGATTATTTAGATAATACATTAATATTAGGCCTGGCATTGACGCACAGTTACGGGCAAGCAACCTGCCATCTAGGGGACTGGAGAACATCATTAACTCTTCATTTGCAAAATTGCTTTGGGGATCCGTGACTCTTATGAGAGTTAGATTTTCTTTCTTTTTCCCCTTTTTTATTTTTTATTTATTTATTTATTTATTTTGGTAAAGAAGAGGTCTTTCTATGTTGCCCAGGCTGGTCTCAAACTCCTGGGCTCAAGTGATCCTCCCGCCTCAGCGTCCCAAGGTACTGGGATTACAGGCGTGGGCCACCACACCCGGCCGAGTTAGATGTTTCTAAGAATCTCCCAGTTCTAAAGAGACCTGGCAATCTGAAAATCAGCTGATGCAATCAAAGTTTTCCAATGATTGGACAACATCTCTAAGTAGCCCAGACAACGGAGCGATTCCTGTTCTACCAGAATAATCTAATTTGCGTGCGTTCTGTGAATTCAGAACTGGGGTGCATCTGCGGACCTTCGAGGACTGAAGGTGCTGGGCTGCTTAGCGTCAGGTCATAGACACTCAGCCCAAGGCCCTCTCTGTTACTTTCTGAAGCTTCAGCTGAAATAAGAAGCAGCCCACCTTTGCTAAAGGAAAGGCCGCCTCCAAGCCCTTCTCAATGCCTCCCACTAAGCAGCCTGTAGCAGTATCTAAAGCTGGTGTCAGCTGAAACCAGCTTGTCGTTTCTGCCTGGAGCTGTAGCTGGCCTAGGCCTGTGGGGCCACAGCATTGACTGAACTCTCAGCTGGTGCCCCAGGGCAATGTGTGCTAGGAAAAAAATGGAGTCTGGTGAAGGGAGATGGTGACTCACTCCTTCCAGTGAGGAGGGAGAGGAAATGTCAGTGAGAGGCAAAGGGCAGGGATGACGCCATTTGCGTGAGGATGGACCTGGGTTCTAAGCCTGGTCCAGCAGCTCCCAGCTGCAGGGCGTGGGCCTGGGCTCTAGTTCCCTAAGCCTTGCATCCCTTGTGTGCTGGATGGAGGTGGCAGCATTAACTCGGGGCAGGGGGCAGGGGTGGGGGATCGTTGGTGACAATGAAACACAGAAGAGACTGGTAGGGTCTCAGCACCAGGCCTGGCCCACAGGAAGCTCAGAACGTGAGATGTAAGGCTGGCAGTCCTGGAAAAATGAGAGATGGGGTGGAACCTCTCATCAGTGGGACATGGGGGGCTCTGCAGAGGAGGAGGGGGGCCCCTGCACCCCAACTTCAGGTCAGCAGCTGACGCCAAGGCCCATGTTGCGGGGACCCACAGCCCACACAAGCAGTCCCTGAAAACTTTTCCTTCCTGCTCAGGCCTCTGGCAGAGCTCTCCAGGCCTCTGTGCTGGAAACCAAAGTCACCCTCTGACTTCTCCTTCCTGTGGCCTGCTTGTGCCGGCCAAACTCTTTGCTGGCTGCCACATGGCGATGTAGAAGGAGCTCTCCTGTCACTGGAGAGACTCCAGAGCACTGTGCTGACCCCATCTTGGGACATTCACGTCTTCCTGCCAGCCCCGGGCTCTGCCTTGATGAGCTGGGAAGGTGCGGGATTGGGAAGATTCCGTAACCTCTATCTCATTCATTGTCTCCTAGGATGGTGTCCTGCACATTTGGGCGCCCAGTAGACATGGCTGATGGGTTGGGCGACTTTTTCTATGCCTCAGTTTCCTTAGCTCTTAAATGGGTTTAAAAATAATCCTGCCTTGTAGACAGGTTTGAGGAGAAATCAGCAAGCCCTCAAGAAGAGGTTTGCAACTGTGGTAGTTGCTCAGGTGATTCCGCACTGGCCCGAGCCAGGAGCCCTTCTGAAAATGGCAACAGTCAGAGAAGATGAGAGGAGGAGAGACTAATAGGGGAGGCAGAAATAAGGAAGGAGAGAGGAGGAGAAGGGAGCAAGACAGCGGAGGAAGAGAGAGAGACATGGGGGGAGAACAGATGAGGGTACAGAAAGGAGAGGAGAGCGGGGAACCGGAGACAGAACGTGGCATGTGTCTAGTCATCTTCTTCAGATGTCTAGGGATGAAAGGGGACACCGTGAACAGCTCCCCATTTGTCTGGTGGGAAACGTGCAGGCGGAACGTTGTGATCTGTAACATCAGACATCCCTTCTTGGACACAGAGCCCAGCGGGTAGGTTTAAGAATGCAAAAGGCTAGGGTGTGTGTGCATCCGACTGCGTCACTCTCCTGCCAGGCAGGGAGACTGGTGCCTGCCAGAGGTGAAAAAGCAAACGCTGTTGTCCAGACCACGTCCCCGCCCGGAGCAGGAGGGCATCTAAGAGGCGTATGGGGACTTCTCCATGTAGCTTGTCTGGGTGGGCTCAGGGGGGCTTCCAAGAGTGATGGCAGACGTTTGAAACCTGTGCCAACCACCACAGGAAAATGCCTGTCACTGTTCATGAAAAATGGTGCTGTTTAAACTTAGTGGGCATTGGTTTTCTTAATTCTCCTCTCCTAATTCTTATACAGTGTCACATTCCATAGCCCAGGTAAGCAATGCATGTCCCTCCACCCCTTTCTCCCTGTCTATAATCAAAGACAAACACCTGTATCCCCACAGCTAGGCCTTGGGGGGGTTTGTTGGTTTATTAAAATGAGAATCTAGGCTAGGCCCAGTGGCTCACACCTATAATCCCAGCACTTTGGGGAGGCTGAGGCGGGCAGATCACTTGAGGCCAGGAGTTCAAGACCAGCCTGGCCAACATGGTGAAAACCCGTCTCTACTGAAAACACAAAAATTAGCCAGGTGTGGTGGCAGGTGCCTGTAATCCCAGCTACTCTGGAGGCTGAGATGGGAGAATTGCTTGAACCCGGGAGGTAGAGGTTGCAGTGAGCCGAGATCATGCCACTGCATTCCAGCCTGGGCGACAGAGTGAGACTCCATCTAAAAAAAAAATCTATATATGTTTGTGTGTACATATATATAGTATGTGTATTATGTATATATACATAATTATACATAATTATGTGTACATATATACATTTATGTATATAATATATAATATATTATGATGTATATGTTGTAATATTGTAATATATACATTATATAATATACAATATAATATATATGTATATACATAATGTATACATAATACACATATGTATATATACATAATACACATATATACACATACACGTGTATATATGTGTATGAAATATACATGTGTATTTATACACATACACAGTATCTGCACGTTTCCTGCCAGACAAATGGGGAGCTGTCCAAGCTGTCCTATTTCATACCTACACGTCTGAAGATGACTAGACACACAAGTTATCAAAAATATGTATATAGTTTATAAAACATTTTGTAAAGTACATATAAAATATATATGTATTTATTATATACATATATATTTTATATATCTGTATTTTATATACATATATTTGATAACTTGTTTTACTCAAAAGTGCGTCATGAACATTTTTCATGTCAACACATAGAATTCTAACTTGTGATTTTGCATTTCCTCATTGTAGTCGGTGGCACGGATACACCACAATTTTCTTTGACCACCATGAAAAGATGTTCCTCTGCAGACCTGCAAGATTTCTCCTTTTTTCTTTGCCCCGTCAGTGCTATGCTAAAGATCTTCATGTGCACATTCTTATTTTTATTTTATGGAATCAATTTCTGGGAATCTCTGGGTCAGAATTTGTCTATGCTTTTTAATTACACCTCCAAGAGATGGTTTCTCAGAAAGACTCCAGGAATCAACATTCCCACTGGTTCTGTGTGGAGCGGCCTATTGCTTTTTCCTTATAACCCCGGTGCTGTCTGTTACTGCTCTTCAGTTTTTCCACATCTAACATGCGAGAAGTGTTGTGTTGTTAGGGCAGAGGGAATGTCGTCGGTTTGTTTACGTTGCTCACTGAACGTCTTCTGAGGATAAGGGAGGTTGGGCACAAGGTTGGTAATGAATCACATGGTTTTCGCTGATTCCTGTGGGTGCTGCCCCAACTCATGTTAGTCCTTGGCCGTAAGTAACTTCTGTTTCTTTATTGTGCTCTTTAAGGAATGGGAGCAATGGCGTTGATTTCTTCTGCTTCCAGTCACATAGTATACGTGCAACTGTGTTACCAAGCCTGAAGTGCTACTGAAACATAAAGTGTAGCCAGCCTGTTGCGTCAGGTGGGACAGCGTTCAGCTGCAAGTAACAATAGAACCTGCTAACGCTGCCCTGCAGAGACCGGGCTGGCTTTTCTCATGCAGAAAGTCAGAGGCCACCATTGCAGGGGTGGCATGAGGGCTGAAAGGACCTGCCTCCCTCCCTCTCTGCTGGGGTCCTATGGTGGCTGTTGCGCCTTCTGGCATTGTGCCTGCATCCCAGGCAGGAAGAACGGAAAAGGCCGATGAGGGCTGTCTCTTAAGGAGACTGAGTTTTTTTTTTTTTTTTTTGAGACAGAGTCTTGCTCTGTCACCCAGGCTGGAGTGCAGTGGTGCGATCTTGGCTCACTACAGCCTCTGCCTCCCGGGTTCAAGCGATTCTCCTGCCTCAGCCTCCTGAGTAGCTGGGATCACAGGCACCTGCCACCACACCCAGCTAATTTTTGTCTTTGTAGTAGAGATGGGGTTTCACCACGTTGGCCAGGATGATCTCGATCTCCCGACCATGTAATCCACCTGCCTTGGCCTCCCAAACCGCTAGGATAACAGGCGTGAGCCACTGTGCCCGGCCGAGACTGAATCTTTACCGAAGAAAGGAAGAAGTCTGTGCTGGGCGTTCTCTGCTTGCCTCCCAGATCCACCCTCTACCTCCTTCTGTGCTGTCCTCTGCCTGCGGGGTGGGGGGCTGGGCGCACTGGACTTCCTCACTCAGGTTCTCTTGCCCTGTGGCTTCCAGGTGGCTTGGCCGATGAGGTCGCAGTAGGAGCCTGGAGATTGCGGCAGGGGTATCTGTGGGTTGCCCACTGGCCCTCTGGCGGGGCGGTCGCAGCTCCCACAATTGGAGTACCTGGGGGCGGCGTCCCCTGCCTTGTTGGCCCCGGCAACCCGCCGGCACTGCTGTCAACTCTCCCTCCGTCCCATCCCCTCTTTACTCACCAGGCATGGCCTTCTGGCTGGTGTCCTGGATTCTGACAGATGCGACTTTCCAAAGGACACTCGTGAGGACAAAAATGTCACCTAGTCATCCTTGCCGGCCGGGGAGCTGGGAAATGTATATCAAGGAAAGCCAGGGAGAAACAGCTGGTGAATGGTAACCCAGGGTCTAAGTAGCCTGTGCAGGTGGCGATGACGGGGGGCTGGAGACTAGGTGGAGGCTGTGTAATCATCGGGGTTACCCGGGAGGTTCTGGACTTGGGGGAGGGGGAGGGAAAGGAGAAGCTGTTTTACCCATCCGGACTCTCTCTATTGCAAGTGACAGATCCCAGCTCAGCCCTGCGGGCTGTGTACCTTGCTTCACCCTGATGGGGTCTAAGCCCAGAATAAGGTACCAGTGTCTGCATCCAGGGGGGCCTGCGGTGATGTCCGCACGGTTTGGTTACTGGGGAAGCCAGTTGTTTAAGACATAGAGCTGTGTTTGACAAGCTCCTCCAGGTTTCTCCCGTTTTGCATTTACACTGTTTCCTCTGAAGTCTTCCTTCCCACCATGGTCTTCACCATCCTGTCAAGATGGTGTTTTAAAAATTATTTTAAAAAACACCATTTTCCCATAATGTGCTCTCTTAGCTTGGGTTGCTGTACAGAATACCCCAGACTGGGTGCTGGGCTGGGGACCCCCAACCTGGGGTGGCTTTTCATTAACCCAGCAGCCAGGCCAAACTTTGTCTGGATTGGGCTTTGCGCACAGCAGAGCAGCTCACGCATGGTGACCTTTCAACCCCTGGCCTGAGGGCTTGTCCAAGCTGAGTAAATATTCATACATGAGAGAGAAGGTGATGCTTTATGAAAAAGCCAAAAGCTGGATCCCCTGGCCAACTGAAACACCCGGGGCCGCACTCAGCCCTCAGAAGGCCTGTTTTCACCGTGGAAGGTGAGGCTGAGGAGCGAACAGGTGGCGGCCTGTTCTCCAGTCTGGGCCGGACACAGGTCAATCCAAGCAGCTGCTCTCCTTGGAGGTCACCTCTCTGGCCCAGAGAGGTGACCTTGCGTGACTCTGAGCTGTGCTGTGTGATGTCTGAGCACCTGCCCTGGCACGCTGTCTCTGGAGGACTTGGGTCTGCTGCCCAGATCCCTGCAGGCCCTGCGGGCTCTTCAGGGCAAAGACTCATGACGCCTTAACTATCCAGGACATGCTTCTCAGAGGATGCATTGTATCAATCCTGCAGCCAATTGGTTTTCCCCAACTTTCTACTTGCAAAGCAACTTCTTAGGCCTGGGGTCCTCTCTTGCAGGCGCCCTGCATGGCAGAGAACTTTTTCCACCACAGCCTTCGTGTAACAGGCAGTTACATGGGTTTCATGGGTCGACATGGGTTCGGTGTCCTGCTTGCCGGGCCTGAGCTGTTTGTCAGGTGTACAACCGAGAACCTTGCAGACCAGAATCCAAGACTCCGCAGCATGTGTGTGCCGGGGCAGGACACGAGCTGTTGGAGGAGATAGCCATCAGTGTATTTAGAGGCAAAGGGCTTCCTAAATCGAGGCCGTGCAGGCCTCCTGAAAGTCCTAGCCCAGGCTACGGAGGTAAATCCTCTCCGCAGGAGATGCGTCGCCGCCAGCATGGTGGCATCTGCCACTTACACCTGCAGCTAAGCCCGGTAGCCGGCAGCCAGTGTCTTCCAGCCGAGGATCGGGGGCAGCGATGCGGGTAAATGAAGCGGCCCCAGGTGCCCTGGCTTCTGCGGGAGTGGAAGACAAAAGGGCCCCAAATATCCTGCAACGTATTGTCTGATGGAGGCTGTAGCTCAAAGAGATCCTTTACGGGAGGGACGTCAATCATCAGGGAGGAGAAGGCGGCTCCTGGAGAGGCAGGCACTGAGTGCCTCCCCTGTGGGGTATGGGGGACGTGGGGACAGAGCTCGTGGGATGGGAGGGGAATGTGCGGTTCCAGGAGTTGCGGCGGTTCCCGGTCCCTGTGGTGTTGGCAGCGATGCCTGGAGGCCGGAGCCCGTGTCAGTGGCCTGAGGCTGAGTTCAGGCTCTGCCCGCTTTGGGCGGCCTGGCTAGAGGCACAATGCTCCCTTCCCCTGGCCTTTTTGAGGCCTCCTCTGTGAAATGAGGTGTTGGATGAGACTACCCAGGGTGAAGTCACCTGGGAGCTGATGCTGCTAGAGCTTTAGAAATGAGGGAACTCGGAGGCAGAGTGGCCGGGGACTCGCTGGGCAGCAACAGCCTCCAATGGATGTGAGTTTCTGAGACATTGCAGGTGTTACTGGGGGGAGGTGACAGTGAATTTAAAGCAGGAAAATTACTTTGATGAGTCACAAAATGTTTGTTAGTCTCTTGTACATTGCTAGGACACATTACTTAGTTTTTATCCTTTTGTTTTTATTTATCAAAGAGATAAGTGTTTATTAAATCTGTTAAGTATTATACAAGCATGGAGAGGTTTTTAAAAAAATTACCTGACTTTTGGGGCCACACAGATGGCGTAGACCCTCCCTTCAAAGTGTAGCTTTAAGCCCTGGAAATGGAGCAAGACTTGATGAAGAGAGGACCCTGGAAGCTGAACTGCCAGAGGCCCCAGAACGGGAGGGACCGGGAGGAGCAGGCTTCCCATTTTCCCCCAGAACGGGAGGGACCGGGAGGAGCAGGCTTCCCATTTTCCCCCAAAACGGGAGGGACCGGGAGGAGCAGGCTTCCCATTTTCCCCCAGAAGGGGAGGGACCTGGAGGAGCAGGCTTCCCATTTTCCCCCAGAATGGGAGGGACCTGGAGGAGCAGGCTTCCCATTTTCCCCCCGTGATGGTTGACTTTGTGCCAACTTAACTAGGTTGAGGGATGCCCAGAGAACTGGCCACACACTATTTTTTGGGGTGCCTGTGAGGGCGTTTCTGGAGAAGGTGAGCATTCAGATCAGTGGACTAAGGAATCGTCACAAATGTATGAGGGCATCCTCTGATTCATCGAGGGCCCAAGCAGAACAAAAAGGCAGGGGAGAGGTGAATTTGCTCCCTTCTGGAGCTGGGACTTCCATCTGTCCTGCCCGCAGATGCTGAAGCTCCTGGGTCTCAGACCTCTGGACTCTGGGCCTCGACCAGTCCCCCTCCAGTGCCCTACCCCCACTTCCCAGACCTGCAGCCCTGGGCTGGGAACGATACCGTTGGCTTCTGCAGTTCTCAAGCTTGCAGTCTCAGGCTGAATTCCCACCATCAGTTTTCCTGGCTCTCCAGACGGCAGATCATGGGACTTATTGGCCTCTGTAATCACACGAGGAAACTCCCCAAATAAGTATCTTCATGTGTATCTATCCTGTCCTGTTTCTCCAGGGAACCCTGACTAACCACCCCGCTTCCATCCAACAGAAGAAAGTGACCCAGGCCCAACATTTCCTGACCCCCGACCTCACCAGAGAAGGTCCCCCAGGTGGCTTAGTTCTCCTCTGGGTGGGTCGAGGTCCCTCTGACCATATCACCAAGGAGGGTTAATCAAGAGCCCTGCCAACATCAGTGTCAGGATTTCATTTTTTTTTAAAATGGCTGAACAGCATTCCGTTGTGTAGAGAACACATTTTCTTGATCCATTCATCCATCGATGGACACTTAGGTTGATTCCACACCTTGGCTAGTGGGAATGGTGCTGTATAAACGTGGGGGTGCAGACAGCTTTGCGACAGACTCAGTTCATACGTGGGGGTGCAGACAGCTTTGCGACAGACTCAGTTCATTTTCTTTGGGTCGGTGCCAGTGGCATAGTGGGCTCGTGGCCATTCCATTTTTGCTTTTTGAGGAACCTCCATACAGTTTTCTGACAACATGGATGAACCTGGAGGATGCTGCATTAAGTCATCAGCCAGGCACAGAAAGACAAATACTGAATGACCTCACTCATACATGGCAGCTAAGAAGTTGATCTCGTAGAAGTAGAGAATGGAATGTGGTTACCAGAGGCTGGGGTGTTGGGGGGCATGGGGAGATGCTGGTTAAAGGATGTGTAATTACAGTTAGACGGGAGGGTGCATTTCAGATCCACTGTACTGCAAGCTGACCATAGTTAATGACGATGTATTGGTTAAAAATGTTAAGAGAGTGGGTATTAAGTTCTCTCACCACAAAATAACTATGAGGTAATGTACTTGTTAATTAACTAGATTTAACCATTCCACAAGGTATGTATATGTCAAAACGCCACGTGATACATGATAAACTCATACAAAATCAGAGTCCTAAAGAGGAGTGGCCTGGGCAGCGCTCTGTCCCCACAGGGCCTGAGCCTCCCCTCCCCGGTGGAGATGCTTCTCCCCACTGCCCACCTCCCCCCAGGAGGAGGGTCCTAGCCCAACAGCTCCTGACCTGGGGAAGCCTCTTCATCTCTGGGGAGCTGAGACTTCCCTCCTCCCCAGTAGAGAGACACCAGGGTGGGTGATCAGACCTGCAAAAGGGACATGTAGCCTGGACTGAAGGTCTCTTTGGCCCTGAGAACTTGAAACTTCCCTGAAGGGCCCAGAGAAACCAGTGTAGGCAGGAGGCTACATGCAATGCCAGTGGGCTGTGCATAGGGAATGCTGTCTGCGACCCCCTGTGGTGGTGTCGTTGGCCTTCCTGCCCAGCATCCTCTATTCCTAAGAGTCTCTTGGTTTCCCATTGTCCTGTTGTGTGTTGTTTTATTCAGCCGTAAGCTTGGAGAACTTGCCCATTCACAATAGAAACCAAAGCGTTTTCTAGCAGCTCTTTCCACTGGATATTTTTCCTTTTCCTGCCCTGGTTCCCAGGCAGGGGCTGGGGTGTCAGACATGGAAGGTTGACTGGAAACGCTGTCCTAGGACGCTGAATCTTTGAGTGAATCAAGGAAAAAAATCCACGTTTTGAGCATATTTACTTCAGTGGCAAGTTTCCAGGTTGGGGGACAGGAACTTCTGGCAGGTCCTTTTGCAGGGGAACCCCTACCTTCTGCGCCTGGCCCTCCAAACCTCTGACCCCCACACATTCCCACATCCTGCTGGGAACTCCCCTTTTGGTGGAGTCATGGCCTTTATTTCTGATGCTTGCACCCAACACAGAACCTAAGCGGCTGTGAAAATGGATGCTTCTGCTTGGTCAGCGTGGAGAGAAAAGTGGAAAAAAAGGAGATGGAACTTGAACCTGGTGGAATGAATAGTTTTCTGGGGCTCCCCTTACTGAGCATTCCGAGCAGTTTCTGACCAATGCAGGCTCCTCCTTGCTGGGGAGTCAGATTTGTGTCTGACTCGCTCTCGGGCTGAGTGTGGAGAAACAGTCGCCGGTGAGGATGACTTAAGGAGGCAGTGGTTTCATGCCTGTCCCCGAGAAACTCACAGGAGATGATCAAAGCACCATGAATAAGCAGCATGTTCCCACCGAGCGTGTGGAAGCATGGTCCTGGGTGTGGAGACGTGGCAGAAACCCACGGATGCACAAGTAGCCACGATTAGCCGGGGCACTGTGTGGCAAATTCAAGGAAAGCTATCAACTGGAGGCACCGTCTATTAAACATCGTCTTAATCAGCCTGTTAAATTGTGATCTGAGCAGATGCGGTCATGGGTAGGGCCCTTTCTCCCCGCTTGGAAACATCAGCAAACACTTAGTGGGAATGTTTCAGATGACCGGGTCTGTGGGAGAGTGAGTGCTCTGCCCAGGTGCATTACAGGATTTAAGCTGGGACTATATACAGAAATTAAAAGTGAAGAAGGAATACTTTCTACACCTCAGGCTCACTGGTAGAGTGAGCTGTGTTTAAAGAATTTGAACTGGGCCGGCCGTGGTGGTTCATACCTGTAATCCCAGCACTTTGGGAGGCCGAGGCGGGTAGATCACGAGGTCAGGAGTTCGAGACCAGCCTGGCCAAGATGGTGATACTCCATCTCTACTAAAAATACAAAAATTAGCCAGGTGTGGTGGCAGGCGCCTATAATCCCAGCTACTCAGGAGGCTGAGGCAGGAGAATTGCTTGAACCCGGGAGGCGGAGGTTGCAGTGAGCTGAGATCGCGCTACTGCACCCTAGCCTGGGCGACAGAGCAAGACTTCATCTTAAAAAAGAATTGGAACTGCTTGTTGTGGTGACTTGGACTGTTGCAGCCTGGAGACATTTTGCATTATTTTTGACTTCAAGCAAAAGCCAGGCTGTAGGACCAGGGCAGAATTCTTCACACAGGTCATATTTAGAAGGTGAGGAGGAGGCTGGAGAGTATCTCCAGTTCATGATCTCTACCGCTTGCTCCAACAGTTTACAGCTCATGAAGTGCAGACTTTCAGATAAGGTTTGGATGGAAGCCACTAAGAGTTTTGCTATAAATGGTGAATCCCAAGAGACACTCCACAGAATACCTTTTGGGACATGTTGGCTCAGCTTCCGCCTCTTCAACCTGCACTCCTCCCCGCCTCCGCAGCGCTGATGCGGTGACAGCCACCTAAAGACCTGCCTCCTTGCGTGGAACTGAGGAGCTGTGTAGACGCGCGACTCCCTGCCCACGCGTCCCACTTGTGCCTCTCTGCAAACCCCGTGCTTCCTTTTTTATGGCCTAGCCCAGGCAGTTAGTGGTAGAATAATAGTGAGAGGGGGTAATCCCAGGAATGCAATGTTCTGACTGTGATTTTTAATTTGGGAGAATGTTTTTTCTCAGAAACATACAGACAAGAAAACACCTGTGTGTAATTCCCACCATATAGACTCTCAGGCAGGGCCAATCTTTTTTATTTTTTATTTTTTACCATATTTACTTCCAGTTGTTATTGTTCATACTTTCAAAAAGTTACACATTAACCTTTCATTTTTAGCTTTTTTTTTCTCTTTTCTTTTTCTTTTTGTTTTTTGAGACAGTCTCGCTCTATCTCCCAGACTGGAGTGCAATTGCATGGTCTCGGCTTACTGCAACCTCTGCCTCCTGGGTTCAAGCAATTCTCCTGCCTTAGCCTCCCAAGTAGTTGGGACTACAGGCTCCCGCCACCATGCCTGGCTAATTTTTTTTTGAATTTTCAGTAGAGATGGGGTTTTACCACGTAGATCAGGCTGGTGTCGAACTCCTGACCTCAAATGATCTGCCCACCTCGGCCTCCCAAAGTGCTGGGATTACAGGTGTGGGCCACTGTGCCTGGCCCATTTTTAGCTTTTACTTATGAAAAATTGAAAGCATACCTTGAAATGGCAAGAATAGCACAATGAACCCCCACACAGCGCACAGATGCAATCATGTAACAGCATTGTCATATTGCTGTCTGCCTGTCTATCATCATCTATTTTTTTACTGAGTTATTTCAAAGTTGTAGATATTGTCACTTTATTACTACTTTATCATGCATCATTAAAAATAAAATTATTTTCTACACAACCACAATGCCATTGTCGTACCTAAAAATGAACAGTAATTCCCCAATAGCATACGGTGGTCATCCCATATTCAACATTTTTAGTTATCCCCAGGACATTTTTTATACCTTGTTATTTTGATTGCACCCAGATCCAGCCACGCCTCATGTATGATGTTGGCAGCCACGTCTTTTTAGTCTCTTTTAGTTGGAAACGCGGTTTCCCCGCGTGATTGACTTATTGAAGAGACCAGACCACCTTTAAAAATAAATCAGGCATTACAAGTAAAGTTCAGTTCTTTGATTTATAGAGTCTACTGCAACACCTACCCACCCTCCACTCCCAGAAGCATCCATTATATTATTAGGATAGTATGTATCTTTCCAGGTTTTAAAGTATACTTTCACAGTCCTGTGTCCTGAGCAATGGGACGAGTTCTGAGAAAGGCGTGCTGGCGATCTCGTCATGTGAACCCTGCAGTGCACTTGCACAAACCTAGCCGGGGAGTCTACCGCACCCCGAGGCTGTGTGGTGGAGCCCATTGCTCCTGGGCTACACACCTGTGCAGGATGTGACCGTACTGGACTTTGTAGGCAACTGTAACACAATAGTAGGTATGTGTCTATCTGAACATATCTAAACCTTGCAGAAAAGGCACAGTAACATGCAGTATAAAAGATAAGAAAAAGAGGCCGGGCGCGGTGGCTCACGCCTGTAATCCCAGCACTTTGGGAGGCCAGGGCGGGCGGGTCACGAGGTCAGGAGATCAAGACCATCCTGGCTAACACAGTGAAACCCCGTCTCTACTAAAAAATACAAAAAATTAGCCGGGCGTGGTGGTGGCGCCTGTAGTCCCAGCTACTTGGGAGGCTGAGGCAGGAAAATGGCATGAACCCGGGAGGCAGAGCTTGCAGTGAGCTGAGATCGTGCCACTGCACTCCAGCCTGGGTGACAGAGCGAGACTCTGTCTCAAAAAAAAAAAAAAAAAAGAAAGAAAGAAAGAAAAGGGGCATCTGTATAGGGCACTTACCATGAATGGAGCTTGCAGGCCCGGAAGTTGCTCTGGTGAGTGAGTGAGTGAGTGGAGAGTGAATGTGAAGGCGTAGGATGTTCCACTGCAGAACTGTAGGCTTTATGGACACTGAACACTCCGGCCACACTGAGTAGCCTAAAACATGATTCAAAGGCATTTTTCAAAAATTGTTTTTCTTTCTTCAATAATCAATTAACCTTAGCTTACTGTGAGTTTTTTTTTTTTACTTTTTAAAAACCTTTTTGACTCTTGTAATAACACGTGTCTTGAAACACAAAGACATTGCACAGCTGCACAAAAATCCTTTTCTTTATATTCTTATTCTGTAAGAATTTTTTTCTATTTTAAAACATTTTAACACTTTTTAAAATGTTTTAAAAATGAAGACACAAACGCACACATTAGCCTGGGCCTACCCAGGGTCAGGATCATCACATCACCATCTTGCACCTGCACGTCCTGTCCTGCTGGAAGGTCTCCAGGGGCAAAGCACGCGTGGAGCGGCCATCTCCTAGGGTGACAAGGCCTTCTTCTGGATACTTTCTGGAAGGCCTGCCTGAGACTGTTCTACAGTTATTATTTTATAAGTAGGAGTACACTCTAATGAGAAAAGTAGAGCATAGTGAGATATCTAAGCCAGTGACATAGTTGCTTATTATCACGTATCAAGCATGATGTACTTTGCAGGATCATATGTGCTAGGCTTTTCTAGGACTGGCGGTGCAGTGGGTTTGTTTACAGCAGTGTCACCACACACATGAGTCATGCACTGTGCTGCGATGTTACCTTGGCTGTGAAGTCACCGGGCTATAGGACTACAGCGAGCTTTCACCTCTCTCAGAATCTTATGGCACCACCGTGGCAAGTATGTGTCCCTCCTTGATGGAAACATTGTTCCTCAGCTCGTGACTGCAAGTGTATCTTATGCCTGTACTTACCCATCTGTCAGTCTCCATAAAAACATGGTTTTATGTAAATTTTCTTCATAAATATCATACTGGGCACATGATTCTGCATCTTCTATTTTTGATCTGCATTGTGTTTTGAGATGCACTGGGGCTGACAAATTTTCCTTATCCATTTCTCTATTGGGTTGTTTCCACTCTTCCATGATGCAGGTGCTTACACCTGCCTTCCGAGCGCATGTGTTGAGTCCGTTGAAGTTAGTAGGGTTATGGGATGTGCTCACTTCTATTTCAACAGAGACTTCCCAGTGCTTCTAGCAGCTGGGCCAACTGACTGATGATCCTACCAGTTCTGTACAGGTGGGCATGCTTCCCTGCCTTGTCAACACTTGGTATAGTCAGATTGGTAAAATGTGCACATCTGATGGGAACCCATTGTTTACATTTGCATATCCTGGATGGCTAGTGATGGCCATGTTTTCATGTGCTCATTTGCCACTTGAGTTTATCTTTTGCTTGTCTTTTTATTAGTACTGTTTCTTGATATATTTTGAATATGAAATATGGTGCCAATTTTGGTTTTAAAATTACGAGATTGACAAGTGGAAATTGTATTGCTTCACTGACCAGTGCTGCAACTGAAAACCTCATCTCTATAAATGAGAAATATGTTCTTCTCCTCTTCCGGGAGGGGGTGTGTAAATTATTCCTGATAGACCCCTTGCAGGGTGAATTCTCGTAGCTAAAAAGTATCATTGTCATAATTCAATTTTTGAGCTGCCAAAATAACACTTCTCTGTTTATGCTAAAAGAACACCAAATCCTATTAAAAATGGAAACACATTCTTAACATTGTTGATTACAATATGGTGCAACAGAACCACCGTTGGTGAATTCTTCTGTCATGCGACCGTCTATATCTGTTTGTTCAATTCTTTAATGACTGTTACTTACACATCAGACAATTATCAAAGTACACGTTTGCTACCAAAAAAGTCAAGCAAAAGAAGTCAATGGTAGCCCTGCCAATGGCACACAAGGCGGGAGCCATCCCACGCTTACAGGAGTCCCTGGGGAAGCAGCTCCCAGTGCTGCCACACAGGTGGCCGCATTTCTGGGACTTGTGCACATCATCCAAACTGTCCTTGCAAATGCAAGAAACCTCCCCCAAATGGGCGGAGGGCATTGAAGGGACACATCCTCCTAACTCCAAAGGGTGTGTCTGGAGCACAGCCAGCCCCACCTATGATGCTGAATGTTCTTTTGGGACCTCAGAGCTGAAATGGATAAGGTAGGTTAGGTGTCGAGAGAGATGGGCGGCAGAGTGCCTGTGTCGTCTTCAGCAAAATGTGAACAATGTGGGTACCTACCTTAGGATTTCTCTGATTATTATGAGGGTTAATGGGTTAATGTTTGTCATATGCCTGGTACAAGTTAGCACTGTATAAATATTTCTTTTTTCTTTTTCTGTATTTTTTAGTAGAGACGAGGTTTTGCCATACTGGCCAGACTGGTTTTGAACTCCAGACCTCAGATGATCCACCCGCCTCGGCCTCTGAAAGTATTGGGATTACAGGCACGAGCCACCGTGCCTGGCCAAATATTTCTTAAAGAAAGAAAGAAAAATCTCTGGAGACCTTTCTTGGCCAGAGGCTGCAGGGGGTGTGATAAGGAGCTGTCTCTTTATTCCTTCTCACTGACATTCCATTTAGTTAAAAGGTTCGCTGAAAGCTTCTACAGGGATTATGTCACACCTATTTGCATACTGAACATATATAGTAGCTGCTCAATTAAATGTTTAATTAAATTAATGTGCTCCTCCGAGCAGTGTCTTTCCCAGCAATGGGATCAAATTCTCCTGTCATTTGAGATTCAAGACTATTGTGAGTGTGTCTTTGAAGAAGTAGATCAATAACTCTCTTCCTAGTTACATATGCACAAAGAACCTGGGATGAATTCAGAGTGACTTTGGAGATAAGCATTCTATGTGTGCTGGAAGATAATTGCATTACAGAGCTCATAAACCTCTCCCCAAACACTGAGGTCTCTAGACTGGGCTGAATGATGCCTTGGAGCTCAGCACCACTGCAATAACAAACTTAATTAAGGCATCAAGCTGGAAGCCAGGCTGGGCAGTAAATTAATTTTTAATCCATGGATGTAGCTGGCTTTTCAACATGATGGATGTACCACAACCCAGAGGCTGTCAATCCAACAAGAAGTAAAAGATAATCACATTCACCAGCCGGTTTGCTATTTTTTTTTTTTTTTTTGGCTGCCCTCTTTGACCCCATCCCCAGGGTGGGTGAGCAGCCCGTGGCTTTTAGGCAGTTGATATGGTTTGTCTGATTTCACTCAGGTGAGAGCTCCGGCGGCCTGGACTAACTCAGTTTTAGCTTGTGATCTTGATTACTGGTCGTCCTTCTGGTTGGTTAAATCACACAGAGAATTAGCCTTGTCAGTAAGAGTGTTAACCAAACCCTGATTCCCAAACATGCTTGCTCTCCTGACAAGGTGTATAAATGCTCACCGTGAGTTGAGCGTGGACTTGCAGAGAATGTGCAGTCAGCACCCTGGCAGGAAATGAAGGGTGTGCTCAGCTAGGGTTTGGAGATGGCTACAAGGGACAACTTATAGAGGTGTGGGGAGGTTAAGAGAACCAATTAGTAGTGATGCATACAGGGTCTAGCAACAGCAGGAAGCTGTTACCATCCCTAGACTTGAAGGGGAAGAAGCAGCGTTGTAGCAGCTTGGTCATCCCTTGGAGCATTCAGTTAAATGAGTTTTCAGATGAACTACCGGATCACGGGCTTCTGGCCAATTTCAGTCAGGAGCATTCTGTCTTACAGACTAAGAGTACGTATTTGTTTTAGGGTGAGGGGGCTTATCACAAGCTTGGAATGTTTTTGTGTAGAGGAGAAGTTTATGGCAGTGTTGGAATGTCTCTGGGCAGAGGGGAGGTTCCACTGGGGCTGACATCCTTCCGGCCAGAGTAGGGGTTCTGTTGGGGCCGACATCCTTCTGGCCAGCGGGGAGGTTCTGTTGGGGCTGACATCCTTCCGGCAGGAGGGGAGGTTATCTTGGGGCTGGCAGGTCTCTGGTCGGGGAGGGGTTTGGAATGTTTCTGGTCAGAGACGTCATTTGTGTTGTATGGTCATGCTGACCTTAGCCATTAGGCTGATGCCCTTTGGATTTTGGTGGGTTTTGATCAAGGTGAAACTTAAAATGGCAGTACTTGTCCAAGATGGCAATGCTCCTGCTCTGTCAGTCCTGACAACATGTGCCTAAGGTGGTCGGGGCACAGGTGGATTTTATGCATTTTAGGAAGACATGAAATATCAATCAATATGTGTAAGATGTACACTGGTTCAGTCAGGAAAGGTGGGGCAACTCCAGACTAGAAAGGTGGAGGCAGAGTGGGGGCTCCCAGGTCGCAGGTAGGTAAGAGACAGACGGTTACATTCTTTTCAGTTTCTGATAAGTGTCTCCAAAGGAGGCGATCGGATATGCATTTCTCTGTGGGCAGAGGGGGGACTTTGAATAGAATGGGGCAGGTTTACCCTCAGCAGTGCCCAGCTTGACTTTTCCCTTTAGCTTAGTGGTTTGGGGGCCCCAGGAATTATTTTCCTTTCACAATAATTTCACTTGGGTGGAAAATGTAGTGATGAAATGGCTGGATATACGTAGGTGTGCATTTAACATTTGCAGAAACTGTAAAACTGTCAATATGTACAACTATAACACATTGTAGTTAATTGCCAAATTATTTAAATGGTAGGGCCATTATATACTCCGATTAGCAGTATATGAGAGTTCCAATCATCTGTATCCTTGCTAGCACTTGCATGCCCAGTGTTTTTAATTCTGGTTAGTTTAATGGGTAAGTCATGGTATTATGATATTTTGAGTTTTATTTGCACTTCCCCAGTGACTAATGCTATTGCTCATCTTTTCATGTGCTTATTTGCCATATGTCTTCTTGGGTGAAGTGTTTTTCAAATCATTTTGCCCATTAGTTTAATTGGATGGCTTGTTTTTTATTGAATATTGAAAATTCTTTGTATAATCTGCATACGCTCTCTTGTCAGATATATTATTTGCAAATGTCTTCTCCCAGTATGTTGCTTTTATTGTCATTCTCTTAATGATGTCACTCAAAATGCAGAACCTTGTACTTTTCATGACATCTAATTTACCAGTTTGTTCTGACAGAATGTACTTTGGTGTCAGATCTAAAAAAAGTTGTTTAATCTAAAGTCACAAATTGATGATCTATTTTGCGTTAATTTTTGCGTATCATGTGAAGGATGGGTTTACTTATTGCATACGATGTGAAGGATGTTGAAGTTTACTTATTGCGTATGACTCTCCAATATTACCGCCACCATTTTTGGAAAAGATAACTCTTTCTCCATCAAATTCTCTTTGCATCTTTGTTAAAATCAGTTGTAACTTAGCGTGGTGGCTCACAACTGTAATCCCAGTGCTTTGGGAGCCCAAAGTGGGAGGATCGCTTGAGCTCAGAAGTTTGAGGCCAGGCTGAGTGACATAGACCCCATCAAAAATTCCAAAAGACAATCAGTTGCTAATACATTTGTGGGTCTATTTATGGGATCTCTATTCTTTTTCAGTGGACTATTTGTCTATCTGATACATTACCTTACTATCTTGATTACTGTGGCTTTATAGTAAGCCTTAAAATAATGTTCTCCAATTTTTTTTTTTTTTAAATGGAGTCTTGCTCAGTCGCCCAGGCTGGAGTGCAGTGGCGTGATCTTGGCTCACTGCAAGCTCCACCTCCCGGGTTCACGCCATTCTCCTGCCTCAGCCTCCCAAGTAGCTGGGACTACAGGCACCTGCCACCACGCCCAGCTAATTTTTTGTGTTTTTAGTAGAGACGGGGTTTCACCATGTTAGCCAGGATGGTCTCGATCTCCTGACCTTGTGATCCACCCACCTTGGCCTCCCAAAGTGCTGGAATGACAGGCGTGAGCCACTGCGCTTGGCTCCAATTTTGTTTTTTTGGCAGGGTCTATTTTACATCCCTTGCATTTTAATGTGAATCTTTAGGATTAGCTTGTCAATTTCTACAAAAAAAGCATAATTGGATTTTGACAGGGTCATGTTGAATCTGTAGATCAATTCATTAAAAAATGACCTCTTAACAACATAGATTCTTCCGATCCACAAACGCAAGATATCTCTCTGCTTATTTAGGTCGTCTTTAATTTTTCTCAGCAATATTGTGTCATTTTCAGTTGGCAAGTCATTCATATCTTTTGTCAAGTGTGCCTGTAGATATTTTGTATTTTTAAGGCTATTTTAATCTGTATTTTTTTAAACTTTAAGTTTTTGTTTGTTGCTAGTATATAGTGACACATTATTTTTTGTATGTTGATCTCCTTTTCTGCTACCTTGCCAAATTCATTTAATAGTTCTTTGTAGCTCTTTTGTTAATTCTGTTGGATTTTCCACCTAGCCTATCCTGTTGTCCACAAATAAAGACCATTTTCCTCCTTCTTTTCCAATCTATAAATGCTGTCTATTTCTCATTCTTGTCATATTGCATTGGCTTAAATCTCCAGTACAATTTTAAATAGAAGTGGTAAGGGTGACATCCTTGTCTCGTGTCCAATCTTAGGGAGAAAGCAGTCAATTTTTTACCTTAAGGTTGTTAATTGCAAGTATTTCATAGGTGCTCTTTATCTCATGGAGGAAGTTTCTTTCTCTTATCATGTTGCTGAGTGGTGTTATCAGTTATAGACGTTGTCATTTCTCAGATACTTTCGTGTGCATGTCTAGTTAGATCATCATAGAATTCTTTGTATAATGAATGACATCGATTGATTTTTCACATGTTAAACTAAACTTGCAATCCCAGGATAAACTCTATTTGGTTAAGATGGGTTACCTTGGCCAGGCATGGTGGCTCACGCCTGTAATCCCAGCACTTTGGGAGACTGAGGCAGGCGGATCATGAGTTCAGGAGTTTGAGACCAGCCTGACCAACATGGTGAAATCCCGTCTCTACTAAAAATACAAAAATTAGCTGGGTGTGGTGGCATGTGCCTGTAATTCCAGCTACTCAGGAGGCTGAGGCAGGAGAATCACTTGAACCCAGGAGGCGGAGGTTGCAGTGAGCAGAGATCACACCACTGCCCTCCAGCCTGGGTGACAGAGCGAGACTCCGTCTCAAAAATAAATAAATAAATAAATAAATAAATAAATAAATAAAAATAAAAACGATGGGCTTTCTTTTGAATATATTGTTGGATTTAATTTTCCAAATTGTGTTTATAATTTTTTTTGTTTATGAGTCATAGTGACCTACAATTTTGTTATAATGCTTTTGACTTTGGTATCAGGGTAACTAATGCTAGCCTCAAAGAATGAATTGGGTAGAATTCCGTTCCTTCAGTTTTTTGGAAGAGTTTGTGCAGAATTGGTATTAATTTGTCCACAAATAATTGTTAGAAATCCCCAGCAAAACTATCTGTGGAGTTTTCTTTGTATGAAGGCTTTAACTATAAATTAAGTTTCTTTAATAAACATGGAGCCACTCAAGTTATCTATTTCTTCTTGAATGGACTCTTGGCATTTGTATCTTCCACGAAATTCATCCATTTAATGTGAGTTATTTTTGTAGAAATACTTAGTTCAGATATACGGTTTGGTTATCTTTGAAAAATCTGACTGAAGAGAGCAGAGTGATTGGATGGCCTTTCCCAATGGCACAGGAATATCAGTGGGGCTGTTAGGGGCTCTTAAAATGTGTGTCCTTATTTCATTTAACAACTGTTACCGAGCACTTACTGTGTCCCATGCACCGCATTACGCGCTGTGACTACGGCAGAAAAGACAGAAAACCCTCAGTGGCTCTAGGCTTTGGCATTTTGTGTGCTTGTGAATTCACTCTACGGTTTTCCTACATTGTGAGTGGGTGTTACTAACTATGGGTGATGAGCCTCAGTTTCAGAGCCCTGTAGGCAGAGTTCACATCCTGGTTTTGCAATTGATGGGCTATGTGGCCTTGGGCAAGGTTGTCTGAGCCTGGTTTCAACGCCTGTGAAATGGGAAGGTGGGGGTGGGTCATAGTGCCCCTTTCTGGGTTTTGTCAGCATCGTATGAGGAGATGAAAGTAACGCCCTTGGTGTAATGACTAGCACCCAGTCAGTGCTCAGTAAACGCAGGCTGTCGGCATTATCACCCATGGCTTCCTGATGAATGGGTTTCCACGTGTCTGTTTTCTGCCTTCCTGCCTACCTGCTTCCAGACAGTTGTGAGTTTAAGAACAAAATCAGCTGATTAGTTGGAACCGTGTGCACATTCGGGGTGAGTGGATTCAAAGGGAAGGTCTGAAATGGCCTCCTAGAAAGTAAACTGTGTAACATCAGGGACGATGGCTTTGCAACATCTGTGTTGGTTACCGGGATGTCTTTCTAGCACACTTCTTGGCTGAAGCAGTATGTTCAGAAACTGCACAGCAGATTTTCAAAAAGAGGAGGTATCATGGTATCAGTGCTAGATTTCTGTCTGTGTTGGAAAATGCCAACAATATCCACACTGGGTACGTTGAGTCCTTCCGCCTTTAAGCTCCTTGCACACTTGATTTCAGAAACTCAAGTTCCTTAGCCGAACGCTGGCTGAAGGCATCATGCTGCACTCTCCCCTGCTCCCTGGCACAGGGCGTTTGCCCTGCTCAGCCCCAGGGGTGCTGTCTTTGAGCAAAAGTCTCCTGGAGGGGCTTCCCTTCCTTCCCTCTGCTGTGAGTGCACGCGCATCTGTTCTCACACAGGCTCTTTGCCGCTGCAGAAGCAATGACAGCTGTTAATTATTCAAGGCAAGGAGAGATGCTTGTTAAAGATGAAGTTTTTTATTTTTATTTTTATTTTATTATTATTATTTTTGAGACGGAGTCTTGCGCTGTCGCCCAGGCTGGAGTGCTGTGGCGTGATCTGGGCTCACTGCAAGCTCCGCCTCCCGGGTTCACGCCATTCTCCTGTCCTGAGTAGCTGGGACTACAGGCGCCTGCCACCACGCCTGGCTAATTTTTTGTATTTTTAGTAGAGACAGGGTTTCACTGTGTTAGCCAGAATGGTCTCGATCTCTTGACCTCGTGGTCCGCCCATCTCAGCCTCCCAAAGTGCTGGGATTACAGGCGTGAGCCACCGCGCCCAGCCAAGATGAAGTTTTAATAGTCTGAGTTTAGCTGCAGGGCAGCCCATCAGGCTTTGGGCATGGTTTGCTGAGAGAGATGGTTCAATCTCATGGGTGTGAGTACAGGCTCCAGAGCTGGACTTCCTGGGTTCAAATCCAGTCTTTGACTGCTACTAACTGTATGTCTTTAAAGTGCATTATTTAACTGGGCTGTTCTTTTACTTGCTCAGGGGTAATATCTGCTAGTGCCAATCTTATAGATTTAATGGCCTTAATAACGAAGGCAGTGTTTTAAAATAGTGTCTGATAGGGTGTAGAAGTTTAGCAAATGTGAGCAGCCACCATTACCGTAATTACCATTGCTGTGTTTCATTGTATTACTCCCCGGCAAGAATAGTTTGGCCTTCTTTGCTCAGGACATTCTCATCCCACCCCAAATTGAGATGGAAGATGATTTATGGTTAAAATAAATCCAAAATATCTCTGGGAGTTGTTTACTTTAGAACAATGGGTTTTTAGAGTTTTGGGACCATAAATCATAGACATGTACATAGAGATATAGTAATCACATGTACATACATACTTCCATATATACAAACATACCCACACCCCCCCTTAAAACAAGCTTGTCCAACCCATTACCCATGGGCCACATGCAGCCCAGGATGGCTTTGAACACAGCCCAACACAAATTCATAAATTTTCTTAAAACACTATGAGATTTTTTTGCAATTTTCTTTTAGCTTATCAGCTACTGTTAGTGTATTTTATGTGTGGCCCAAGACAATTCTTCTTCCAATGTGGCCCAGGGAAGACAGAAGGTTGGACACCCCTGCCTTAAAAGATAAGTATTGTACAAGTAAACCTCCCTCTTCTATGTGCAATGCAATCTAGAGTCTTCTGCTCTCCTCTACCTGTCTTATCTTCTGTCTTGTTTACAAAATACTGGTCATAATCCACTAGATTGACCTGAGCATGAATTGTGACCCACATTTTGAAGGACAGTTCTCTGGCAAGAGCTCAGCCAGAGTTAGCTTTCTGATGGTGAACAGTCTGAATTGGGAGTCGGGGATCTTTGCCAGGGTCTTGACATCACATGACTGTGCAACATGACGGAAGGTTCTTCCCAAAAGTGAAACTCATCTTCACTTGGTGAAGTGAGGAAAGGAAGACAAGGCCAGCAAATTCTTCAGTGTCTACAGTGGACAGATTATACTTTCCTCCAGAATGTTAGGAGGGTAAAAGGAAATTATTGGTGTTGAATGTTTTATGGATCAAGACACAGCCTTCTGGTATTGGAAATAATCATAACAATATTACTGAGATGCTGGTGTGGAGCTGGAAGACATTGTAACGCCAACCACCAGAAGAGAACTCATAACATTAACCGTTATTGAAATAGAAACCTAAGTTGTAGCGATTGGGAAAGGAGACGGAAAGTCCACTGGAAATGTGAGAAGAGCAATTCTTGACAAGTCAGTAATTATTTTTCAACCACCCATGAAACCAGGGATTTTCAATGAGAGGTCGATCAGCAAATGTTGCCTTCAGACAGACACACGGTGCTTGGCATGCAGTGTTTAGAAAAAAATACTTGCTAACATTTTAAAATGGAGAGAATTCACATAAAGTCAGGATTTCCCATAAAATCAGACTGGACATGCATGACGTGGAATGGCTCCTGCAAGAACAGAGCTGCCCAACTCACATCGCCATCCAGCCCACGGAGCACCCAGATTCTCCTCTCCCTCCAGCCGCCAAGGGTGCGGGACCTTCTTCAGTGCTGAACTTCGCTTCCTGCAGAGAAAGGTTTTCTTTTCTTCCCGTCGAAGTTGCAAATGCAGATAATCCCACGGCTAACAAGATTGGTCTCTCAATTCGTAGGTTCAGCAGTGTTTCTCAAGCGTCTTCCCTGTGCCGGGCACTGTGCCTGTCCTTGGGTATGTGGAGGAGGTGAAGCACCCCCAACCCCATCCTCCTGGGCCCAGCCATTTAGTGGTGGGAGAGCAGTGTGAACGACGCCCTGTTGCGGAAAGGTGTCCAGTGCTGTGATGACGAGGGCGGCTGCCACTACAGTTAGAGACTGCTGTCAGTGGGTGGAGGGTCCCTCCTTGGGGAGCCACACCGGGGCCAGGCCATGAGGAGTGGGTGGGAATGGGCTGGTGGAGAATGTGCTGGCAAGGATGCTCCACGTAGAGGGAATGGGCCCGGGAAGCGCCTAGTTTGTTTGAGGAACTGAGCCGAGGCTGAATGATGCGATGTGGATTCTATCCGAGTGGAAGCAGAGCCCTGGGAGGGTTTTCAGCAACGCAGTGAGATGACCAGGTTTGTGGGTCTGACGTTTCCTCTGGCGACAGTATGGAAGATGAGGCCAGGAGGGTCAGCGTGGAAGCCACGCTCGCTCTCACCGCTCCCGACATCGCAGCCCGGATCCTCACCAGCTCGCTGTCCATCTCTCCTGCTCCCGATTTCCCTGCCTGGGAAACAAATCCACGTGCTGGGCGAAACGCTCTTCTCACAAATGCGGGCCGATTGGCCCGCCACGGCCAAGGTCCCCCGGGTTCTCTGTGCCCTCAGTAACTGCCTGCTGGGCAATGCATCCTTTTTTTTTTTGACAGAGTCTCACTCTATTGCCCAGGCTGGAGTGCAGTGGTGCGATCTCAGCTCACTGCAACCTCTGCCGTCCGGGTTGAAGTGGTTCTCCTGCCTCAGCCTCCTGAGTAGCTGGGATTACAGGCGCCTGCCACTGAGCCCAGCTAATTTTTGTATTTTTAGTAGAGATAGGGTTTCACCATCTTGGCCAGGCTGGTCTTGAACTCCTGACCTGGTAATCCACCCTCCTCAGCCTCCCAGAGTGCTGGGATTACAGGTGTGAGCCACTGCATCTGGCCAGCGCATCCATTTTTACAGAGAGAAGCAAGTGCCCACAGGCAAAGGGGTGGCTGTCAAAACAGAAAAGAGACCACTATTTCGTTCCCCTTCTCTGTGTCCACAGCCTCCCTGGCACTGGGACTTAGGATAATTTTTGAGTTTCCAGGAAACACCCGCCAGGGCTGATGGTAACAGGTTGTGGTGAAGAAGCTTGCTTGACTCAGTTACACAGGTGGAAGAGGACATAGTTAACCTATAACCAGCATAACCAGCGTATGGCATGTGCTGGTAATCAGTCGTGAGACTGTCATGAAACAGCTGTCCGTTTCTTGCCTCTCAGGAGGAAGAAGGGCTGTGGACACCCAGCCCCACAGCCCCTTGACCCAGCTTTGAGCTCTCCTGCAGACCCTGAGAGTTTCCGCCCAACAGGCCTCCTCCACGCCTCTCTGCCTCCAGGCCCGGGACGTGGCTCGGCTGGGGCAGTGGTGCAGCGCAGGGCAGCCATCCAGGCTGTCAGATAAGATGCAAATGCACAGTTAACTTTGAGTTTCAGAACAAGTGATTTTTAGTGTCTCTATCTGGGGTTGGATGGTGGCTTCCCAAATATGTCTGTGTCCCAATCACTAGAACCTGGGAATATGCCCTTATTTGGAAAAAGGGTCTTTGCAGTTGTAATTCAATTACAGATCTCTGGGTGAGATCGTCCTGGAGCACCTGGGTGGGTGGTAAACCCAAAGAAAAGGGCCCTTCTAAGAGACAAAGGGGAAGGCCACGTGAGGGCCAGGGTGGAGGCTGGATTGCCGACAGCCACCAGAAGCTGGAAGGGGCTGGAAGGAGCCCCCCCGCCCCTCCCCGGAGCCTCTCAAGGGAGCCCAGCCCTGATGACACCTCGATTCCAGACTTCTGGCCTCCAGAACTGTGAGAGGATAAATTTCCACTGTTCTAAGCCACTCGGTTAGTGGGAATGTGTCAAGGCAGTCCTAGGAAACAGCATGATATTCCCTGGAACAGTGCATTCAACACCCAGGCGATCCTTCCTGCCTAGGAGCCGTGCTCCCCATCCATTTATGAATCCTCTGTCACTGAGTTTGCTCTCGATGGCAAAGTGGTTGCGACAGGGACAGTCTAGCCTGCAAGATCTAAAAAAATAATGACTCTGTACAGAAAGTGGTTCTGGCTATCTGTGGAGAGTTGACGTTCCAGCCATGTGCTGGGTCCATGTCAGAACCAACAAGTCCATTGTGGATTGTGGTGTCTTGACTTCCTATTAACCTCCTAATTTTTAAAGTCAGTTTCTGGTTCCATACCCAGGACCTAGGAAAATGATATTTAATCAACATTTTTGGTAACAGCAAGCTTAGCCCGATGGATATGACCTGGAGTATGCACCCTGAGAAGATGTTAATCCTTCTCTTGAAGTCCAAGTGCGTTGCTCTCGTCGTTGGATGATGTTGAACGCTAGAGTCTGCATCCCGCTTTCCCCCGGCTGCACTTGCTCTGGGGCGACAATCTGCTTCCTCACGGAAGTTCGTGTGCAACTTGCACCTAGCCAGCCAGCCAGCCAGCCGTCCGGGTGACACCTTGGGGGTGAGGATTGTTTTGCTGGTAAAAATGGAAGGTGGAGTCCTTGCCATCCTAGGCTTTCCTGGCAGTTTTTAAAAACCGCATTCCTTCAAAACTATCAGCAAATGAGAGGTGCCTCAGAAGCGGGGAGGTCTGGTTGCTCCTGGCAAGCGGAGGGCTCCAAAAGAAACAAGTTTTGTGTTCAGAAGAAATGCAGGGAGCTCCACCTGCCACCTTGTGCAGATGTAAACCCTCTTATTTTTCTAACCTCATCTGTCATCCTTCTTTAGTGCAAGATCCTCAACTTTTTTACCAGCTGAAAAGTGTGTGCTGTCCACTGATGAGAGAGGGCTGCGGGGAGCCCTTGGGTGGATTGAAGACTTTGTGGAGTGTTGCTGGAATTGCGTATTCTGGCGGGGACTCTGATGGGCGGAGCTGAGGGACAGTGGGGATGCAAGCTTGAGCTTGTTATCTGGGGACCGCTGGCCTCTTTGTGCTGTGGCCCTGGGGAGTCTATCTCCTGGTCTCTGGGGAGATGAGGTTGATTAGGAGCAATTACGTGTGTTGTCAGTTGGCAGGTGGCCTTGAGCTTCAGCCTAGGGTGTGGGGATGACATTCCTCCATGTGGATTTCTGCTTCCTTCATGTCCAATGCTGTGCTGAGAGCCCTCATTGGGGAGACCGCTTGGCATTGTGTTATTTGACTCTAAACTTGCCTTTCCCCGTGGGTGTGGGGATTGCCTTCCTGGTGTAGAAGCGTCTGCAGGAAGAATGCTTTCACGTGTTTCCTGTAAAGATGTAATGAATTCTTAGTAGATTTGTATCTGAGAGTCGAAAACTCCAATCCCTCCCAGAAACTCACTCAAGAATAGCAGTTTCTAACCACATCTGCACCTGGGGAGCCCGAGGGGGCCGTGCCAGCGCCTCACCCTGAGGACTGTGGGTTAGCTGCTCTGGGATGTGGCTGGGGCTTTGGGGGTTTAAAAAAATCCCCTGGTAATTTCAGTGTGAAGATAAGTTTGCAAAGCCTGGCTTCAAGGTAGGCTCTAATTTTCACTGGGAATCAGGGTGGGTTCAGGAGGAGCTATTCAAACTGGGTCAATTTTTAAAAAATTAAAAATACTTAATTTTTAATTTTAAAGATAATGTCTATAAGGGTACACTGTGATGTTTCGATCTATTTATACGTTGCGGAAGGATTAAATCAAGATAACACATCCATCACCTCACCTATTTAGTATTTTTCTGTGGTGAGAACAAACTGGGCATGGCTGGCACTCCGTCCGTCAGTCATTTGGTGGAGTTTCAGGAGTTAGCTGCCTGTGTGGCAGGACTGGAAGCCATAGCCTTCATCTCGTCCTGGGGCTGACCCTGTCCTCCAGCGAAGATTTCAAAGCAGCCTCCTGGGAGAAATAAGGAGCTTTGTTTGCAGAGAAGAAAGTGATTCATTGAGTACATCAATGAGTGCTTTTCACCAAGAGCTATTTTCTTTTTCTTTTTTCTTTTTTTAAAGAGTCTTTCTATTCATTTTAGCAGAAAGCAAAACAAAACAGAACAAAGCGTGTGTTGTATGTGTGCGCACATGTGCACTTGTGAAGGTGTGTGTGTTTGTATGTAAGAATCTTTTGATGAAAGAGCCCACGTTACTTTGCTGGAATTAATTGGGTTGACAGCCCTGCCAGGGTCTTCCTGAAAAGGATTATTACATTTCATTGTTGTTACTGACTATAGCTGGGATATGAGGGTAGAGTCAGTGGAGATCTGAATATTGATTTTTCAATTACTGGTTAGCAAGTCTTATCGACACACAGTCTCCGACTTCTCTTAGGACAGAAAGGGCTTAGGACAGAAGGCTGACGTCCCGAGTGTTTAATGTACCAAAGTCTGGAGGAGATTAATTTCATAAGGAATTCCTGATTCCATCTTTGCAAATCCCCCGTGGGGCTTGCAGCTACCAAAGAAGAATTTGAATCATGTTCAGGACACCAGTTTAAGCACAGTCTACATCAGATAACTTCTGTGAGCTCTATTATGTGGTCACCTTGGCAGACACTTAGGGAAGCTACTGAGCTTCCTGTTTCGTCTGGGAATGAACCGATATTCATGTGTTCAACAGATGACAGGATAATACAACATACAGTAGGTGACAAAGTGAATATGCTCTGCGGAGATGTCCTCAAATGCTTTCCGAACCATTGAACCATATGGCATTGGACTCTCTTTCTTGTCTCCTGAAATCTTTCTGGTTCTGACAATGAGGACCTCTCTGGTGGGTGCTGATACACGTCCACTACCTCTCCAACAGCGTGTCTCCCTTCAGCTCGTGCAGAAAGAATAGGTCTTGGGTGACTCGCAGTGACCGGGACAAGGTGGCACATTTAGCCAAGATCCGATTGCAGTTGGCTTTTCTCGTGTTTATTTTAATGGCTGCTGTTTGTAGTGAATGATGCTGGTTCTCCATTTCAGTGTAGTGAACTCAAGTCTCCTTGAAGGTGAGTCTCCTTGAGAAAATGTTAAAGTGAATTGATTTAAATACAAATATTACAAAATGAGCTAAACAGACCAGATGTGGATATGGCACCAAGAATGGATGAAACCTGCTTGTCAGTGGGTTGGGGAATACTCATAAATGAAGCTCAGAGCATGAGAAGGGGCTGGAGGCTGGAGAGAGGGGAATGAAGGGCTTCCTGGAGGAGGCAGGACTTGGGCTGGGTTTTGAAGATTGGAGAGGAGTTGGATTGTTGGGCCAGAAGGGAAAGGAGATGATTCAGATGGGATGGGGGAACAACAGGTTCCAAGGCTCAGGAGCAGGAATGGACAGGAACGGGATTGAGATGCTGAGGGAGGTGAGGACCCTGGCTTGCTGGATGAGGGGTGCTGGCAGGACTGTGTGGAGAGACAGAGGAAGGACAGGGACATCATATGTGCTGGCAGGTGCAGAACAGTGTGTGGGGGGCAGCACCAGCATCCAGGCAGGAGGGGAAGTTGGAGGACACCGCTCCCCCATCTCTTCTTTTTTTTTTTCTTTTTTTTTTTTATTATACTTTAAGTTTTAGGGTACATGTGCACATTGTGCAGGTTAGTTACATATGTATACATGTGCCAAGCTGGTGCGCTGCACCCACTAACTCGTCATCTAGCATTAGGTATATCTCCCAATGCTATCCCTCCCCCCACCCCACCACAGTCCCCAGAGTGTGATATTCCCCTTCCTGTGTCCATGTGATCTCATTGTTCAATTCCTACCTATGAGTGAGAATATGCGGTGTTTGGTTTTTTGTTCTTGCGATAGTTTACTGAGAATGATGATTTCCAATTTCATCCATGTCCCTACAAAGGACACGAACTCATCATTTTTTATGGCTGCATAGTATTCCATGGTGTATATGTGCCACATTTTCTTAATCCAGTCTATCATTGTTGGACATTTGGGTTGGTTCCAAGTCTTTGCTATTGTGAATAATGCTGCAATAAACATACATGTGCATGTGTCTTTATAGCAGCATGATTTATAGTCATTTGGGTATATACCCAGTAATGGGATGGCTGGGTCAAATGGTATTTCTAGTTCTAGATCCCTGAGGAATCGCCACACTGACTTCCACAATGGTTGAACTAGTTTACAGTCCCACCAACAGTGTAAAAGTGTTCCTATTTCTCCACATCCTCTCCAGCACCTGTTGTTTCCTGACTTTTTAATGATTGCCATTCTAACTGGTGTGAGATGGTATCTCATTGTGGTTTTGATTTGCATTTCTCTGATGGCCAGTGATGATGAGCATTTTTTCATGTGTTTTTTGGCTGCATAAATGTCTTCTTTTGAGAAGTGTCTGTTCATGTCCTTCGCCCACTTTTTGATGGGGTTGTTTGTTTTTTTCTTGTAAATTTGTTTGAGTTCATTGTAGATTCTGGATATTAGCCCTTTGTCAGATGAGTAGGTTGCGAAAATTTTCTCCCATTTTGTAGGTTGCCTGTTCACTCTGATGGTAGTTTCTTTTGCTGTGCAGAAGCTCTTTAGTTTAATTAGATCCCATTTGTCAATTTTGGCTTTTGTTGCCATTGCTTTTGGTGTTTTAGACATGAAGTCCTTGCCCATGCCTATGTCCTGAATGGTAATGCCTAGGTTTTCTTCTAGGGTTTTTATGGTTTTAGGTCTAACGTTTAAATCTTTAATCCATCTTGAATTGATTTTTGTATAAGGTGTAAGGAAGGGATCCAGTTTCAGCTTTCTACATATGGCTAGCCAGTTTTCCCAGCACCATTTATTAAATAGGGAATCCTTTCCCCATTGCTTGTCTTTCTCAGGTTTGTCAAAGATCAGATAGTTGTAGATATGCGGCGTTATTTCTGAGGGCTCTGTTCTGTTCCATTGATCCCCCATCTCTTCTTCTTCTTCTTCTTTTTGAGATGGAGTTTCCCTTTTATTGCCCAGGCTCGAGTGCTGTGGCGTTATCTTGGCTCACTGCAACTTCTGCCTCCTGGATTCAAGTGATTCTCCTGCCTCAGCCTCCCATGTAGCTGGGATTGCAGGCGCCTGCCACCATGCCTGGCTGATTTTGTATTTTTAGTAGAGATGGGGTTTCTCCATGTTTGCCAGGCTGGTCATGAACTCCTGACCTCGTGATCCACCCACCTTGGTCTCCCAAACTGCTGGGATTATAGGCGTGAGCCACCGCCCTGGCCTCTTCATCTTAATTTATAAATTCTCCTGAGGGAAGACAAAGCTATGAAATACATTTATCTCGTCAGAGACAGATTAGTGAATATTTCCTGGTTAATCACAGAAAGTGCCTGTGGTCACTTTCATAACTACTTTTGAAATACTTTTAAGCTACTAAAATACATTTCAGCAATATTAGAGAAATCAGTCATAGGAAAACAATGAGCTGCTCCCACATGGGCACTTTGGCCCATTTCCTCCTCTCTTTTCTCAGGGACGCTTTGTTTTTAGTAGTCTCAGGGCTGGCAAACTCAAAAGGCCTGTGGGGGCCAGACCAAGAAGTGAAATGCGGGAATCAGGCAAGACGTGAGAGAACCCTGCAGAGTCCGGGGCAGCGGGGAGTGGTGGGGACTGTGACCACGTCACCTACTTCCCTGCAGGGGCAGCCTGGATTCAGTGCCCACTGAATTTCCTGGGCTCAGTGCTGCTAGATCTTTGGATTTTTCAAAAGATGTTAGAAAACCAGATTCTCATGTAGAATCTTCTGGTTTTAAAAACTGGCCTTTTTTTGAGACAGGGTCTCACCGTCACCCAGGCTGGAGTGCAGTGGCACAAACATGTCCCATTGCAGCCAGGACCTCCCCAACTGGGCTCAAGCAGTTCTCCCACCTCAGCCTCCCAAGTAGCTGGGACTACAGGCACATATGACCACAACCTGCCCTAAAAGTGGCCATTTAATTCAACATTTTCCATTTTCATGTGTGCTAATACTGAGTAGACCAAACAAAATGTATGTGGGCTGTGAATTTCCTACCGAATTTTCGACGAATGTATTTGATCCCCTTTTCACTCCCCAAAGGTCCAAAAGGCATCTCCCCATCGCCCCGCCTCATGAGCAGAAAGTAACAAACCAGAGGACCCTCCCCTTCTCACTCCGTGGGGGACATGGTTACACCCACGGCTTATAATGGTAGCAATGATGGGGCTGGAGTGGTCATCGCATTCAGTGGCTCACGCCTGTTAACCTCTCACTTTCAGAGGCCAAGTCAAGAGGATCACTTGAGCCCAGGAGTTCGAGATCAGCCTGGGCAACAGAGCGAGACCTCATCTCTACAAAGACAATTTAAAAAAAAATTTCTGGGCATGGTGGTGTACATCTGTCATTCTAGCTACGCAGGAGGTAGGAGCATTGCTTGAGCCCAAGAGATTGAGGCTGCAGTGAGCTATGATCATGACACTGCATTCCAGCCTGGGTGACATAGCAAGACTCTGTCTCAAAAAAAAAAAGAATGGAACAACTTTAATAAATAAAAATATAATAGTTACAAAGAATGAAATTTTAATACAAAATAAAAAGTAGTTACAAAGAAAAGAGTAAAAGATGATGGTGATAGTGATGGTAGTGATGAAGGTGATGATGATGTAATGGTGATGGTAGTGATGATGATGTAATGGTTGTGATAGTGATGATGTAATGGTTGTGATAGTGATGATGTAATGGTTGTGATAGTGATGATGTAATGGTTGTGATAGTGATGACGTAATGGTTGTGATGAGGTGATGGTGATGAGGTGATGGCAGTGATGATGATGTAATGGTCATGATAGTGGTGATGTAATGGTGGTGATGTAATGGTGGTGATGAGGTGATGGTGGTGATGAGGTGATGGTGGTGATGTGATGGTGGTGATGGCGATGAGGTGATGGTGGTGAGGTGATGGTGATGGTGGCGGTGAGGTGATGGTGGTGGTGAGGTGATGGTGGTGATGAGGTGATGGTGGTGATGTGATGGTGGTGATGGTGGTGAGGTGATGGTGATGGTGGTGGTGAGGTGATGGTGGTGATGAGGTGATGGTGGTGATGTGATGGTGGTGATGGTGGTGAGGTGATGGTGATGGTGGTGGTGATGGTGATGGTGGTGGTGAGGTGATGGTGGTGATAAGGTGGTGAGGTGATGGTGGTGATGTGATTGTGGTGATGATGATGTAACCACCGTTACATATGTGGTTACATCATATGTAATGATAGTGGTGATGTAATGGTGATGAGGTGATGGTGGTGAGGTGATGGTGGTGATGGTCATGGTGATGATGATGTAATGGTGATAAGGTGATGGGGGTGATGGTGATGTAATGGTGGTGATGGTGATGATGTGTTGGTGGTGATGGTGATGCGGTGATGGTTGTGATAGTGATGATATAATGGTAGTGATGAAGGTGATGATGTCATGGTGATGAGGTGATGGTGGTGATGGTCATGGTGATGATGATGTAATGGTGGTAATGGTGATGAGGTGATGGGGGTGGTGGTGATGAGGTGATGGCGGTGGTGGTGATGAGGTGATGGTGATGTAATAGTCGTGATAGTGATGATGTGTTGGTGATGGTGATGCGATGATGGTTGTGATAGTGATGATGTAATGTTAGTGATGAAGGTAATGATGATGATGAAACGGTGACGAGGTGATGGTGGTGATGGTCATGGTGATGATGATGTAATGGTTGTGATAGTGATGATGTAATGGTGGTAATGGTGATGATGGTGATGAGGTGATGGTGATGGTGATGTAATGGTCGTGATAGCGATGATGTAATGGTAGTGATGAAGGTGATGATGATGATGTAATGGTGATGAGGTGATGGTGGTGATGGTCATGGTGGTGATGGTCATGGTGATGATGATAACTAGCACCTACAAAATGTTTATTAGGTGCCAGGGACCTTTTCAAGCAGTTTTCTTTCATTAGCTTATTTAATCTTCCTGACAATCCCACAAGGAAGGTGCTAAAATCCCTCCTTCACAGATGAAGCTGGGGGTGCGGAGGCACTATGCCACATCCCAAAGGCCACACAACATAGAGTGTTGGGCCTTGCCTTTGCTTGCCCAGCTAGCCTAGGGATGGAGTCGGTGCACTGAATCATTGCAGAACTGTGCACCTCTCATTGATGGTGGCATTTGATATTTAACATGTTGGTTATTTAATCCCCCAGCTGTATTGTAAATTCCTGAACAAAAAGTAGTCACTCCTAATGACTTTTATATCTGCCCCTTGAACATTCTTAAGTATAGAAGAGGACATTAACAAATACCTGTTGACATCACGCTTTTACAGTCAGTCACAGTGGAGGTGGCATTCAGTTATTCATTCATCAAACACATTCTCCACACAGCTTTGTGGCATGATAGTGTTAAGGGCATTGGAATGAATGAACTAGACAAATGCCCTGCTCTCGGGAGACTTGGAGTCTAGGTCAGAGCCCAGATTACACCAGAACCACATAGAAGGCTTGAAAGACAGAGGGCTGGGCCCCTCCTCCAGTTTCTGATTCAGCAGGTCCTGGGTTTGGGCAGAGAATGTGCATTTCTTTCAGGGCCCCGGGTGATGCTGGTGGCGCTTTGAGAACCACTGGTCTAGATCAAGTGAAGGCAGTGTGGTAACAAATAAGATGTTATGGCTTAAGAAACCCACAACCATCTCTAAGCTGGCCAGCAGCTGGCAAATGCTTGTGCTCACCAGAGCCGCTCATGGTGCCACGCGTCATCCCTCTTGGGGGATGCATGCTTCCTGACTGCAGGTGGGCGGGCGTGGCAGGAAGAGCATGGGCTGGAATCACACACCATCTGCCTCTGCCACCTCTGGGCTGTGTGTTCTTAGGCAAACGGCCTGACTTCTCTGAGCTCCCACTTCTTCACCTTTGAAATGAAGGAAACAAGATTCATTCATTCAGGTGTGCAATACTAGTTTATTGAGGGTCCACTATGTACCAGGCACAGAAAATACAATAGTGAACAAAACAGATTAAAAAAAATCCCTGCCCCTGTGCCTTCTAGTGGGAGCAGAAAAGCCAGCAAAATAAATGAGTAAAGGCATCTGCTGTATTCAAAGGTAGGGAGTGCTATGGAGACAGCAGAGGAGGAGGGAGGGAGGTGGAGGGGTTTGTAATTTTAGTTGGATGTTTAGGGAAAGCTTCTCTGAAAGACCTTACGTGGGTGAGGAAGTGAGCCACGTGGGTATTCACGGAAGAGAGTGCCAGGCAGAGGCAGCAGCGGGTGCAAAGGTCCTGAGGTCGGTGGTGGTGGTGGTGGTGGTGAAGTGAGAGTGACTGAGCCAGGGAGGGAGGAGAGGCCAGGTCATGCAGAGCCTTTCGGGCCTTTGGTTTAACTCTGAGATGGGAAGTCATTAAAAGGTGATATGCAAAATAATAGTGTGTGGCTTATTTTTTGGTGTGACTTCTGGCCACCATGTTGACAGCTTACTAATGGGGAGTAAGAACAGACCAGGAGAAACCCATTGAGAGGCCATTCTCATAACCCGGCGAGGAATGGTGATGACTCAGGCCAGGCTTATAGCAGTAGCTGTGGAGAAAGTACTTACGTTCCGGGTATGTCCTGAAGTCAGAGTCCACAGGACAAAGAGAACAGAGGAAGGAAGGCGACAGGTCTGAGGCCTGAGCCGCGAGAGGCTGGAATTGCCACCTACTGGCACGGGAAGGCTGTGGGGTGGGGAGACTGGCAGGAAGGCCAGGAGCTCGGCTTCATTCTGGATGCTCTTATGATGCCTCTGAGACCTCCACTGGGACAGGCTGGGTGGGCAGTGGGGGTGAGCATGGACCTTGGAGGAGGGAGCTGGGATGGAGATGGAACTTTTGGAGTTTATGTAAAATCAACTCTTAAGACAGCAGTGATCTGAGAATAAGGTTGGAAACCATTGCTGGAGCAGATGGGGCCCCTGTGTGGGCTTCAGCTCACCAGATCCACGCCCCCCACCCTGTTGTGTTTGAACCCGACTCCCGGCACACCCCTGTGTGACCTGGGACCACGGGGCATTTCAGTTGATGACCCAGAGGCTGCCACCCTTGAGCTAGTCTCTTTTGTATGTGACAAACACACTGCTCTGTCCAGGACCTGCCTGTCTTGGAAACCATCACCCCCAGTGCCTGGCCCATGAATATGAGCAGGTGAAGGGCAGGATGAGGGTGCGGCCACGAGGCCCCTGCCTCAGTGCACAGTGTGTGGGTGGCACTGAAAAAGGCTGGAGCCAAGATAGGAGATATTTTAATATATATCTATATATACATACACACACACACACACAAACACACACACACACACACACACACCATTGCTGGGTCTCACTCTGTCTCCTGGGCTGTCTCTCGGCTCACTGCAACCTCCGCCCCCGGGGTTCAAGCGATTCTCCTGCCTCAGCCTCCCAAGTAGCTGGGATTACAGGTGCCCACCACCACGCCCAGCTAATTTTTGTATTTTTAGTAGAGATGGGGTTTCACCATGTTGGCCAGGCTGGTCTCAAACTTCTGACCCCAAGTGATCTGCCTGCCCCAGCCTCTCAAAGTGTTGGGATTACAGGCATGAGCCACTGCACCTGGTCTTAATGCAGTATTTAAAATATCAAAATTAATGTGCAGTCCCTGATGAACAAAATATCAAACTTTCAAATAAAGCCGATGTATTAGTCTCTTCTCACGCTGCTAATAAAGACATACCTGGGACTGAGTAACTTACAAGGGAAAGAGGTTTAATGGACTCACAGTTCCACATGGCTGCGGAGGACTCACAATCATGGTGGAAAGTGAAGGGGAGGGAAGACACATCTTACATGGCGGCAGCCAAGAGCACTTGTGCAGGGGAACTGCCCTTTCATAAAACCATGAGACCTCATGAGACTTATTCACCACCATGAGAACAGCATGGGAGAAACCACCCTCATGATTCAATCATCTCCACCTGGCCCCGCCCTTGACATGTGGGGATTGTTACAATTCAAGGTGAGATTTGGGTGGGGACACAGCCAAACCATATGGGGTCAATATTACTTTTTTTTTTTTTTTTTAAACGGAGTCTTGCTCTGTCACCCAGGCTGGAGTGCAGTGGTGTGATCTTGGCTCACTGCAACCTCTGTCTCCCGGGTTCAAGTGATTCTCCTGCCTCAGCCTCCCAAGTAGCTGGGATTACAGGCACCTGCCACCATGCCCGGCTAATTTTTTTTTTTTTTTGTATTTTTGGTAGAGACAGTGTTTTACCATGTTG